>NC_049216.1:15864350-16223100 GCF_013347855.1 Anguilla anguilla | reverse complement strand
ACCGCGGCGGGCCCCCCCCCCCCCACGCCGTCCCCCCCTCGCCCGAGCGCTCGCTTCCTTCACTCAACCCCAATTAAGGAATTACGAGGAAGGCGATGCAGCGAGCGCCGACCAGCTACGGGCTGAGCCGCCGCTCAGGCCCGCGACGGCCCGCCGATAATCACCGCCGCGCCACGGTAATTACGTTTGAACCGAACTCGTCTATCGGAGACAGAATTACTGCTAGAGCCTTCTATGGTATACGTATGTTTTTAAAAAAGCTGCTTTGTGTGACGCTTTGATGGTTTCAGATTTGACTGAGGCGGCTAGGTAGAGGGGATTTAACAGAGAACTCAAAAGAGTGGCTCTCATTAGCCGGTACATCTGCGATTGCACCCGCCCCGTGATTACAAATCCTCCAGTATGAGGTACAAAGCAAAAATCCCCTTTAGCACATCAGAGATATTAAGAACACCTTCAGTGGAAGTAAGATGAAACTGCGGGTCTAGCCTAGATCCCACACGGGCCTACTGGGAGACTCTGGGATGAATGTGCAGGTATCGCAGGCGGCCGCTCCGCACGTGATCTGATTAGTCCGCGTTAGGGAGGACTCAAACGCAGGCGAACACGGCTTCATCCGAGCGGCACGAGCTCTCCATACGTCCTTGATTCCTCGCAAGGGTAACCTAATCATCTCAGCCCTCTGGGCTGGGCGAACTAAGCCTTCTCGTCGGGAAGATAATGGAAAAGAAATCAGAAAGAAGGAATATCCCTCTGAGCCTGCCATCCTCTGGGCTCAAGCCTGATGCTCTGTTTTAGATTAAACTGGGGTTCCTACCGGAGAAAGGAACAAAGAAACATAACAGTAAAATTACAGAACAGAGTTATCGAAGATGCTAGGCTTCTGTGTCCACAGATTATGGCCATTTGAGACAATGGAGGAAAGAGCACCATGATGGCTCCACGATGCTCGTCATTCGATCCGGCTTCGGGCGTTCTCCCATTCATCTGCCATTACGAGGCCTGCTGCTGTAGATCACCAGGCCCGGTTGAACTTCCCAATTCAATAATGCTGAGACAGCTGTATGATAAGACGCAGTAAATGGGGTGCTCTGTACAGTGTGTAGGCTCAGTGAACTGGCCATTAACCGTCTGCTCGGGAGATAGAGGCCTACGTGTTTACAGTTTAAACTATTAGACGATGCTCACGTGGCCACCATTTACATTCTCTGTTTAAACACTTCAATGGGAGGAACCTGCAAAACAGGTTCATCCAAATGAGCCATTTCGGCCACTGCTGAGGCTGAAAACATACATTCAATTAAATGAGATGCTTTAAATCATCAGGAGAATGCAGGACGTCCTCGCTTAATGACATACCTCATCAGACAAGTGCCATACCTCATCACTCTGCTTAAAGCTGACTGGAAGCGAAACCGAGCGAGAGAGAGAAAGAGAGAGAGAGAGAGACAGAGGCAGAGGCAGAGAGAGAGAAGGAGAGAAACAGAGACAGAGAGAGAGAGAGAGGTGAAGGTGCCCTGCTGTAGTCTGCTCACTGTAGTAAACAGGAAATGAAAAACTGGACAAGGCCCGTCCGCCATCCCCTGCTCCACATAAGGACGCAGAGACGATAAGCGTGCTTATTTCCCCTCCAATGCAAACCGCAGGACAGGAATTTGCGACATTCATCGGTGGGTACAGTCACACAGGGCGACAACGTAAAGAGAGCATCTCCTCTCCATTCTTCTGATTTCTGAGGGACGGATTCCGCTACGAAACACATCCACAGCATGCATGACGGTAATATGGAACAGGGGGAGGGGTCAAGAGGGCCAGGTTCGTTACACACCTGCTTTCACATTAAAAACCACAACTGAGGTGAAGAATAAAACAGAATATACAGGAAAGCCTTTATCCCAGAAACACAGTGAGCTGGGAGAAAATTGTACGTTAAAGAATTAGTGAATTATTTTAAGCAAAACTTTTCATGTGACATTCTTGAAAGGCAAAGGCAGCCCGGATTATAGCACTTCACTTGAATTTAACTATCATGTAATGCCATGTCATTTGGTCTACTGACTTGTACCATATACCATAGTCATTTATACCATGACTAACTGCAACAGCTGTAGCACTGGAACCAGGCATTACCACTGGGCACAATTAGAGGATAGCTGCCAGCTACCCTTACACAGCAACCGACTAAGAGGCCCCCACTGAACCAACGACCCGTAGCGGCACAGGCAGGGATAATGTCGCTCATGTCTGAGGGCGTCGCGCTCTGCAAAACTCACAGTGAGAGACTGATGGTCGGGGAGCTAGTCTTGAGCGAGGCTTTGCCAAAACGAAGGTCGCAGGAGCAGGTTAACTGCCCTGATGCACGTTACATGAAAGGACGTCCATTTTTACTCCAGAGACCAGAAGCAGAAGAACGCCTTCAATGCCCCACGGCCCACGCCGTAACGGCCGGGTCTTCTGTAGCGCGCCCGTATGAGGGCGACGAACCGCCCCCCTCCGCCCCGGGCCCCGCACGTCGTCCGACGACGCAGACCGGAAAAAAAAGACCCTCTCTCCTCCAGAGCCAAATTCCTTCATTCTCTGCGTTTTGGGAGGCGACAAACGTGCGCGATCGGGCCCCTCGGGTTCCAGGAAGAGCGATGCAGCGGGCGAGGAGATGAAATCAGCGCGCGCTCCTCCTCTCGAGCGGCCGGGCGCTCCCGCTTTATTAGTGTGGGCTCCGAGGCCTCGCCGTAAAAGTGATTTACGGCAGCACCAGAAATAAAAAAAGCCCCTGACTAATAGAGAACTCCAGAAAGACTCGATCTCAGCTCCTTCCCTGCCGTAACTCGGCCGTCGTTTATCAAAAGCCAGCGGAAAAAACAAGGCCAGGTCCGCCGAGTGAGCGATGCTCTCGTGCCCCAGTGCATGCTAATGGTCTTACAGGTGTCCGGTTACAAACCGGTGGGGTCGGTCACAATATACAGGGCACCGGAAGGTCACCGGATCAAAACCGTGGGTCGAGGCCAACAACAGCTCCGGTAAAACTGCAGCTGTACGGAGGGGTTATTATTGCAGTAAGTCACGCTGGCTAAGGGCTTCTGTCACACAAAAACACAAATGAATAAATTAGGAGGAAATTAATACACTTCAGTGAGCAGGGATCCTCCAGGTAAGATTTGTGCCACCACATAAATTAAACCTTTAGGCCTTTTGTTTGCACATAACCAGAATGAGAACAGTAAACAACTGCTGGAAGCACGCTATGCACACCATAAAACACACGCACACAAACACACGCACACACATAACCTGATCACTCAAAAGCATATCCCATTCCAGTATGAAAATAAAGAGCCTCAGAAAACGCATACATATGCATGTGTGCGCAAACACACACACACACACACACCCATGCAAACACACACACACACACACGCACATACACACACACCCACGCAAACACACACATACACACACACCCATGCAAACACATACACACACACACACCCATACACACACACACACACACAACACACACTACATGCACACACACTAAAGCACTACACACACACACTACATGCACACACATTACAAGGACTACACACACACCCATGCACACACACACACACGCACATACACACACACCCATGCATGCACACACACACACATACACACACACCCATGCACACACACACACACACATAACACACACACCCATGCACACACACACACACACACATAACACACACACCCATGCACACACACACATACACACACACGCGCACACACACACACATACACATGTACACACACACACACATGCAACCTGCTCATTCAAAGCCACATCACATACCAGTATGAAGATAAATACACACACATGCACAAACACACAGGCTAGGATTAAATGAACTTTTGTCCTTAACTTTGACTAACAATTAAAAACAAGACTTTTTCTGTTCATAGTTCAATAATCACTAAAATGAACTTGCCAAATGGCGTTCATTGAAAAAAAAGCATAGCTAAATCTTAAATCTAAAGTTAAGGACAGACGTTGATTGAATGCAGGCTACAGTAAGATTCAAAGCCATCTCACGTTCCAGTACAGGTATGCGGACAGGAATTTGTGACGTGATAATGGGTAAGACGCACCACTGCAAACACAGTTGCGTTCAAAGCTTCGAAATATGCAAAATCCCGTGTTACACAATGCAGCCCTCAGTGTGAGTTCCTGTGCATTTCTCAACATCTGCACAGCAGCTGTTGATGCCCCCCCCCCCCCCCCCCCCCGGAGGCCAGTGGGTCAGGCAGCCCCTTTGGAGGGGTTCGGGGAGGGGGGTACGCACTGTTTAATCCGATCTGCGAAGATTAATCCACCGCCGTGGTTACAATAAACCAGCCTGCCTCACCCCCTTTCTGGGGGGGGGGGGGGGTGATTTGTCAAGCCATCCTGTAGGGGTGGAGGGGGGGGAAGCTCGGCCCTTTAATTCAATTAGTCCCTTCAAGCACTCCTCCAAAGCAGACCCACAGAGAGGAATAAAACCTATTTGTCTGAGGGAACGGCGGCACTGGAGTGTTACACAAGCACGTAGGAGGGGGCGCCGCATGCTAAAGTCTGCCTGACTGGAGCACGAGAGGGGGCTGCACGCAGGACTGAGACTCCCCAGGAAACGTCCAGAACAGCGGTGTTCTCCTGCGCTGCGTTCATGGCTCCCAGGCAGCCTCGCGAGTCACGGTACGCTCCGCTGCCGAGTCACGCACGCGCCTGGAGGACACCGAGGCAGGTACCTCAGGTAAAAAGCACCCAGCAGATCTGAAGTTCTGAGGCTTTCTGGTACTTGAATGACAGACCCCCTCTCCCATCTCCCCCCCCCCCTCAAAACTCCTTCCCCACCTCTCTTCTCTCATCTCCGATTCTGGGAAATAACAGACTCTAGTCTGTCTGAGAGGAATATCCCCTCATGACTTCATTCAATCAGGTCGTAGCATAAAAACAACAGAGCCCTATTGCCCACCCCACCCCCCACCCACACCTCCAATCAGCTGGCACCACTTCCCCCACCCCCACTCCCCTGCCCTCATACGCAGTCACAACAGCGGCTCTCATGTCTCGGCCTGCTGTAATTCTAATTCATTTCCGGCTCTTTCCGGGGCACGGCCAAATCGAATCAAGCCGTAAACACGGCTACGGTTTCCAAACGGCTTCGCAGGCCTGCCCGCGAGGAACACGCTGACAGATAAGGCCAGGCAGCCGCACGGGGGAGCCTCGTGACACACACACACACCATAACCTCCACTCACGGTCGGCGCTGGGGTCAGAGCGGCGGATCACCTGAAAGGTGCATCAGGGGAAAAGGACACGCTCATGGGAGCTTTGCCCTACAGTAGAGCATAGCCAGACTCTTCAGACATGAAATTAAAAATGGTTTGGCACCGCACCATCGGGGGTGATGGGGCCTGCCGGTCTAGGTCCCGCCCTCGGACCCGCGCGCGCTGGCCCCCCCCGCCACCGTTGGAGCCCCGCCCTCGGGAAGTACCCGCCGTGACACAGAAGCCCAGCGGCTCCTCAGAACCCGCAGCGGCTGGAGGGCACAGCCGTGTTGGGCAGAGCCAGCCCGCTCTCCGGGTAGCAGGGCACCGTTTAACGCGCTCGCTGTGCCAAGGCTAACCGGTTGAAGAAGTGCTTGGCATTTCCTTTCATAGGATGATGCGACACACTAAGGAACCTTTAAAATTAGATTGGGCACTGCGACAGCGCTTGCTTCTCGTGCTTTCGAATACTCTTCGGCTCTCGCGTCGCGTCGGAAGGAATCCGATTCTGCACGGCGCATTTCCGAAGCTGTCAGTCTTTCTGCGTGGAAAGTCGCTCTGTGTCATCGTCCAAAGCACAGAGATACGAGCAGACTGCAGAAATAGGGCTTTATCCAGAAGGGAGAGGTTCCCAAGTAACCTTCAACAAATGGCATTCAAAATTTGAAAAGGCGACATGGCACATCTTCAGGATCAGAAAGAGAGAGAGATGGAGAGAGCACATATATACAGCATATTGAGATATAGCCTATGTGAGTGCGTTTGCATATGCGTGTGTGCGTGCGTGTGCATGTGTGCGTGTGTGTGAGTATGTGTGTGTGTGTGTGTGTGTGTGTGGGAAGAGCGAGTGAGAGAGAGATCCTGAGACAGACATTGAGACAGGCACAGCTGTAATTGCAATACTGAAAGGCTTTTATCAGCTTTTTCATACAGCTAATTTTTTAAAGTGCAATTGGCGTACATTATGTGCTTCTCAGGGCACACAAACAAGGGTAAATTACAAAGTAATGGCACTACAGGAATACACAACAAGCACAGCGATGTCACCACAAGCCACAGCACCTTTGTGCAAACACCGTTGGGGACTGAAGAGACAAATTAAACAGCCAATCACGTCTTGAGACAGGATTATTTTTGCTGAGGGCTCCCAAATCCTTAAAAGGAAGACAGTTGCATGGGCTGCATACAAAAGACACTGTGACCAGGTAGGTCTTCAGCAGGTACTTTTACTGGGTAGCATTAAACAGTGTCAGGGATATTTCTCCTACTATAATTTGCCTCTTGACCAGAACCAGTTGTGACTTTTTGATGTGCTAGTCACATGACATAACACTGGCAACCGTGCAAAAGCACACACCCTCCGCTAGCTCGTCAGCATCCAGCTCCGTAAGCAGCCTGAGACGCACCACTGCTCTGACAGCAAGAAAACAGACAACAAAGAGGAATCTCTCATTTCATATTTCACAACCAGAGAGCTCAGAGGCACGGTGGCTCGTCCTGCTCATGAATGCTGCATCAGGTCCCCTCGCCAAGGACTGAGGGTGGAAATCAGGCGTCAGGCGGAAAAAAAAGAAGCCCTGGTACTGCACAGGCATGGACATGAAAGAAATGAAGAGAGAGAGAGAGAGAGAGAGAGACAGAGAGAAAGAGAGAGAGAGATTTTAAGATATTGGCACATTTCTACTAGGTTTCCTCAATCCTCAAAGAAAAACAGCACACCAGTCCTCCCCTACACAGAGAAAGAGGCAGGGCTGGCCCCGCCTACCTGTCCTCTGACTCAACCCCACCCCACCCCACCCCACCACATGTTAAACACAACCACGTTTTTATTGGTGCCACACTTTACAAATGACCAAATAGAACAAGTGAGCGCAGATTGCAGGCAGGTTTCATCCACCAACTAATAAGATTAAGACAGGCAGCTGAGCAAATTCATTTCCATTTGGAGAAGGGGGTGGGGGGGGTGAATGTATAGCTACTAAATAACCAATTAATACAGATTAGCATCAGATCCCATCTGTCAAAGCAAGGTTTTATAAAGCGGGGGAATCCTGGGCCGGGCTGTCGGCCGTGGTGGGTTTACCTGCGCGGGATGCAGTCAAACGCCAAAGCAGAGCGGCCGCCAGGGAGGGGCCGAGAGGAGCAACGGGGGGGGGGGGGGGTGGAAAAACGGAAGGCTGTGACAGAACAGCAGACGCACCCTGAGGACCCCCACTTCCCACCGTAAACAGACAGCAGCGCCGCTAAAGCCAGTCAGATCCCCTCTGTGCACGACAGAGCCCCAGCCTCTCTAGAGCAGAGCGCCCCCCCTCGTACCGCCGATCCCTTTCCCCACAGAGCTGGGAAAGCACCGCGCTCTCCGGACCCGTTTATCTGCCGCATTGCCCTGACCCAGGCTCACGGCTTCTGGTCTGATTAAATGGAGAAAAGGCCGATGGCTTTCGTTTCCCGCTTCAGGACTTCTGAAGTACTTTTCATTGGCTGGCTGTAGAGGTCCGCATCCTGCCCCAAACCTGACGAGGGCCCAAAGGTGTGCTGCGAACGGGCCGGGCACTGGGCCTATTTTTAGCTCTGTAACTTTGGGTCAGATCGGGTACAGGCCCACTGCCAACACGAAAGTTGAGCATAGCAACACTTCCGCCAGCTGTTAACAATGATTGACAACAATGGCACAAAGCTTCCAGTTTTTCTGGCGTACCGTTATGCTCAACTAGCACATTAAACCAGCCATATTAGACAGTACCGGTGTGATTAACTTCTTAATAGAACATTCAACAGAAGGAAAAATGGCACTAAATGGCTAGCCTGTTCTGATCAATATGAACAGCAGCAAATGTATTAATGTCACGTTTTACAGAAAGAAAAATGGCACTAAAGCTAACAGGCTAGCCTGTTCTTATCATTACAAACATTAAAATATTAATTATCCCTTTAGACTGCTGTTACTTAGGTTTTGGTACAAGCCTCTGGCCTTCAGCATAATCTGGGGCAGGGACATCCCAACACTGAAATCCTGCTGTTGACTGGGACACAGTTTGGTCTGACAATCCTCATTTCGAGAAACCCTAATCACAGGGTGATTCATTATAATTTACAATAACCTGACCCCTCATAATTTACCATGAAGATAACAGCTTGTCCACTTACTGTATGGCACCCTTGGCACCCTTTTCCATATGGTGTGGCAGTGCCCACATGTATTTAAGTTTTGGGAACGCGTTGCAGGAAGCCACTCTACAATTCTCTCCATAACCATTCCACTTACACCTGAGGTTTTGCTGTTAAATTCGATCTCGTCCATTGGTTTGTAAATGTGTCAGTTACGTATGTTTTCTTGCCGGAATGACTTTGCCAAAGAAAATGGCTTCCGCTCTGCAATGGAAGCCGTCAGACTCTCTCTCTCTTCTCCAATGAACTCTTTCCTTTTAGGATGTCTTGCATATGGAGTCATCTACTGCTCGTGCTCATGGTGCTTCAGGGAAGAGCGTCAGGATGTGGACTGATATTGCTGCTGAGTTAAGATGATTGTTTTGATGTCTTGGAAGTGTGTGGGTTCCCGCAGGGTCCTTCAGTAAGTGCAGTGGGGTGTGGGGGAGTGGGAGTGGGAGAGGAAGAGGATGTTATAGTTTCCTTTTTCTTTTCTTGGCGTTCACTTTGATTGATGGGCCTTTATATAATTTCTTTTTGATGAATAATGAATATTTTATCCTGTCCTCCCTGCTATAATAGCCTAATAAAATAAAAATATGGTCACAAAAAATATACAAATTATTCCTCCATTTTACAAACATGCTGTATGCAAACACACAGGGTGAATTCAGGTATTGTGGGGCACTTTTTGGTCAATGCTCCAGGAGACATTGAAAAGGCCTGTTTACTTACTCCAGTGAGGTCTCTATAAATATTTGTAAGCCTTATTAACATTTTTATGTTCAAATTAAACAGAAATAAAAAACAAACAGTTTACAAGCTACACACACAACAGGCGTCTTGTAATGAATTCAAATGAATGAATTATTTTATTGAACAACAAACAGTCAATTTCAGCACAGCAACTTATTCAAGATTAATAAGTGTGTGTGTGTGAGAGCGAGAGAGAGAGAGAGAGAGAGAGGGAGAGAGAGAGAGAGAGAGGTAGAGAGAGAGAGAGAGGTAGAGAGAGAGAGAGAGAGAGGTAGAGAGGTAGAGAGAGAGGGAGAGAGAGGGGGGGAGAGAGAGAGAGAGAGAGAGAGAGAGAGAGAGAGAGAGAGAGAGAGAGAGAGAGCAGCTTTCCTGTGAGAAATACTGCATTACATTCTGCTGTGCTGTATGACACTGATGGCTTGTTAATTAAGCAATCGAGCTCTATTGGGTTTGGGCTTAGGATCTGGCTCAAGCTTGTTCTGCTGGTCCGGGTCGGGACATACAGACATTGGGTTTGGGCTTAGGGTCTGGCTCAAGCTTGTTCTGCTGGTTCGGGTCGGGACGTACAGACGTTGGGTTTGGGCTTAGGATCTGGCTCAAGCTTGTTCTGCTGGTCCGGGTCGGGACATACAGACGTTGGGTTTGGGCTTAGGATCTGGCTCAAGCTTGTTCTGCTGGTCCGGGTCGGGACATACAGACATTGGGTTTGGGCTTAGGGTCTGGCTCAAGCTTGTTCTGCTGGTTCGGGTCGGGACGTACAGACGTTGGGTTTGGGCTTAGGATCTGGCTCAAGCTTGTTCTGCTGGTCCGGGTCGGGACATACAGACGTTGGGTTTGGGCTTAGGATCTGGCTCAAGCTTGTTCTGCTGGTCCGGGTCGGGACATACAGACGTTGGGCTTAGGCGGGCTCAGGCCTCATTTCTAACCCAAGCACCAGACCGCTAAGCCCCTCCTCCTGCGTCTCAGCCGAAAGCTCATTGGTGTTCTCCGCTCTAATGAGCCGGATTATCGCCACCCTACACGAGAGATGAATCTGAAAACCTCAGTTGTTAGCCATTTGTTTGTCATCAGCATTAATTCCAGCACATCCTTAAATCCCATTCAACACTACAAAGCACAATAAATCTGAGGTCAGCCGCAAACCCAGCACTGTGCTATCGGGCTCGAGAAGGAAAAATATTTCTGCAGAGGTAAACACAGTCTTCAGAAGGTCCTCTCCCTCTGCAATGTTAATGTGAGTAATGTTAATTCCTCCAGAGTAAATATGAAGTCAGGCTTCCCAGATAAGTATTTACCCTAGAGCAAATTGTTTTTTTTTTTGTTTTTATTAAAACTTTCCCCACAAATTCAACACGTCTTTAAAAGATTTGGTAAACTTGTAAAGCATCTGCAGTTAATGGTCACAATGGTTTGGCACTGACTACCAGTGTAACAGCTCTGAACTTACCACCCCCGGATGAAGTAAGAGATTGTGATTCATCATATTAGATCATTGACAAGAGGGGATGAACTGTAATATGGGCAAACTAAACGCCAAACACAGTGCTTTTACAGCCCGGTCTCATATCCGCAACCAAGTTCTTTAAAAAGCCTGGCCCGTCAAGGCTGCCCACACCCCTATGACTGTTGGACTTGCTGTCACAGTCAATGCTTTCTAGATATGACGAGATCCAGTTCTGGCCAGATCAAGACAGATTGGACTTTGCCAGCGGTCTAAGGCTAAGCCTTTTCTGAAAAAAAGAAATGGAGCCCTTGGATTTCAGTGTTGTGACTAATCATGACCGAACCGGTGCCGACTGTGGCCGGCACCCCCGCAGGGCAGCATGTGATTGGAGGACAGCGATGGTTTCAGTTTGTGGGAGTGTCTTTGCACTCCTTATACCAAGAGCCAATCCGTTTCAGGATTTTGTGCCAACTTCTGCTCTTAATTATTTAACTAGCTCATTTATCCAGTATCTTGATAAGACAATTGTATGAGCTCCAGCTACAGGCACATTCTGCAAGTGTGTCCAAAAGATTTTCCGCGCTCAAGTACAGGAGAGAACTTGCATACTTTAGAGTTGTCAGAACACTAAAAGTAACGCAATTGGTTGGCACAAAACAAAAAAAGTTTGCAGACCATTCCTCCTACCTTACACCAACAGCGAACCTGCAGCTGAGACAGCCATGTATGATGTGTAGTCCATTACATTACATTACATTACAGGCATTTAGCAGAGTGACTTAAACAACTTTTTACATAGCATTTACATTGCATCCATTTATACAGCTGGATATATACTGAAGCAATGCAGGTTAACAGCAGTCTCCTATCAGGGAATTGATCCCATGACCTTTAGGTTACAAGACCAGCTCCTCACCCATTATACTGCACTGCCGCCTTTAGTCCTATGCAATGACCGCGTACCTCACCTGGCGCGGACCACAGTCAGCTCAGCTGCGATAAAAGCTGAGGAAGAGGAGACTGCCTGGAGGAAGAACTGCATTCCACCTTAACAGCTCTGTCAAATGCAACATGGGAAACGCCACCCATCACCCTCCCAAGCAATTAGCTCAGCAGCTCCATAAGAGCAGCATCTGCAGGGATTTATTTAGCACGTCCCTGCCACCTGCCACCAGGCCAGCAATGCCAACCTCAAGTCCGGGTTTCGGGTTCTGCCACCGAGGGTTCCCACAGAGTCCCGCGGGGTCCGAGGCCCCGGGACATGTGCGCCGAGATGCCCCCGAGATCCACTCGGCGGCAGAAGCCGAAGGGGACACACCCAGCAGCAGATGTGACGTGGCCCTCATCACATCCATCTCCCTCCTTCTCTCTCTACTTTCATTAAAGCGATGTGCAATCCCAGCTGTCACCTGTTCAGCTCATCACTCCACTACCCGTTAGAGCTTTCCACCATTTGCATGATCCTCTTCTAGCATGGGGAGGGGTCTGGCATGACAAATGCTGAATGTTTCATGTTCTTCCATTTCTATTTTCACTCACGCATTGCCCTTGAATACCAGCACACTGGTGGGGGGAAACACCACCCAAAGTTTCCCAAGGGCACGAGTAATGAATGTAATGAATGCACCATGCAAGACAAGCCTCTGGCGGGGGGGGGGGGTGGTGACATGGAGTAGAAGCACAAAGCTATCAGGGTCAGTGGCTGAAGGGGCTTCAGAGGCCAGGTGTCTGAAACAATGAGAGAACTCAAAACTACTGTAATTGAAAATCAAGATGGTAGGATGAACTGTCTCTCCAGACAAAGGGCTGAAGTTCTCATCCCAATAAGTCTTACTACTCTGCAAGATCACTGCTTGAACACTAGGGGGCACACCACGTTGATTCATGCGCACTGCACTTGCACCTGGCTCAGGCCAACTTCGGGCTTACGGTAGGAGTGCAGTGACACAAGGACACTCCCACACTCTCTGTCCTCCAATCACACACTGCCCTGCAGCTCCAGCCCAGCCAGAAAAGGCACACTCAGGATATCTTTAGATGACCATCATTTAAAAATATATATATTTATTATGTTTTTAAAGGAGTGCCAACCTCATATTTCTGAGACGGGGGAAAGCAGAGAGGGTAACAGATAGAAAAGTGATTTCAGGGCAGAAAGTACCATGGTAGGGGATCAAACCCCCAGGGATTCGCAAATGGTTTGAGATTCAGCCCAATTTTCGGAGAAATACCAATGCGTGCATTTAAATCAGCATCTGTAAAATAAAATGATAATCAGTGAAGAAAATGTCATGCTTAATATTCATGCCAATCAAAACATGAATAGCGTGTTCAATGACTAACAAAATCTAGTGGTAAGCAGCAATCTAAGTGGTGTAAGTCAAAAGCTGAGTCTGTTTGAAGCTAATATAATGAGAAATCTGCGTTTTCTTTGATTAGGAGTCAGCTGGATTAGGAAATATGCTATTTCATTGCATCAAATAACTACAATTTCAGCAAGTCACAGTACAAATATATTTAAACCATAAAACACATGTTCAATTAAGTTATTGTAAATTATTTACTTTCACTCCTGTGCAGGCCATGTTTTATAATAGCTTAATCCAAATTGAGGCAAAAAAAAAAAAAAGTTAATTGCTCAATGTACAACGCACTATGAATCATACGCTACAAGCGTAACATGCAATTAATCAAGAAAATTAATGAAATGCACTTTCAAATATAAGAATTTCTTGAGCAATTCAACAGAAAATATACAGTGCCACACAACTTCTGGACATTTTTTACTTTTTGAGTCATCTTTTTGGCCTTGTGCAAAAAGCAAGTTGCAGTTAATTCACCGAGAAGCAGCATCGCATTGTCATGATTTAGGCCTGAATAATGTGACTTCCTCTTCTTTCCCTGAGGAGGGAGAAGTTTTTATGGAGGGAGAGCAGATGCCAAGAACTTCCCGGAGGGTGGCACTTCATGTCCATGGGAAAAAGCTGTGACTGAGAGAGAAGCAGCAGGAGTTTGGGGTGGGGGGGGGGGGGTACCACACACCCTGGGCACAATCCCCAATCACATGGCTCTGCTCTGGTAGACACTGCGCTTCATAACCTGGCGCAATTTAAGAGTGACTTAGCATGCACCTGGTTGCGGAGCTATTTCAAGTGCAGATGGGACACGGGGGACACAAAACAGGACGGCATTTGCATTCATTATGTTATGTCATGTCGACAGTTTCAATAAAAATAAATACATACATTTTTTTTCCTCAAAAGTAAAAAACAGGCTCTTTATTTGTGTTTACAAAGATGAAAAGGGCAGCTGTGTCTGCCGAAGCACACTGCATTTCAGCAGCAGGGACCTGTCCGGTTACATGAACAGACACAGACTAAACCCACAGTACAGTGCGCAGTATTGATCTGGGTAGGCTGTAGTGTACTAAGGTGCTGCACTCTCCATGAAATCTCTGCTCTGGTCACCTGCAACATATCTATTTAACTGCCAGTTACCACATAGTGCATCCAGCCCAGAATCGGTTTAAACACTAGTGATTTCACAGGTGGCTACTGAACAGGCGGGCGTCCGTCTGTCCATGAGTATGAAAGGATTTCTAGGCAAATATGAAAAATCTCACCCGGTGATGAAACAAAATTAAAACCCAACTGGATGATTGACAGCTGGGGGGACCACCATTGACTGTAACAGACAGTGACTTTAAAGCAGACTCAGAGACTGGCGTGGACGCTGCGGTGCCCCCCCCCATCCTCCCCCCCCCTCCCCGCCTCTGTGCAGGTGACAGGTGCGCCTCTGTCCGTAGCATTCGCTTAGCCACACTTCGCCCATCTGGCTGCATCAGCAAAGCCGTGTTCATCGCACGCCGTATGAATAAAAGGTTATTCCTGGACATTCGATTAGCGCTGAGCCGTGCGCGTGTAATGCAATCCAGCTGCCAAGCTTCAGGGGCAGGTTCACATTCTCCCTCCCTCTCTTCCTCCCTCCCTATCTCCCTATAGCTTGGCCTCTCTCCCATCCACTGTCCCCTCTTTAATACACAAAGTGCACATTCTCTCATAAAAACTCCATTGTAGATACAGAGATAACTTTGAAAATGCATACATTACAGAATGTGATATGGCCTCTTTCAGAAACACGCAGAGTGGACATTTCACCCAAACAGGCTTAGCCGTACAAGTAGTGCTGCTACAGGAACATGGCCCTGAATAGCTAAGTGTGGTTCACAGCAGTAATAAAATTAGCCTTTCACTCACTGGGTCAGTGTCTGAGGTTGTACAGGACTGAAATCTGTATAGAAGCCACCGTCGCTGGTTCTATGAGAATAAAAAAAATGCAAACCGTGTTTGTTTGGACGACCCTTAAGACTAACGGCCATGCCAAGCTCCCTGTAAAAAAGCTCTAAGGTCTTTTTCTTTCTTTTCACCAGCTGAGCTCACCACACCGGAGGAGTACACAACACGCACGCGCAGTCAATTCAGACTAAGTGCAGGTATACAGGGCCCTGCTTCAGGAAGCAGGATTACTCAGCTAGCTGGATAACTGCACTGAGTAAAACCTGGAACCACCCCAAATCTGGAACATGGTAAAAAGAGCTGTTCCCTTCCTGGCTGAGTGTTACTGTTAAACAGTCTGCATTGGCACGGTTCAGAGTCCAGGCCATGGAGCATACCGCTGCACTGAACCCCAGTGTTTCAGAAGGACAAGCCACTCAGTGGTGCGCCTACACAGTAAACTCATCATTGTTAATGTAACCCTTAAGGAGTTGATCTGCGTCCATCAGTTTATTTAACACTGGATATTCTACAGTGTAAGGTCAATGTTCAAGTCTCTCTCCTTTTACTAAAGACAGCTTGGCAATAGAATACTATGACAGGTCAGGCATCAATGTTTTATTGAACAACCCAAGGTGCCCTTTCAATAGCGCCATTGAATAAATAAATCAGTAGTCCTTCATTGTTTTTAAATGACATCATTCAACAATGTCATTCATCAGGGTTATGGCAGCGGTCTTGACGGCGGTGCTGTCAGAAGATCAATGCAGAAAACTGCTCTGGTATGATAGCATCTGAAGTAGAGCAGGCAGAAGGCCACACATTACCCTCCTTTTCCTCCACCGCCATCTCAATAAGCACAGCCCGGCACCGGGCCCTTAATTAACCTTGAGTGAAAACGGGGTTACTGAGTAGAAATCCAAACAATTGCCTTTTTTCCCCATTTGCATGCCAATTTAAAGGTTTACAAAGATCATTAATTTTACTCAAGGCCAAGATAAACAACCGAAAGGCTCTACAGCTCAGAGCGTTAAAAAAAACCTTTGAAGGAGATAAAAATGTTTCCGTCCATTCATTTACACCTTTCGGTCAAATGAACACTTTTATTAACAACTCGCCCCCTCCCACGAAATACAGAGAATGGGCCGTTTACCTCCAGACTGAGCCAGAAGAGATAAAGCTCCAGTCACAGACCGAGGCAGGAAAGTAGAGCCCCCCCCCAAACGGGGAGCGCTTCATCACGCAGCCAAACATCCCCTCGGCTTGGCATTTACGCATCACAGACTCGCTACCTGCTTTCCCACACCCGCAGTAAATTTCCCCGGACAAGCTGTCAGAGCACAGGACTGAGGGCTGGGAAATTTTAGCAAACCGGAACGCATCTAAACAGCGAGACTTCGTGCCTTCAGCTCCGCTCGCAGGACACAGTCATGAGAGTACATGCCGGCAGGACTGACGCCCACTCCATTTTGCTTCAGTTCAGGATATTAATTCCAGTTCAATTAATTAATTTATAAAAATACCCATTTATTAATTTCTAAATATGTGCTACGGTGATATTCAATCATCTTATAGTGGAAACTTGTAAGATTACTTACATGAGTCCTTGAGACAGGATGGACAAATAGCTAAAATGTGTGTTACAGTATACTACTGACTTTTCTCCTTGCACAAGCAGGAAAGCTTTTCAACCATGTGGTGAAAATCACTTGTTTGATGCCCTTTGAATACTCTGGAGAGTTAAACTGGAATTCACACTGCATACCTCCAGTAGGCCCACAATCAGTCTTTGGACATAAAGATTTGTCCCTCTTCTTATTGCTACTCCCCTCCCTCTGCACCTCAATTAATGGCTGCTGCGCATCGCACATTAGCGGTGGTTGTGTGTTTCAAATCCACAAAGGCATTACATGAATGCAATTATTATTATTATTATTATTATTATTATTATTGTAAGAGCGGTGCTGGTAGGCCTATGAACCGTGCTTGTGAGCCTAAGATTTTCCGGTTCAATCCCGCTTGGTCAGAACAGCACTGCCATTGTACCATTAAGCCAAGCGCTTAACCTGAACAGCTTCGGGATATGTGAAACCTTATAAATGGATAATAATGTAAGAATATGGGTTAGCACAGAAAGTGTCAGCAACATGAATAATAATCATAATGATATTAATAACTGCCATGGAGACCTGGCTTCAGGGCTAATGGAGGCCCAGAACGCAACGCTGAGCAACGCGTGTCCCAAAAAAAAAAAAAAACTCTCCTACTGGGAAAACCGAGAATAGAAAAGCCTGAAGGGAGGGATACAGGAAGGGGTAGAGCTAAAGGCTGCTTTTCAATCCATCCATCCACCCCCCCCCCCCCCCCCCCCCCCCGCCATTTTCCCATTCCAATACACCCACAAACAGCACCGCTCAATACGACCAGTCTCTGGCGACCGGAGAAGCCTTGCTCTCAAGCTCTCCGGCTGTCTGCTTCCTGGGGAATTCCAAGCAGGAATGTTATTTCTGGTGTAGCAACAACTGCACGGACAAAGAAGAAAATCACTTTTTAATGGACGATGGCGTAATTGCATCCTCCTCTCTCAGAGACAGGCTCAACATCTGTGATGCTGGAAGTAGCTGGTAAATAATGTAGCTTGTGAATAACTAATGGAGCCCTCAACTAATGGAAGGCCCCGAATTCCCATCTCTGTCCTTTTTCAGTGATAACCGGAAGGAAGCAACACAGAAAACTCTGTGTCAGTCTCAGGCCTCCCAGGGAATCCAGTGGGTAACTGGGTATCTGTGAGCACGTGCTACTGACGGAAGACCCAAAGCCCAAGCAATGCAGGCCACACTCCAGTCCACAGCGGGTGAACCTGGTTTTTAACCCCGCTATACCGTATCCCAACAGGCTGTGCATTACCTGCCAATGGTTTCCTGGTTTGGCAAACCCCGGTAATATTACAGTCTGCTGGACAGTCCCAGGTTGCTAGCAGTGCACGGTAGATGCTAACTGGGTTCACATTAAACAGATGCATATTAATAAATAAATATCCAGGTAAACCCATGAATGAAGGTATGAGGGCACGGGTCTCTCCTCAGGATCATTCGGCGCCCGTCTGCATCGAAAAAGACGCGCTCGCCTTTCTGCCCTGGCGGTTAAGGCGGGAAGTGGGAGAGGTGTGCAGCCAAACAGCAGCAGCGGCGCGGGCAGGATCCTCCTTAACGGTTCTGTCTGACGCGTTCAGAACGCGTTCAGAATGTTCCCCCTCTGCCCAGCTGACTGCGGTTAGGCCTGGGGGGAACCTCGAGCAAAAATAACCATTCGCACCAATAAAATAAACCCTGCACTGTGTGATACAGTGCAATGTGTTAGAAAAAAAACCCTATTCATTCCAAATATGAATAGGTTAGTCTACCATTTATCAAAGGGTAGGTCAGAGTTAATGCATTTGCACGTAGGTTCCTGGCATATACTATGCATTGAAGTACATCTGATATTTTTTACTCCCCGTCCACTATTTTAAAAAATATAACTAAAGTAACTATAAAGGGGAAGACACAAACTGAATTTAGTTAGGCAAAATTGTTTCTTTATAGCTTTATATTGTCAACTGTAATTTAGCTAATGGAGCATTTTAATGCAAGCTCTATAAAATGAGAAATACTGGAAAATGGTGAAACTTGGCTACATTGAAATTAACCAAGCATAACAAAGACAGATTTTGGGAAAATTAGAGCAAGAGGGAGATTGGTGTAATTGGACGACAATTCACTTTGATCAAACTGCTTGCTGCACTTCAGGCATAAGTACATAACCCGCTGGAGACACTGAACGCTCAGCCAATATAAACTTGAAGTAATTCCCAGCAAAAAAGTGAAACAGGAGCACCAGTCAGTCCCATAGCATATTTAAGGAATAGAAATGCCCACCACAGCAAGTGATGAGTCCTGGTTAAGTTCATTTTATCCGACCATTCAAATTCATATTAATACTCACTCATTCATTCCATCCACCACAACCTAATGCCAAGAGGTGCTTTAGATAATTAGCAGGGAATGAGTTCTAAATATACTACTTTCCACTCTCCATAAGAGAGATAAACACTTTAAAACAATGAAGACCATAAAGGTTTTTTCATGCTTAAATAAACACTTACATATTGCCAGCTGGTTCGGGTTTTTCAACTGATGTTCAGCCTGGTTTGTTTACCAAAACAATTGCAACTATTTATACACGTTATAATTACCCAGGTCGTATGCTTCGGATTCTGTCGCTTATGATGCTGCTAGTCTAAATTATTAAGCACCCGTGATTATAGACGGTGCACAAAGAGTGGAAATGAAGGGCAACTGTCTCACATTACTGCGAAAGCGCTGCGCGGGCAGTTCAGCGGAGAGCACGCGCCTCGCGCTCTGAAGAGGCAATTAGAGCGAAGCTGAAAGAATTCCTATTTCGAGCTCGCTCCTCGTTAATTACCGGCCCCGTCATATCAAAACAGTGGCAGGGTACCGGCCCACCGTCTAACCTGTCCTGAGTGGAGTACCTGAGCAAAAATGTTTTCGGAGGCTACCCGAGCAGAAACAACAATACGATAGTCTGGCAGCCGGCCACGGTCCGAATCACTATGGACCAGAGAAGCCAGAGATATTCCGTCTCCTTGCGCGCTCGCGGACCGGTCGCACAACTGGTACAGCGATACTGTTCACCCAGCTGCCCACTTCACAAAACAAACACACCAAAAACAGCCTTGGAATCACAAGGACTCAAAGGTTTTTTGGCATAGAGCCTTGAAATTTCAGATACCATTCATGCCTGCGGTGTAAAGTTTTAGCAGTTGGTGTTGGCACACACGATCTGAGTCTGTGGCAAACGCACGGTGAACTTGTTGGACGAATTGCCGCTAATTATAACGTACGAGGAGCTGTGAAGAATGCGGAGCCTGGGTAGGGGGCGGTCAGTGGGTTGAAGGCGCACTTTCTCTGACTGGATAAGGACGTGAGGGTTAATGTCGCGAGCGTAAAATCTGCCCTCGAGTTATGGCTTGCCGCGGGCTGGCGGACCACCTGCGCTACGCAGGACATCTGTGACCCTGATGTATGAGGACACGAGCATTCACAATGCGACACTGCGCGAGGGAGGGGAGGGGCCAGTCGCTATGTTGACTCTTCTGGACTGTCATGCTAGAATGACATCCCTTGGATGACATAATCCAACCTCCAAAAATGAAATGGATATTAAAAGGGCCATTATGTGTGCTTGTGAAATGTGATGCTTGGAGAACTGATACCGGCATACCTCACAGTCCTATTTGGACCATCTGAGTAGTTTTTAATGAGCTCAATTTAGTTTTAATTGGTTATTTTAATTGAGTTTGAATTTATTTTAATTGGACTATAACACATCCAGCATTAGCCATGCTGATTCACTGAGGTTTCTTCTATGACAGCAAAAAAGAGACTTTTAAAAACCAATTAGGCTACTTAGTCAATGTCATTCCTTTAATCTGGCAAACTACCTCATAAAAATTAAAAAAGTTAACCAAAGTTAACAACAACCAAATGGGTCATGTCACACATTCCTTCTATCCTGTCTTTTTCCTAATTACAGGAGGTTCTGATTTGGCAACAGAGCCAATTGAATTTCTGGTGCTGCATAACTAGTTCTGAATATTCATGAAAAGGCATGCTCAAGAATCTATGGCTGCCGTACTGTCATTGGTCGCACCTGTTCATGAATATTCATAAGATTCATTAAATATTGAGGCTTCAACTGTAGGGAGACATAAATTTTACTGTTATGATCATGGAGCCAAATATCTGGTGGGTGTATAGAATCTTTGGCTGGATTCACCCCCTCGGTCCTCCCATGCAGTTGCCTGCCCATGAGCTGCACAGTGCCACTCCTGAGGGATCAGGTGTGATTGGTCAGCCAGGCCTTTAGAGGCACAGTGGCACTCCTGAGGGATCAGGTGTGATTGGTCAGCCGGGCATTTATAGGCACAGTGCCACTCCTGAGGGATCAGGTGTGATTGGTCAGCCGGGCCTTTAGAGGCACAGTGCCACTCCTGAGGGATCAGGTGTGATTGGTCAGCCAGGCCTTTAGAGGCACAGTGCCACTCCTGAGGGATCAGGTGTGATTGGTCAGCCGGGCGTTTAGAGGCACAGTGCCACTCCTGAGGGATCAGGTGTGATTGGTCAGCCGGGCATTTATAGGCACAGTGCCACTCCTGAGGGATCAGGTGTGATTGGTCAGCCAGGCCTTTAGAGGCACAGTGCCACTCCTGAGGGATCAGGTGTGATTGGTCAGCCAGGCCTTTAGAGGCACAGTGCCACTCCTGAGGGATCAGGTGTGATTGGTCAGCCGGGCCTTTAGAGGCACAGTGCCACTCCTGAGGGATCAGGTGTGATTGGTCAGCCGTGTCTTTAGAGACACAGTGCCACTCTTCAGCGATCAGGTGTGTGTGATTGGTCAGCCGTGTCTTTAGAGACACAGTGCCACTCCTCAGCGATCAGGTGTGATTCGTCAGCCGGGCCTTGGGAGGCACAGTGAATTTAACGGGCCCTTGAGATGCTGTGGAACTGACTTCTTTCCGTGAAAACAAAAGCAGAAATAAATGTTTCCTCATTCAAAATTCACTGCTTGAGCTCCCATACATGGCTCCTGAATAGCTCCCAACAGCCCCTAAAGCAATCCACATTTATTCCTAACTTTCCCACAATATGATAATGTGCTATTTCCATGCTTCATTGTGTCAATTCAGTTTTTCCCATTCAACTAACATTTATGGAAAATAGCCAAACTCAATGGTCTTCATTTAATAAAGTGAATCTCTCTATGGTGGCTGAGAAGGATCATTTGTAATTCTGAACTCTCACTTTTTTCATGGTACAGTACCAGTCCAAACACTGAGAATTCAATCCAGATTCACTGAAGCAGTACAAAGCATAATATTCTATCATACTATTAGAGATGCCACTCAAACAACTAACAGCACAATGCACAGCCAGACATGCTTTGAAAGGTCAAAAGAGATCCTGATAATAACAATGGCTTCTTATCATTAAAGACTGACTCTGTTTCTATGTACATATTCTCCATATCAGTACTGTTAATGTAATACATGCCACGGATGGATTGTGAGTTCCAGGGAAACAATCGGTTAAAAGGTAAAGATAAGCTACAAATATTCTCACAATTCAGGCCATATTGCAACAATGAGATTATATATAATTTACTTTGATCTGAATTAAAATGACATTCAATTAATGAAAAAAGTCAGTCATATTCCCTGTAATTAATTTTCATAAAGGGGAGCCTGCACAATAGCGGCATGAAATAAGAGGTAAGTAATTGATATTAATTTTTCTGCCCGAAAGAGTACATCAATGCAGGTCTCCTTGCAGAGGAGTTTAATCGTTTGAAAATTCAACCTGGCAAGCCACAAAACACTTCATAGCAAAATCAACTGAAATGCACTTAGATCACCACTGTCGTTTCTGGTAAACCACTATGAATTGAAGAAACAACATAAATTCATCTGCACCTTTCGTTTCTTCCCATTTATATTGCAAGTGTTTTTATTTACATTAGCATTTAGCATGCGTGAGGTTTGTCTCTTTGCCAGGCCGCGTGCGCCACGCAGCAGGGAGTGGGGAAGCAGGAGCAGCGGACCGGCGAGGCGGAGAGCGGTCTCCTTCCTCCCCGCACAAATCACGCCGGCGGTCCGACAGAGCCGGGAGCATCACGGGCCAAAGCAAACTCGTCTTGAGTGAGACGCGCGTCGGGACAGAGCGGTGCATCTTCGCTCGCATCGCATCAAGGATCCCCGCGCTACGAGGGCCATGCGTCTCCCTCTGACACGCCAAGGACCGCACGGCACCAAGTTTGGGGGGCGATTTACTTTTCCTCATAAAAATGCCAAAACTCCAGCGGGGCAATTTCGCACAAACCGTCGCTTGCTGCCACATAACGGTGTCAGCTTCCTACTTACCTCATCTCTCACACGGTACAGCTCATCCATCTCACTGAGGGATGCCTCCACATCCACACGCAGGAGTTTACGCAAAACCTGGCACCCAAAACCAAATTGTGACAATTTCATTGGCACGGCCATGATTTCTGCACAGCCCGCACCTACGAGAAATGCCAAGCGGAAAAAACATTTGGGTTGATCCGTGGGTTGGTACCAATGGATTTCCTACTGTTGAGGAGTGAAAGTTGCCAAGTGATTCTGCTGAAATATAAATATGGTGGAAAGCACCACTGACTGCAATGGAAGACAAATTTAAAAAGTACAAACCATCCCAAACTATGTTAAACAATCAAGGCCACTAACTGGGAAAATGTACACTACATTCAGCGAGCAGGTCTCCTCTGTTTTATTATCAAAAATATATGAACACAGTACATTGGGCCAGGTCTACTGCAGGTTTCAAACTACAGCACTCACTGGCAACATTTCATGGCAAGCAGTATTATTACTTTGCTATGCTTAAGACCAAGGTACCCAGCCAAGGGAACTTAGCACTTTTACTAAAGTTTTGGCCGATGATGTCATCTTCTGCAGTGGATGTTCACATGCCCACCGAAGCCTCAGAACACTGCTATAGGAATCCAGTCCCTTCTCTGCATTCATCATCCCTGTTGAGGTTAAAACCTATTACTTCAGGCAGACTTGGCTTATATCAGCATCAATACGTGAATGCAAGACATAATTAAGTACTATAACTTGAATTTGCATGTAACCAGTATGTACACCAGCATATTCTCATATCAGTTTCATATCATTTATATCAATTCCTCACTTGGAAATGCACTCGTTATTCAAGATATGCTGACAGATACTTCATATCCATCAATGTCATTCACTTGTGCTGTTTCAGTTTATTTTAAGGCGCATTCAATATACTCTACTGCCATTTAGGACACACACTTATCCAGAGCAACTTGCAAATACGTGTTCCAAAAAATACAGTAACGTGTCATGCGTGGGTCTGTGTATATTTTGTATCTTTTGAGTTGCCAAGGAGATGACGAAGGATCAAATGACGGCCCTGTCTGTATTCTGTAATTACAGAATGATTTACTGTGCGTGAAGGTCTCATTGACATACCAGAGGACAGCAAACACAGATGAACCTGCAGCCCTTTCGATTACAGTATGACTGATGCAGACCTACTGACATGAGACTGAACTCGGGGCTGTAGATTGCAGATATGCAGTTCAGTCACGCACTGGTAGGTTTTCATTAGTCATGCACTGACTACCGTAAGTTAAACTGTGCTTGCTGTCCTCAGGTATGTCACTGAGACCAACACATACAGTAAATTACATCATCATTGGAGAACTGTCATTTGACCCTCCGTCATCTCCCTAGCAACTCGGAAGATGTCAAATATATACAAATACATTTTACTTTATTTTTAGAAACACCTTCTTATCACCCTTGTGTTTTTAAGGCTTCTCACAATTTGAAATTCCAAATACTCGCAGGCCCATCTGTACTTGTAGGTCCATCAGATTGCTGTTATGGCTTCTCTCGATTTGAGAGTGCACAGGCAAGCATGCACAACCTCCAAAACACGTGCAGCCTGTTGCCGCTTCTTTTTGCTCTGCGGCTCACTCACTGAGCAGTGTGGCCATGGCAACAGAGGACAACACTTCGAGAATTTCCTTACTCAGGAAACTTCTCAAAAGGGTGCGACCAGCTGAGAAAAACTGGAGCATTCAAAACACAATTGCATGTATACAGCTTAAGAAACATTAGCATGTGCTACAAAGTGACCCGTCTTGCGTATGTCACCCCTGTACTTTTCAGGAGACCCTGCAACAGTAGAAACAGAGCTGTGCATTGTGTACATCCCACACCCACACTCACAACCTAGTTACCTGTCACTCCTCCCAACAGACTTCTACCGCTGCGGCCATTGTGTACATTGCTCCAATACAAGCAGCATAAACTTTTCCCACTACCCAGTGTCAGGCAAAAATATACATACAATTGGCTGCATTACTAAATGTCCATGTGGCCTTGTAATGTTGGACAGACAAACAGAACCTTAAAGCTGCATTGCTGAACATACGACCACCATCAGCAACAGGAGTGCTGCGATTCATGTGACTGCCATCTTACCAATCGCGGTTCCGCAGCTACCCTTAAATTCTGAGGCACTTACAGTAGAAGGTCACTCTGTCTGCCAGGGGTGGTGATTTGGTGGATAAATTACTGTGAAGGGAGGCACTTTGGATTTATATGTTGGACTTATTTTGGTCCATGTTCCTATTATATGTGTAACTATTTTTTGAGTGCAGCTTTTACTCAGCTAGTCTCACCCACTGGAAAAGTTGCCTGGTTAAGGAAATTCTTTATTAATTCTTTATTGATCATCGTCCTCAGACTGGCTGTTTAGAGCAACCCCCCCTCCCAATACCACAAGGAGTAACCCTGCTGACTGGATCCCTCCCTGGGTGACACTACAGAGAAACACTCTCTGAAAAGATTTTGGCACTGCTCCTACAATGGATTCGGGACCTTGGGGAGACCTGCAGTTCCAGCCTGTTCACCTCATGCAAGCTGGGACACATCACATATTAACATAAGATTTCTATAATTGCGCAAATGATGTCAAACGCTGATTGTTATTCTCTATTATTGATTTGTTTTTCCATTAGCATTATTTCTTTGTATTCAGAAATATGTTAAGGACATTGGAGTTATGATCATAACAGAGGGTGTAATCAACTTATGATTGAGGTTTCATGGAATGGCCCAGAAGCAAACAAATTCTTAACCAAACATCACTTATAACATTCAGTGAAATGTTTAATTGAGTCTTTAAAACACATGCACGACAGGTTTTCAATCTTATTTGTATATCATTTGGTATACTGTCATACAATCATTATTTAAAGGACGCCATTACGAGAAACATTACTACCTTTCAAATATCACCGCACAGGACGTTCTTCCCAACTGATTGAAGCATTGGCCAACATTCGCCTTGATACTCAGATGATAACCTGTCCTTTGCCTTCATCAATATGTAACCATTCCACTCAGGGGTGATATAGAGGTAAGCGGTTTCAGCAACAACTCCTCCCAGACGGTAGATCACAGTTATCAGCGACGACATCCCTTATTACACATGTTCACTACAGTATGGTTCGTCTTTCGGATTTCCCTCGACGTTAAATTCGTCCGTGGACAAATTGCCCCACCGTATCCACATCAGTACAGTCATCTCCGGATCTTTTCGAAATGCATGCGATCTACTATTTCTCGAGGGGTGTGGCATGGTCCGCCAGCAATAACATTGTAAATGCCTGCCACTTTACTACTACAACCGGAATGCAGCACGCAATATTTACACAATTTAAACGGCTATTTAGATACAATGTATACGTTTCCTCTCACTAACAGCTGTGTGGATTCAAATATTGATGTCAGCCACGGGAATCGTCGCGTAGCTTCAAAGCTCCTTAATAACAAACACTTTACAGTGGACAAGAATTGGTACTGTTAAAAGTTGAGAGAGTACGGTTGATCACAGCGTTTCTACCGAACATGCAATGTTACTTTAAACAGCGCGGAGTTCACGCAGTGTCGCAAAAGTTTACATTTCAAGAATTAACATGAAATTATCAATGAAACGAAATTAAACAATATACATTGATGAGATTCATCATGCTATTGTTTTAAAATGGATCATCTCCAAACACAGCTAGTACCCAGATCTGTTATCCGACGAAAGCCTCCAGTACCTAATGTGCAGTTATTAATTAAGAAATGCATGTGACCACCGGTACGGAGTAGATTTAGTGATGCACGTTGCGCGATGTTGTAAAAGAAAAACCCCATCGCAGCCACGCATTTCAACTGAAATATGTAAGGACATCTGGCGATATATGTCTGTTAATATAACAAGTGTTAAGACGAATTTGGGTCGTGATATCCCGTGTTAATGGAAGTAGTATAATGTTAAAATATGGCGGCTTCACATCTCGCCCTCCCATGTAGCGACTCACCCGTGAGAACTGTACATTTAATTATTAGCAATAACAAAAAGGCACATTTAATTATGGCTAAGCAAGTTAGGAATCGCTGTAGCAATTATGCTGTGTGCCATAATCCAGCATGTAAAAATCAAGCAACTCAACGCTCGTGTATTTGCAGTTCCACCTAGATTCCAAGTCAATATCCAAGTCAAATACCCCAGCACTTTTCTGAGCTCACCTACTTTCCCCCAGCATGTTCAGTACGAATAGCAATTATTCTTATTTATGCGCTATCCGTCATTGCCGGAATGAATCAACAGGCAACATGTACGTGCTAATAACATGTCAGAAACAAAAATTAAACGTCTCTGTTTCACTGGCGGAAGACCGTTAGATGGATGGTAACTCGCATCTAGAATCAGCTGCAGATAATTAAATGCTGACCAAACGTGCAACTCAAACCATTTTAGATGGCTTGCAAAACATGGTATTATCTGCTGCGCTCATTCATCTGAAAGCCATTAAGCTACCTACGTTCGCACATACTTAAGACACCCATTAAATGCATGATTTGCAAATATCCCTGTCAGGGCGCATGCAACAATCGGCGTCTACCTGGAATTAATCAGTAAAAAATTTGGATAAACATGGAATCCTACCTGACAATCCGCTAGTGTTTCATTGCAAGCTGCCAGGCTTGGATGTGTAGCGTAGCCGAGATGCAGTCCTGCCTTTCCACTGTCAAACCCCTCCTCGCCGAGAGATTCTCAACCTTAATGGTGAGAGAGAAATGAAAAAAGGAACGGATTCCTGAGCTGGGAATATAGGAAACGCGTCATAATCCAGGGACACACATTGTAGTCCATTACGGTTTACAGCTGAGTGCCGAATTCCGATTCACTGTAACATAAATGTGCCCGGTATGTGACTGGGTCATAGACTCGTTTATATATGGGATCCTCCAGTTTGCATACATTTATTCTACAAATGCCCTCAAGATCAACGAATATATGGAGCCTACATTCTAGCAGCACCTACATTCTAGTTGTCAATTCCAATTGCACCTTGTGCACTTAACTGAAACTAAAAGGGGTACAGTAATTTTGAGTTTAGCCTAATCTTTGGCTAGGCTCTTGTTGTCATGTGAGAGGATTGCAATGCTCCTGAGTATCCCAGGGTGCCTGTCAACCACGAAATGAGCCACAGATGGAGAAAGATGTCTGTTGCATAAATGTGGAGGTTAAAAACTCGAGGATGCGGGGTTTTATCATAGCTGCCCACCTTCGAAAAACAGGTTAATGCGGGTTTCTTATTTCTGGCATGTAAAACATACGACCCCCCTAAACAGGCCTAGCTGGTAGATATTATAGTTTTGCCACCTTCTAATTAATGTTTAATTTTACTGCGTGTGCAGGTGCTTGTTTATTTGGCTGCTGTCCAGTTCCTTTTCACTTCATTACCATTCCTTTTCTTTCTTTTTTAGATTAAATTCTTTGCAAATAACTGTGCTTAAAAAATAATTAGTTTATGAATAAGGGATAATAAACAAGCATTAATATTAAGACAAGTTTGACACGTTTGGTGCCATATCAGCACGCAACATTTTACTGGGACAGGGTGGATTCCAGAAAAATTAAGGAAACAATTAACATTCATGCCTTTGCATGGCAAACATTAGGGGTTGAAGCTGGCATGGAATACGCCATTGCAATTCCAATAGCTCACTACATAAGGTGCTTGTATCATGTTATTACACAACTCTGTGATCTATCGTATGTTTATGAAGGCTTGCAATAGCTAAAAATATGTGGTTTGGGGTATGTAATAACCAAAGTGGCATACAAAGAGTTTCATGACAGGGTGATTGTGGGAGATGCAAACTAACACTGAGGAATTTAAGTGGGCCCATACATGTAGCCCAGGGGTTACCCAAGCCCGGTCTGAGAAATCCCTGTGTCGGCTGCTTTTCATTCCAACCAATCTCTTAATTAAGGCTATTGAAAACGGGGGCTTGAGATTCATACATTTGTGCAGGTTTGGGTTGTTACCGATTGTTTTTTCTTCACTTTCCACAAACAGTTTAGCTTCAGGGATCAGCTGTCCACATTTTCAGCATTTAGTTCACTATTCTCAGCTGCAGATCCCCCCAATCAAGCAATACAACATGTAACATCTTTTAAAATGAGTACATTACATGACAGTACATTGCAGAACATTTAATTCAAGCAATTGTCTGAGGATTGATCTGACTCATTAAGTCCATAAGTTCATTGTCTATCTGTTTCTGCTATAATGTGGCATTAAGAGTAAATCATTGCTCAATATACATACAATTTCTCACTAAAACCAATGAACAGCTCTTTATACATCAGAGTGGAAAGAACACCAACATAAATGTGGCTTCTCCAGGACCAGGGTTGGGAACCCTGGTGTTGTTTAAGCATAGCCCTGTGATTTTTTCCATAGGAGGCTTGTGCGTTGGAGGGAGGCATGGAACAGCCTCGATTTTCAACGCTGTATGCACATTAGGGGGGTGGCCTTCAAAGAGCAGGCACATTTTTTATTCTTTTGCAATTTGAAAATAAGTCTTCCAATGGACTGACAGTGTTAAGCCTGTGCAATCACTGACAACATTATTTGAGAAAAAAGCTATCATAACACATAATATTTTGTACCTCTTCAGTCTTGGAACCCTAATCATGTCATAGTCACAGTGTAGCAGTGCCTATAGTGCTGGTATGTGGCTAGTGTATATGTGGCCTATTTTCAGTCCAACTTGTTACTTTGGTAATGAATTTAAGCATTTGTTTTTCCTCTCTGTTTCTCATTGTCATGAATTAGATAGTCTCTTAAAAAATTGCGAATAATGGTAGGTATTAAACAAACAAACAAACAAACAAACTGATAATTATAATAATAAGATAAGGATAGAGGCACTTTCCATAAAAACAGGCCTTAAATCAAGTCAAGCGTGTCCATAGAGTTTCTTCACTTTTGTAAAGGCATTACATAACATTAATTTAGGAGATGCTCTTATCCAGAGAGACTTACAATGTACCAAGGTTTTAAACTTGATGCAAGCAGTAACACAGGTGTCCAATAAAATTAGATCAGGTGAGCAGTTGCGGCTTTCTACTGACTTTCAGCCAGTCTGACCATTTTTAAATAGATTACAAAATAATTTTTTTGGAATTTTGTGTTTTTTTTTGTTTTGTTGTTTTTTGGAGGTTATTATCAGCTTTTTGCATGTTTGGAGCAAGACTGGGTTAACAGATCCTCGTTTAGTGCTCAGTGGGAAATCTGACTGAAGGCTTCCTGTAGTTTAAATCGTTCTATTTGGAAATAATTTTCTGGCTCATAACAGCCACACAAAGACAACCATGCTGCAATCGCTAGATGCAAACGTGTATTTAACAATGCAAGTGTCTAAATATTTATAGGCAGCTTTTATTTCATTTTTTTAGATGACGTTTTCGGCGTTTGCTGCCTAAGTGAGATGAATTTGTATTCTTAAACTTAGCAAATGCTGCCCTCTTGTGGATTTTAGAGGAGACTACAGATATCTTGCAAACAATAAACTTCACCTGTTTAAAAAGAAGTCCAGCACTGCAATTAAAATGTTCCACTGCAGAAAACAGGACACTTCCTTCTGTTGACTGGGCAGTCTGTATGACACAGAAATTTGAAGCATTATTAAAAATTAATATGATATTACAATATAATTTAAATTTTTAAAATAGGTGTGCAGGAGCTCAGCCACAACTGACCCAACAGTGACATTCAAGATCCAAGAGTCATTTAGTGAATAATTTTCTGCAATGACAACATTGAATTACAATGTTAGGCTTCTTCTTCCTCTTCTTCTTCATATTATTATTTATTATTATTATTATTATTATTATTATTATTATTATTATAGATGCAAAGAGTGCAAAGCCAGGTGAGCATCAGGTTCTATGGTTCAAGTTCTATGGGCTCCTGCCTAGCAAATAAAAGTGTTTTAAGAAGGCTTTTCAGCATCATTTGACCATTTTCCTGATAATTACTTTTGAAGTACAGCATGTGTTTTGCATTTTAAAAGTAGCACGGCTGGCAGGCTGCAGAGCAGAAATGAGTGAGCAGATTGAGTCATCGCTGTGATCTTAAGCCTTATTGCCGTGTTTTCATCTCCTAGGTATCCTCTTTGCCTCTGGTAATTGCCTCTGTCTGTGCAACCTCTGAAAATAACAAACCCTTTACAAGCACACCCCCCCACCCCCTTTGCTGTTGATAACAAACTGCCAGCCAACCATTTTGACTTAGTGCAGAGTCCACTTCTCAGAAAACAGCAGTTTATTTTATTTTTTTTAGTTCATAACGGAAGCCATCAATCATGATTCCGCCAGACGTCTATTGAAGTGCCTGTGACCACCAACCTGTTTTACTGCAGTGGATTGTGGGAAGTGTTATGCAGATACCTTTGATTTTTGACATGTTTAAGACACCTTCATCCAGCACCCTCAACAGGCTATAATGCAGTGCCTATCAAACATACTAGAAGGTGGGATCATGTCTTAGATCACATATAACTTAAGGCACACAACCTCTTAGTACAGTATAGATAATAATGAAAATAGAAAATAAAGATAACAACATTACCAATGATGTATAAAACAAATTTCTTATTTTACTGTGAGACTTAAATATGTAAATTTGTGAATCATGGAAGTACATACAAAATCTTCCTTAAAGGGAGTATAAGTTGCCATTTTGCTGGGACAGGCAAGGATGCTTTCATAGCCACTTGTCACTCTCCAGTCCCCCATTTGACCGACGCTGCCAAAAAAACAAATATTCAGTGATCTGTTTCTATTCTTGAAAAGAATATTAATATTTTTCAGTTGAGGTGTTGTTGTGTACATATTAAGAACATGCATACCCATTTAAGCACTGTTGCATTGACAATGTGGTATTGCTAATAAAGTGTTGTTTATGCTTGGCTGACACCCAAGTGCATCTGAGGAACTTTGTGCAGACCCTGAGACCCAGAAAATGATAATTTACCTTTTCTTTCCACACGAGGGTGCCATGCTCATTCTATGGTGAATATAGTACTGAATTCCATACAGTTCTGCGTTATAAACTAAAGTTAAAAAAGTATATGTTCTGCATCATTCAATAAATATAGTAAAAAAAGAGTACTGACAATCGTAAAAACTGTTCATTATCAACCTCAGTTCAAGAATATTTATTTACATCAAAGGTAATTTAAGTTTATTAATTCACACTGTTGACTGATTACTGTTATTAGAACTTTTTGTGAACACTGACATGAACCAAAGTTCATCAAGTCCCTTTCACACAATCAGATTTGGCAGCGTTGCATTAAAAGTTGTAAAAGGGAACATGATTGAATTGGAAACCAAACAGCAGTTGCCCTTCTGCCGGCTGCTTTGCTCAAGCTGAAGCTTAGCCAGATAAGCAAGGCCTTGTCCACATACACGAATGGAAAAACAAATAGCCAAATAAGTTCACTCTCCCTTTGTCCCAAGGTTTTTATCTGAGTCATCTTTCGCACCTGAGTTTGCTGACACGTGTGTTTTCGCTGACTGACCCCAGAGTGCAGTGTTGTGGCTTGGCTGCTTCCATGGAAGCAGACCTTCCTAGGAGAGGCGGGGCCTCCTAACAGAGCGCCGGATTGGCTCCGCCCCCACAGGGCTCTCAGGCCCTATTTAAACGGTGAGTGGCTTGTGCAGTGCTCTCAGACTGTACTGGTTCTGCGAGAGGAGAGGCTAAGCCTGTCACTGAGAGAGCTCCGCTATCCCCGGAACATCCTGGAAACTTTCCGTCTCCTGCCACACAGTCCTGTCTCCAAGGACATAGGGCTGGATTTGCAAAAGCCCAGCACACAAGGTAAGCATATGTGCTGTCCAGACTAGAGACAAGATCTTTACTCATTTCATTTTCTGTCGTCTCTTCATAGAATTTTTGTTCACTTTATGTTAATCTCAAATGCATTGCCTTGAACACTACAGTGGATACAGTGCACTTAGATTCTTTGCTTTGGAGATGATGGTATAGTTTTGTATGTGATCCTAAACTGCATTTCCCTCCACTGTTGTTCTGAAGGTATCTTAATCGGCATCTGGCATGTGGGTGGTGGAGAAGATCCGCGTGTCGGTGGAGAGGACAAACCTGCCCCTCCCCGTGGCAGAATACAGCTTCAAAATCGCAGACATCATGTTCGGGGATAAAACTGCCTGCGGAAAAAGCAAGAGGGCCTCCCTCTGTCCCAACATCATCACCCCGGACACCATCCCAGAGTTCTGCATCCCGTCCCGGGTCACCGCCCTGCAGGACCCCGGCAGGCCCGCCACCGCCGCCCCCCACCCCCACCCCCTCCCCAGGGGCGAGGCTTCGGCGGGGGAGCTGGGGAGCAGCCACATCATCCAGGTGGAGAGCGTGGACGACGGGCCCTCGGAGAGCGGCTTCAGTGATGAGGAGAGCACCAATGCCGACCCGCAGAGCCAGGCCGCCCTCTCCCTGCCCCACCTGGCCAAGGCCCAGACCTGCTACGGCTTCTGCACGCTGCTGGAGAGCCCCAACACCCGGAGGAAGGAGTCCATCTTCCACAGCGACCCCGCCTCCTGCTCCACCCCGCTGCTCGTCCCGCGGAGCAGGTCCAACACCTGCTCCAGGTCCTCCTTGCCCCCCTCGCCCTCCTCGCCCTCCTTCAGCCTCCACGCGTTCAGCTCCCGGCTCTCCCACAGGGGTCTGCCACTCAGCCGGCAGGGCACCCTGGACAGCGACACCACCTCCTCCGCAGAGTCGTCCCCCTTCAGCTCCCCGCTCCTGGCCCGCTCGCCCCCCAGGTCCTCACTGTTCAAGGCGCTGAGCCACGAGAAGCTGCTGTCCCGGGGCGCCCGCAAAACGGCCGTGTCCCGCAACAACTCGCTGTCCACCGACGAGGGCAGCTCCACGGACAGCAGCCCCAACGTGCTGAGGAGGGCCTCCGCGGACCTGCTGGAGCCCCCGCCCTGCGGCTCCCGCCTGGCCCCGCCCGCCATCTTCCCCATGGACCTGGTGCCCTACCGCGACCGCGTCCTGAGGGAGAACCGGGTGCCCCTGGGGCAGGACGGGACCCTGCGGCTCTCCGCCGAGTACTGCCCGGAGAACCAGAGGCTGCGGGTCCGGCTGATCAGCGCCGAGGGGCTGTACGCGCCCGGCGTGGACCCCAAGGGCATCAACTGCAGCGTGAGCGTCGCCATGGCGCCCGGCAAGGCGCAGAAGCAGCGGAGCACGGTCATCCGCAAGAGCCGCAACCCCATCTTCAACGAGGACTTCTTCTTCGACGGCGTCTCGGAGGACGACCTCTGCTTCAGGACGCTGCACTTCAAAGTGGTCAACAAGATGTCCGCCATGAAGAGAGACTACACTCTGGGAGACTGTGAAGTTCCTCTGACGAGCATACTGTCCATGTAATCTTCAGGATTCAGGACTTTTCCCTTTATTTATTTGACCCTGTAAATATGTAAACTTGTTTTGTTTGTACTTTTATACTGCCTTTTCTTGTTGATTAAATCATGACAGAAACTCCCTTGTTCCCTGGTGTTTTGTTCCTAATAAGGAAAATAATGGATCCAACTTAAAACTGATTTAAATATTTTCAGAATCATAGTGCATCCATAAAGATTGGTGCCATAGGTGCCAGGGTCAGAACAAATGTTGGCCCTTTCATTTAATTGGAGCATCTTGTGTACTGTGCTCTTTGTAGACCAGAGTGTTTCATGTAAGGGGATCCCATGCCCTTCACCTCAAATCAAATGGGTTTACGTAGGGTAAATGTCAGCAATGTCAACCTCTAGTGAAGAAGGTGCACAGACGCAGCAGGCTTATTTTATGCCTCAAGAAATACTCACGACCACGCGGATCTTATGTAAGATCTTCTGAAAGTCACACACAATAAAAAAGCAGCACGTCTGCAAGAACATGTTCGATAATGGACCGTTTCCCTTGAACGCCAGAGTGCCCCATTTCCTGTTTTACTCTCACAGTGTTAGTCACCATCTGGGAGACACAGGACTGCAGGCACAGTGGCCCAGGTACAATGCACATTTAAACCTGTTATACTTGTACATTTATGCAGCTTGTTACAAGCCGTTCTATGTTTTCAAATTTAGAGCTATTCACTTACTAAGCAACAATATCCCTGTGACAGTGTCACAACACAGTTACACTCTAAATTAAATATCAAATCCTGAAATTTGTTACAGTAGACTGCTTGAGGAGAAGCACGGGTCCATTAAAATGTCCCAGCCAGCTGGCTATCCACTGACCCAAATAAAGGCCTAATCTGATAAATAATGAGTGCATTTATTTTTGATGCACCCTCACAATGTTCTGTGCTGACCAGGGTGTTTCTAGCTTCCTCTGTTGTCGTCCTGAGAAGACTCATTTAATAATATATATATAATATATAATAATATACATGTATTATATATTGGGTGCAATTAGTTCATGGAAAATGTTATGCACTGTCTTCTGTTGTCTTTTATCCAAGTCACTGGCCTCTCATCAGTGCCAAGGCAAAAATCAATGTGGGAAGCAATCCCATGTGTTCAATCAACATTTGTCTCACAGTTAAATTAAAGTGTATAGCTTTGGGCTATAGTTAAAATGGCTAAAATGTACACCACACGTTGTGATGGAAAAAAACTAACACTTGTATTTAATCATCAAACGAACCTGAATTAAGGTGTGAATTGAATGCAAGCCATGGTCTTTCCATAATGCCTATCTCGGAGCTTCACACCTGCAGGTCAGAAGCGCTAAAACAAACAGCCAACCACCCGGATAAATAATTGTTGTCCCCGTGCTTTTCTAAACTAATTTACCTGTAAATGTAGCCCTCCACTCATCCGCGAGGACAGACTTCTCTTCTTCTCTGAAACGGGCTGGCGGGAGGCTAGGAGCTCCTCTCTGTGGTGCGTGTCTGTACCGGTTTAATGATGCTTGCGTAATCGCGCGCGGCGGTACTGCGTGCGCTCTCCCGGGAAACCAGCGCTGGGAGATGCCGCTAAAAGTAGTTTTCTGAGCGCGAGCTGCTGTACATGTTACATCTGCAAAGGGCAGGAAACCTAACTATAAACTTAAGAAAATTATTTTTGGCGCAGAGTAGCAATTTTCTGGCTACAGCTGCACATTGTTTATTAGCTTGTCTCTGTGGTCGAAAGACCTCTGAGTGAAAGAACGATGCATTGGTGTTGCCTCGTAATGTCTGAAAAAAGAGATATTTCCAGGAAGAGCAAATACTCTACCCAGGGCCCAAACAGGGGGAGGGCCCTCGAAAAGCCTGGAATGATGCGTGAGAGACATGGATCAAGAGAGGAAGGGGGCCCACAGAGACAGCTTATGCATAGGGTCCAGAATTTTGTGCTACACCCCTGATGGTCACCCTCCATTTTATGTTGGGAAAATGTAACCCAGGGATCCTCAAAGGCCAAATTCGCTTAGGTTTGCCGTCAGGTCCAGTGGGCCTGTTTGCAGCTGCACGTGTACAGAAGGCCTCTCAGAGCAAGGCTGAAGCAGCACTCGCAGTACCTCAGAAACATTAAACAGCAATGAGTACATTTGTTCAGCTGCAACATAGCGACTAGATAAAACTCTTAAACCTAGGTCTCTGGGAGAGCCAGGCCGTGTGGTTGCCAAGCAACCCCATTCATTTTGGTCAGGCCCAGGGGCTGGACGTGCCATAGTTTACAAATTTGACCGGGCCTGTAGCAATCTGCTGTTTGCATGGATGTAAAGGCAAATTAAGTGTTCCCTCCACTGGCCTCTGCAATAAAGAAGAAGGTTGCAACCAAAATTAGTACATAATCTGAAAGGATTAGTTTGATACCATAGCTACCGCTTCTTACTTATTCAGATCTGGCTAATAGGACAAGCCCGAGCACCAGGGTGTGGAGGAGCTAATGGATGCTACAGGTTGCCTAGAAATTAATTTTCTCTTGTGAATATTGATGTACTGCAGGCTGAACAATTTATTCATGAAATGTAATCATGAGCCGAGAGTTGCATAAGCGAAGGTGTGTAATCCAGATGTGTGGCATTACATCTAGTTCAAGCCAACAAAGTGTTCTTTTGTGATCTTGTGCATTTGCTAGGAATTGTTCAACATAAAACTGAGCTTCACAAAGCTGCAATTTAGAGCAAGGCTGCCATTCAGAAACCACTTTTATTGCTAAGACCCAGTCTAGGGCCAGACAGTAACAGGGTGAATGATAAGGGAAATGAGTGGGGAATGGGTAAGGGAAATGTAACTCCGGTCCCTATCTGCCTATGCAAATCTAATTGAAAGCTGGCTAGTCTTCGAAGGTTACTGGGCAGGGGGCAGCTTTGAACACTGAGCTTCGGCTCAGTGTTCAAAGCTACCCCAACACACAAAATCATGGGCTAAGGCAAGAATCAGAGTCGAAGGGAATAAGTCAGTGGACATACACAAGATCTAATCAGCAAACAAACCAGAAGAAAAAACAAACAAAAATAGGGTTGAAGCAATCACTATGCACAACACACAAGCACAAGTTCAAAGAGATAGTCCCCACTGGTAATGGCAAATGGTGTCTTTTTCAATCCAAATAACCAGAGACAGAAACGTTCAATCAGATCACGAACCAGAAAGATGAAACGCACGCAGAGACAACAGTAGACACAAACTTACGACAAGGGTCATAACGGTCTCCAAAGCTATTTTTTTTATAAGGAGCACAAAATCTGAAGTAATGGGAAAAAATTATACGGTCATCTTTTATAGTTTTTCCTTCATCTGGACAGGTTTATGTTTGGATGAATCCAAAGAAGCCTTCAGCCCACAATGTCTGTTGCCAATTGTTAAACATGGTGGTGAAACTGTAATGGAGTGGGCTGCCATCTTTTGTGAATCGGTGGGCCTGATGATTGCTCTGTATGGTCGCTTAATGGCCAAGAAATATAAAGCCATTTTACAAAAGACTATTGTACAAACACTGTTCCCTCATGCTGCCCCCGTATTTAAAGATGATAACCCATACACACAGCTAAACAAATTCAAGAGTTGTTTCATGATGAGCAGGATGAAGTCAAGCATCACCCAGGGCTCAAACAAGAACCAGATCTAAAAATCACTCATCCTTTTTGAGAATTTTTGGAGAGTGTGAGGAAGATTTCCACCTCAAAGAAATTGAGGCCCTTTTTCTTGGAGAATGGTTCAATATCCCACTGCACACAGTTCAGAACTTGTACAACAGCATTCCAAGAAGGAAGCTGTTCTGAAAGTGAAGGGTGGCCCTACTCTTTAGTTACTTGATATTCATATATTATTAGGTGTTTCCAACCTCTGTATTGATTGAGTGATGCTTTAATCATCCCTACACCCAAATCTCCACTCATTTTCTGTAAGCTTACATTGCCTAATGCTGATTGCCTACACTATTGATTTTTCCATTTTTCTGAGAGTCCATATAAGTCCAAATTATATAACTGATTACTTTGTAAAAACATTCAGGACACCAGGATCGATGTTACTATTGCTTTGGTTAGCGGAGGAGGGGTAGTATGTTCACCCCAGTTACAGTACCTGGGAGCCCTTGTTCTCTGCTGCCTCATATGGCCTTTCCTATCATGTCATTAGGAACTGTACTCACCTGGAGAAAGCAACTCATGCTTACCTTGAGAGCTGCAAGGAAAGGCAACGGCAGAGAACATGGCCCCACCATCCGTAGCTCTATGATTCTGCTGCTGACAGTATCATGTGTACAATTTCACACGGTATGCTTGTCTGGATACACCAGAAACAGAACGCTCTGCCATGACAGATCAGCATGAAGCCAGGTCTTATGAAGTTTCATCAGTCATTGACACAGTCTGATGACATCACAAATGAATCAGACCACGTGTCAAGCATTATGGATAATAAGGCAGCCCAGGTGAAAAGTAAAAGCTGTCAACGGAAACCACAGCACGTGACGTGTCGTAGTTTGCGCATCGATGTGACCGCGGTGACAAAGCGGTCAGACCGCCAGGCCACGTCATTGACAACAACGCGACAGGTGAATGATTCCCATAAACAGCCATTCTCCGTTAATCCCTTTTTTCTGTGCTTGTGAATGCTTCCCCCTCACACAGGTGCTGCCTTAATCCGGTTTCTCTGTACTCACATACACAGAATGAATGGCTCTTTCTGATGTCTGGCTCTATTCTCAACTAACAAGTGACACATGCACCCTTTTCATTCCAGCCCATGGGAATTTTCATAGATTTAAAGGGGAATGTCTGGTGTGACTCTCATCCACTGAGTACTAGAGGTACTGCACATCTAGACCATTGGTGGAGATTTGGGGGGCGGACTTAGCGGCTGAAAGGGGGTCCTTGATCAGAAATCCCTCCCTCCGGTCCACAATTGCAATATCAACCCCCCAATTTTTTATGAGACAAACTGGTTTCAGAGAAGATAGCCTTTAATCATTTTTTATTTCTTTATATCAGATTGAAGCCATAAGGGTGAACCTTAACAGCATGTCTCTGCCACACTGTATGGGTCCATCATGCCCCAGGCTCTTTAAAGTATTTTGCTAGAATACAGATTGGACTGGAAAACAGTCTAGTAGCGCTTAGCATTAAATGATAACAACCCACACGGGTAAGTGAAAACCACAGTAAGCAAAACCCCGCTCACTGGCTTCACTGCTAGCATGGTAATGTGCCCTCGCTCAGAAGTCATTGATTGGCCTTCAGTGTCCCCAGAAGCCGAATTTGGCATGGCTAATATAGAGCTGCTGTTAAAATCGTTTTCCACGGTCGAAAGGGTGGGGAAAGATGGCTTACCCTGTGGCTTCTAGTTACCCTGTACCGGGCTGGTAAGTGCCTGTGTAGCTGACTGCCTGTATTCAGCGACACCTGGACGATAATCCCTCTCGTCCGTGGCAGGTGGTGGCAGGCCGGGCCACAGCGTTTCCTCATACGGCACTGATCACTTTCACTGTGTAGTATACATACAGTGCGCCTCCCAGTATTCTACAGCACTGATGTCTCTCACTATTCAATACGGCTTCGTACAATTTGTGTAGAGCACTGAAACAAATTTACTGTTCTGTTTAGCTCCATACTTTGTCTGGACATACTCTAGTGCTCTGATGAGTTTTACTTGCTGAGTGCTGTATTTGATTTATGCAAATATTCCATGACATGGCTTAGTTTACTGTTCGTTATAGCAACAAATATCGTGTTTTAATAAATTCAAGGAGCGCCACAATGTGTAATCATCACAATGTCACTTTTTCCATTTGTAAATGAATGCCTGGCAGCCAAAGCCTTCCTCACTCAGTTTCCTTTTTCTCATTTCCATGGACTTAAGAGTTGCTTGGAAAGCCAGCCATTGGGTTACATTAGATTGGATTAGATTAGATTATAATTTATTGTTAGATTTCTCTGAAATGTGTCTTGCGTCACAAGCCGCACTCCTTCTCACGTACAGAGGAACAGACATACATTGATACAGTAAAATAAGACAAACAATACAAACAGCTGTACAGTAGCACATTTAATTGATAATAGATCATTATAAAACATACACAGGTAAGCCATTCATAGCCATTCCCCAACAAAATGCACTTGCCCATGGCCTATCCTGAGCCCATGCGTTTGTTCAGTAGCTTGATAGTGGAACTCATTCATTCCTCAGTCTAGGTCTAACCTGTGGGACCCTATAGCATCTCTTAAACGGCATAAGATATATTCTCCAAATAAAACATGGGAAGGCTCCAATGAAATACCACCAGCTACACTTAACATTCTTTTTATGTATGCAGCTTGAAATATTGGCTGAAGTGTTTGACCGACAATATTTAAGCATACTCGTAAAAGTCTGGACAACCTAACTTTAAGCTGTACAGAAAGACAGCTGTACATTATCAAACAGTGAACCCATATTGCATGATATTCTGTATTATGGATGAAAAAAATAAAAATAAAATCTGCCTGTTTGCCCCAAATGACCTTAACCCTCTAAGAAAACAGATGTGCTGCTGTACCTTGCTGCAGATGTCATCTACATGCATCTTCCAAGACAAGATAGCATCCACATATATATCTAAATATTTATAGAAAGTAACTTGTTTAATCTGCATATTATGAATCGTGACTGGTGGAGGATAAGATTTAAATGGAATACCAAAAATAATTTCCTCTATTTTCTCTAAATTAATAATAAGAGAATTTTGGTCACACCACTCCACTAATCTGTTAACGCTGCACTGATGACGAATGGGATAATCTTTTCTCTCAAGCAGGAACAGTAATGTTGTGTCATAAGAGAACTTAATTATGAATGCGTTTGAATTATTGGTTGTGCAATTATCTGTATAAAGTGCAAAGAGCAGGGGTGAGCACCCACGCCCTGGGGCGTCCCTGAGTTGGTAATAATATGGTCTGAAAAGGTTTGGTTGACCCTAACCACTTGCAGTCTATTCGTGAGAAATGAATGACACCACTGAATCGGCAGGGGTTGACCTGTAGCAGAGGTGGGTAACCCGGTTTCAAAGAGTAAAAAGACTGACCATGTATTTGCTCCATCACCATGCACTAAACCAGCTGATTCTAATTAGCATAACTCTTCAGCATGATAGGAGAACTAATTATTGTAATAAGCTGGTTTAGTTCATGTTGGTGGAGCAAATACATGGTCAGTCTTTTTACTCTTTGAAGCCGGGTTACCCACCTCTGACCTGTAGTTGAATAATCTTTGTAAGCAGGACATCTGGCTGTATAGTATTAAATGCTTATGAAAAATTCAAAGAGAGCCCCAGTAAATGTTCTAGGTTTTTCAAGATGTTTCACAATCAGGCGTGTTAACATAACTGCCGCATTCTCTGAAAACTGATAGGGGTCAAGTTTGCTAGCTGTGGACAGGGCGAGTTGCTAGACCAGAATTCTTTCAAATGTCAGGTGGCCAGTCCTCCTAAAGTACCGATTCTCAGTTTAGTGATGCCCCTCACTGGCACATTGTGCGTAATGCAGGGTGCTATTTGATACTGCATTGGGGAACGCAAGCTGAAAGTTGCACTGTCCTGCATAAAAACTAAGAAAAGGCCTTCCAAACCACCCAGTAGTATTTCAACACAAGCTCCGTCACATTTTCATTAGATTCCATGCCGTTTTCCATCTGTGTCAGAACAGTCGGCCACAGTGTGTCCACTTTGGCCGTGGATGAATGCCAGTCATCTTTAACCATAAAGCAAATACAGGGAAACATTGCAGGTTACATAGCACATGCCTCCATTGCAAAACACACACACACAGGTGCACACAGGCGCACGCACGCACACACACACACACACAATTCACTGTGAATATCAAAACAAGTGCTCATGAACAGCGCAGTGCCGTCTCATGTTCACGGTTCATTTGAAGACTGTTCCAGCGGCAGACGGCTTCCTCGTGGCTTTGATTGTGACCAATAATATCCCCCTTTGTTCCAAAAGCCGACGAGCTGTTTACTTTAAAGTAGGGGCTGCTGCTTACGTAACAGACATTAATGGGGTAGGGGCACAACTCCTGGGATCTGGGTGTTCCAAAGGTGTTTGTCTTGCAGCTTTGTGCATGCCCAGTGTACCCAGAACTGAATTCCTGTGAGGTTTGTTGAGGCAAATGCATTACTATTATGCCCCAGCCCAAAATGGCCATCGATGCATGTCGAAGGTGCCAGTCACGTAGCAACCATGTCCTTTTACTTTTACAATGCTTATTCCACAGTTGGAAAGATATACCGTGGAATCAATAAAGGCTTGGCAAACAGAGCGGCGAATAAATTTAGCACTTAATCAGCGGCATCCAGAGCCAAGTTTGTTTTTATCTGACGCATCTTGCTTTTCCTGGCTTGACCCGTGGACCAGAACCCATTTAGCTCGGTGGTCATAAACACGTTATGTAGCACGAAAATAATATTATTGATTATGTAAACGATTAGCTTTCATTAATGACATGGTTCAATTTTAAATTCTGTAACCTTTTTTGACGATGCTTATCATCATTTATAACTTTGATATCTAGTTTTCTTCTAAATTGATATCGTATCAGTACTGTGTTAAGGTGACTGCATTTTGAAAGTGTATTGAATCATTTTCATCATTCATATCTATATTCTATATTCTGCCCTTGTTGGACCTGGCCTGTGGACCTGGCCTCGACCGCATGCAGTCAGCTGTTTGCATGAAAGAGAGGAGGAAGGATGTGGGAAATTCAGTGCCACTGGTCTCTACAGTACAGCGTTTCCATCCTTTTGTCACTTGCCCTTTCCTGTTTTCCCATCTTGCCCCTTAATGGCAACATGCAGAGCATAGTTCCTTCCTCTTCCATTAGGGGCATGCATCCCAGCATGAGTACATTTGATTCACAGAAATCATGTTTGCATGGATTATCATTTCATATGCAATCACATTTATATTTTCAGCCAAAGTTAAATAAATATTATGGCATGTATATGCAGCTAACACTTGTCTAATGATATATTCAGCAAACTTCCCATCAACGAAATTCATTAGGCTGAGATATATTTTATACAGCCTGCAGCATTTCTCAGTGCAGTCCATTTAACTGAATATAAGGACACCACAAGAATGTGCCACTCTAATTTCACATTTTCAGCGGCATGTATAAACTTCTACAGGCGAGTATTGAACATGGCATATTCAATAGCTGCAATATCGTTTTGCACTTTGACAGAAGTGTAAAAAACCCCTCAAATACACCAAACAGCAATGGCGAAGTATCTGAGTGGTGGAGGAACACATTACCCAGTCTTACCCAGTGCTACTGGAACGGGATTAATTTAATGTTATCTCTGTTATCTGACAAATAATGTTATAACCTTTCCTCTGTGCAAACAGTTATGCATAGAAGGAGACTGCAAGTGATCCGCCAGCAGTGAGGCTGTAAATGGATTGCTATCTATCTTGGCAGACGCGGATGTGCCTCTGGCCTGACTAGCCTGCATAAAGACAGCGGCATAAAGAGTTCTATGCTTGTGTTAGGACTCTGAAACTGAGAGGTGTGCAGCGGTAACAGTCAAAAAGGAATACCAGGTTAAAGGGAATGCAGTTCATTTTACAGTGTGATCAATAATGGCAGTATACAATTGTGCAATTTAATTTCAATGACATCGGCTTACCAACGACGCCAAACATGATTACACTATTATGGGGAACCCAAGATTTACATAATGCTGATCCATGCTATTCACCAGATGAGCGACTTCTGCAACCAACAAGGATGTAACATCCAATCTTGATGCTTTGATGTGAACAGGTCAGTTTTACAATGTTGCCAACCTTGAGTTTTCGGCAGTTCCTCGCGTCATGAATCTTTGGCCTGAACTAGCTGTTAAATTATGTGGAATGTAAAGCTGGCTTCAGAGAAAAAGAATATTGAATTTAAAACACCATGTTCAGCTGTCCACTGCAGTCAGGTGAACAACATGACCAGAGGTGACATCCAAGCTATCAATAGTAACAACAATCTCTGGGTGGATTTATTATGATATAAAGTTGCATTTCATGGACAAATAACAACAGGAGGGCTTCAGATTATTCTCTCAAAAACCACTGATTCTATGCATTTTCATTTTGAAGCGCATTTGCATTGCTGTAAACTAAACACTGTTGGCGAAGGGGACGGTGAGTAGTGGGCGTTGCTTACAGAAGTAAACAACTAAATACAATCTTTTTGGGCAGGCCGCCCAAGTAAAGTCGGTGTATTGGAAACACCGGAATCTATATCCCAAATCAGTCCAGCCATGGCAGAAGACTGATTAAACACTACAGCCCGATCTAACAACTGGCTTCAGACCTTCTTTCTGGCAAACTGAGATTAGTGCTTTGGCATCAGACAGAGGTAAGGAGATTGATGTTTGAGAGTCAATAAACAAGCCATTTTTAGAAATGCCAAAAGCAAGGGAGGGAACCAAGCACAGAGCCCAGGGGGCATGTGTGGAGAGACTAAGAGGTCCTAAAACGCCAACAAAAATAGGCTTAAGTGGGAAGAGACATGAGTAACAAACAACATTAGCACAGGCTACTTATGCTAAAATAGCGAACGTTGAGAAGACGCTCTCAAAGAAAAAAGATCAAATTGCAAATAATAATATCATTGTAACTTACATGAAAATTGGGTGCTAAATAATTTATTTCAAATTAAATTTTAGTCAAAGTATGAGCGCATTCCAACAGGCCCTGCTGAAAAAGAGAAATAGCAGTATGATGCAATGTGCACTGCGGTGGCTGAAGCAGGCTTTGGAAAGTGGCGGAGAACAGGGAGGCTGTTTTTCCTAGTGAAAGCCATCTGGCTATGTTTACCATTCGGATGTCCAGATGCAGGGAGACAAGGCAGAACAATTCATCCAAACAGGGCGGGCTGAGAGGCCGCTGTTGAGCAACCGACAGCAAAACTGCAGAATGAAATATTAAATGTTATTCACCCTCCGTCCCTTATATCAGCTTACAATGAGGTGGGCCCCATGAATATGAATCCTGATTCTGCAGTCATGGATACCGCCTTGTTTTTATCCATAATATGGCTTTGCTTGTTCGTCTCTTCACTCGTGGCACATTCTCAGTCAAACACATGGCAGGTAGCCATGTGTGGGCCTGAGATACTTTTCAGGTCAGGATGTAGGCTTGCCCTTCAATGAGCACTGAGTGTTCAATTAAAAGTGAGCCAACACCAACCTCCACTTTCCTCCGCCTACACTCCCCTCTTTGTTGGGCTGTTTGGAGTCCCCCCGCACGTTAGATTTACAGTGACACAGCCTGTTCGTTATCGCCATCTGGACAGCCCAAACATAATATTACAGTTGACAATACCCCCCCACCCCCAACAAAGGGAAAATACCCTGGTCCTTGGGAAACCAACACTATTGTGGCTATGGACACAAATGGGTTTGTGCAATGTATTCCAGGAGTGATTTGTGTGGAACTCCAGGAAGAACTTGTTTATTCAGCTTGACCTTGTATAAGCCCTGGACAGTACCTTACCCAACCTTATCTAATATGACTCACTAGGCTTCCCCTTGTCCTCTCCTACCAGAACCCACAGAAATACAGAGGCTTCCAATATTTAACTGTGCAACTGCGTCATTATTACACCCTCAATACTGAGGCACAACATGATGATGTCAAAGGGAGCCTATTCCTTTCTCCAGCCTATTGTCACCTGCACAGAGTCCAAACCCTACCAGAGTCTCAATTTCAGTTAAAAACTGAAAATCTGTTGGAAACGTTATTTATTGTATCTTTATATAATTTCTATAACTACAATGCCGACAATTATTCATCCCCACCCTAAAGTCTTCATCAGGTTCATCACACAATTGCAATGGATGCATTTTGTGTGATTGCGTGTGCTAAATTAGTATCGATCATAAAGATGACAATATCCTGGCACAAGTTCACGAGTCTTTCTGCAAAAGTATTCATCTGAAAAGTAATGTTAATCCAGTGATAACCAAGATAATGCTTCCACACGACAGGGCAATGATGAAATTAACCAGAAAGAATGTTGAATTCTGACCATGGTACATCAACCGCGACGCAGCCAAACATGTGATATTTGGATGGACCAATTGCATCCAGGTAGGCCTGAAAACTTGCCAGCTCCTTTGGAACAGTTGTGACCTGATCCCAGGAACAGACTGTGAGGGACTTCGACTGCACACGATGCTCTCTGGCATCTCCCTATGCCAGGCTACCACCTTTGGCTGTTGGCCCCATGGTAATTCCCAAGTGTTATTGAGGTTTGCTGAGGACAACAGAAACTAATGCAAAGGAAGGGGGAATCCTGTTATCACCCTCTCAGGGTGGATAGCCTTCAGCTACCTGCTAGCTGGCCGCTGGCTTTCCCAACCAACACTGTTCCTTGTGTTTCCAGTTGAAGTTAATTCTAATTGTGGGACTGAACACTGATTGCATGCAGCAAACTCTGATCTGACCCGGAGCAAGCCAGTGAATAGGGCTATCAGTTGGTCGCAACATTTAAACTGGCAACCTTTTTGAACTAAAATAACTGGACACTGGGTGCAAAATAAGTCCTCATTGACCAACAAAACGGCATGACCTCAGTCCTTAGAGTTCGCATGAGTCATAGTTGTCCTGATTTGAACTGCGCCATCATCACACCAGCCCTCTGTTTACAGTACATTCAGCGGCCTTCCGTACAATGCTGATATCTCTACGGCCCTGTGTTTCATTTTCAGTTACCGGAAGCAGAGGCAGAGTGTAAATATTAAAATGCATGTAATTAAGGCTTGGATCAACCATCCAACGCATCTCCTCCGATGAGCACATCTCACCTCCACTCTGATGTCCACAAGTCTGGATGGGGTGATGTCACCATTGCTCCAAACCCTTGTTTATTCTGAAAAGTCCTCATGGTTCCACACAGCCTCCTGTAACCGAGAGTCTGAGTTACCTCACCAATCCTGAGAATGCCTCATGGGGCTATGTACCGGACTTCCTGCACACAAAAAACATAACTGCACCGTCCCTCTCAAGAACTGACCATTCATTCTTGATATATTTTTCACTTTAGGTTTCAAGTAGGCAAAACACAAAGAGAAAGAAAAAATGGGACAGACATTGTGGGATCTTTCTGCAAGAAACAAAACTACAATAAAAGAATACTATTTCCTATATCGAGCTGTTCTGTTTAAATAATTGGGCAGCTAAGTCTCCACATAGCCCTGTGATTGCATATTGTTCTTTTTTCCTGATAGGCCAAAATGAAATCCCCTCAGTACACAATTATCAATTTATGTGTGCACGTGTGCAAGAAATTTAATCTACCAAATGGGGTATTCAGATTTTTAATTCATTTGAAATAGAATCATTCTCTAGCCAAAAGACGTGTAGGAACGTGAAAATATATTTAAACATTGATAAAATGGCAGCTGAGTGGGTCTGGATATTTATAGCCATCTGCTATTCGCTAATGATACAATGCTAACATAATAATAATGCATTTTACTTAATCTGATAAACGATACACATATCATTTTTGGCTTCACTCCACAACAGGTGTTGGTTTTCCGTAAAATATACCTGGGAGCAGATGGACGGGTTTCGGGGGGAAATGGTCACCATTTTTCACTCATTTCCGAAAAAGACCCGTGGCTCAGCTTCCAAGCACACTACATGCTCATGCAATCCTCTTAACCTCTTATACCAAATGCTTTTCTGGAACAAATTTGCTCATGGAAAGTACATGTGACCAAGGTTCAGAGATGTGACTAATAATGTTTTCAACCTCTGAGTCAGGCCGCCCCATACATAAATGGATAGCTAATAGGCAAATAAAGTCTTTTTCTGGTTTCCTTCTAAGCTGCTGCTGTTATGATCGTCCATTTTATTAACCGTACATAATGACCCTCTTGAGTCATGTTACTGAAAACTGAAGAAGCACTGACCCGTGTACATCACAGTTCTTCATTTTTCGAAAGAAAAAAAAAACTCAAAATAAAAACTCAAAACTTGGATGTGTGCATAGTCAGCAAATTCTGCACAACTCATTTTGTTTATTGAAATAAGTAGAGAAATCACTAAAATAATGATCCTGGCAGTGTACAGTTGGTCTATACATCCGAGTGCACATCCAAGCATGTCAGTCTATGCTATATGTACACAGCACACTTATAGAAAGTGTGGCTGACAGCGTACTTCCTTTGGCCAGCATGGCGCTGGTAATCACAGACTGTCGTGGGGAGGACTGACACAGATGCTCAGGAGAATCTCAGCACCGCTTGCTTTTCCTCAGGCTATACTGGCATCTATTCAGCTTCTGTAAATAGAGTTGGTCCCCATCCCCCTCGGGGCTGCAAAGCATTGTGGGAGCCAGCGGGTGACGACGTGGCAGAGAGCAGGAAGCGTGCTCGACTGGCACGTACCAGACCGGTCTGAAACCCTCCCACCTGCAGCCACAGCAGCCACCTGACATTTCACACGTGGCCTGACGTCAGCCTCATCTCTGCTCTGTGCTGTACCCAACGACCTCACAGTAATTCCATCAAGTAAGACATATTGCAGCCCTTCAGTTTGGGTTTAACTGTAAACCTTAAAATCAGCCACCAGCTCAGACCCAAGAATCTTGGTGGTGACCTAACTGTGTAAAGAACTCATTCAGGCAAAAGGGCTGAGTAAGACTGAGAAGCAGCATGCTGTGGTGTCTTAGGACTAGTGTTGGGGACCTCTGATCTAAAGCAAAATGTTGCAGCCAGGAACGTAATAAGGTGGGTGTGTTAGCAGAATGCTGTGTGATATAATCACAGACAGGACCTCTCTCCCATCACTGAACAAGACTAGAGGTGAATTGATTAAAAAACTAAGAAACTACAATTTGTGCACAAAATGGGACAATTTGTTTAAGGAAACAGTAACTAATTATGATAAAGTATTCCTTTCACTAGCATTGTACCGTTACATATGTCTGCTGTTGGTTCCTACCAGCTAGGCATTATATGTGGACACAAACAATTCAAAAATACAAATATTATAATCAGTATACTTCATGAATTACCATAGTAAATATTGTTATTGTTATTATTACTACTACAAATAAAAGAGAACCTAGCCCAGCGTGACAAAAAAAGTGTGTGAAGCTACTTAATAATTAATCACACTAGGGTAGCTTAAATAGTGCACGTGCTGCATTCATTGCTTTTAAAGAGAGGTGACATTTGAAAATGGCCACGTTTTACTGTAAAATGCAATGACTGTAATCGCTCGCCTACCGTCAGGTAACATTATACGTTTGACATTAACAGGAAAGAAGGATTTAATGTTAATCAGGGTAATGTTGTTGAAGGAAGCCTCCCAGCTGAAAAAAACTGCTTGAAACATTCATTAGAGTATATGGAGAAGTTTAACAGCCAGCCCTATGGTCAACCACAAATACTGGGACCAGTGGTTAACTGGAAGCTGCTGAGGGAATCAACTCTCCCTTCAAGGTTTGTCAGCTTCTCCTCATTGGCTAAACAGCATTCAATCGCCTTCAGTATTTTAAGTTACAACTGACAGCACCCAGTGCTGTGATTCTGAATAGAGTATTCATCCAATTCATCTTATACGTGCAAGATATTATTAAGGGCTGAGGCCATCCTGTTTGAACTAAAGCAATATAAGGGAGACACCAAGAGGAGTTCTCAGATGTTATCGGTGTAGGCGTCTTGGACACTCCTGAATGGGCTATTGCATGATTTCCTCTGACTTTTACTGTAAGCACGTTGTTTCCAGCTGATAAGGAGGACATGCTCGCTGCTCAGTGTTGCTAGGTCCATGGTTTTCCAATCTATTTGGGCAACTTTGAAGAAGAAATCACCAGTTTAAAAATGGTGTACCATGCACAATGTACTATGTGGCATAGGAGGACACCATGTATAGCGCAAGAAGTTGGGTATCTATCCACTAAGCTGGGAAAAGCTTTCATTCAGAACCCCTGCTTCTCATTCAGTAGACAATTCCTGACCCACCTCACCGGCAAAGTTGACAATTCTGCTCTGGCCTCGTTTCCAATCATCAGGCCAGAAATATTCCTTGATCTGGTAACGTGGGATGTGCTGCACTCTCTTACCTAACGGCAACTGTGTCACGACGGCCTCCAGGCCATCTGCCTCTGCTTCCCAACTGGGACATCAGCCGTTGTTCAGCGGATTTGCTTTTAATTTCAGCCCGGTGAGAAGTGAGTTTCAGCGTGCTGGCGGCTAATAAAAGCAGCAGGCCTACAGCGGCACTGGTGTGCACTGTGCCTCGGCCTGCGTCAGATGCGAGATTTATGAATGCCGGTGTGTGCAGATAACCCGGCTTAATTGCACTACAGGAGGTTATGCAATATTGTCCTAATAGCTATTAACCAGGGGGGTACACAGAGCCCATTTGTCGATGGCAGAAGTCTCTGACGTAGCTGAAATGCATGCCTGCTACGGCCACATGGAGGGGTGGGGTGGGGGGTAGGGATAAGGGTTGGGCTCAGATTGTCAAATAAAAGGGAGAACCTGACCGTATGTCAGTTCCAAATTTCGACCGCTTTATTAAAATAAGTAATCCATTACAAACAGTGATGCCTTTGACACCACATATTCTATGATTTTTTCCTGCTTGGTGTGAGTTGTCAGGTTGTTTGGAACCGTCAGAATGAGGGAAGAAACTTGGATCAAGACTGTTTGCACAGCTTAAATCTGGTATATATGATGCACAATAGGTCACCCACACGTCTTATTAATTAGGGATGTAAACGAAACGTTTTCCTGCTAGAAACTCAAAGGTGAATTTTACAAGATATTAATGGCAGATTTAGGCCTACATTATGCATTTTTAAAAATATTAAATAAAAAACAACACAAGCACAAAGTATGAATTAATTGATTTCTGGACAACATTCGTCTTCAGTCAGCCTTCATCAAGTTACTTGATTTCAGAATCTGCTCAATTTCTTATCCACATGAAAGGGTTCCTTATTATGCATGCCCATATTATAGATTAACTGAATGTATTAGGTTTAAATTGTAAACTAATACAGCAACAGAGCAATCTGTCATATGCTACAGCTCCTAATACAGTGCAAGTCTACAGAGGGTTGCCTGAATTCTTGTTACAAATGCTAGACTTCAGCATTTCCTCTTCGGCTTTTCCCATATATGAACATGCTTGTACATAGAAGACTAGTGAGCCAGTGCCTGTGGCAGCCATGCATGCCCAAACCATAACAGCCCCACCATTATGTTCCAGAGATATTGGGGGGGGGGGGTCCTTTTGGCTGCCACACTTAGCTCTTGTCATCATTCGGATGCAAGTGAACCTTGGTGTCCACTGTTCACAGGACATTTTTCTAGAACTCTGTGGGTTGTTTTAGGTATTTCTTAGCTAACTGTAACCAGGCCGTCCTATTTTTGGAGATAACTAGCTGTTTGCATCTTGCAGTGTAGCCTCTGTAGTTCTGTTTGTGAAGTCTTCTGCAGACAGTAGTCACTGTCACATCCACACCTTCCTCCTGAAGAGTGTTTCTGATCTGTCAGACAAGTGCTTTGGAGGTTTTTCTTCATTATGGTGAAGAAAGAATTCTTTGGTCATCAACTGAGTAGATCTTCCTGCGTCTACCAGACCCTTCATCATTTCGCAGAGTGCTCTTTCTTCTTTTAATGAAGTTCCAAACTGTTGCCTAAGTTGGCGACTGTTTTTTCTTATTTCTCTGCCTCATAATGGACGGAGTGTGGCACAGTGGGTAAGGAACTGCGCTTGTAACCGAAAGGTCGCAGGTTCGATTCCCAGGTAAGGACACTGCCGTTGTACCCTTGAGCAAGGTACTTAACCTGCATTGCTTCAGTATATATTCAGCTGTATAAATGGATACAATGTAAAATGCTATGTAAAAAGTTGTGTAAGTCGCTCTGGATAAGAGCGTCTGCTAAATGCCTGTAATGTAATGTAATGTAATAATGGATTCCTTGACTTTCATTAGCACAGCTGTCATCCTCATGTCAACAAATGCCAATGACAGACGGCAAAGGCAATCAAAAGTCAAGAATCAAGGCTAGATACTAAAGACTGTCTTATACACACACACCAAAGAAGCAACTGAACACACCTGACTAATCAGAAATACATTTGTCCCAATATTATGGTACCCTGAAATTGAGGGGCTGTGTATAAAAAGTGCTGTAATTTCTACACAGTGAAACCAAAATGTAGAAAAGTACCCTTCAATAAAATCTGAGAATGTGCACTTTAACCACACGTGAATTACTTGATTGGAAATCTATCTATGTCTCAGATATTATGGAGCTCACTGGATGATACTATTCAAAATCGTAAGCAACATAGCCAAATAAAATTATTTATTAACTAAAGCTATGAAATCTGTCCTCAAATAAACACATTAAGAATTAAGATGGATAGGCCTACATTTCGAGTCATGATGAAGGTGACAGAGCTAATTGACTGACTAGATAAGCTAGTTGACTCAGTTGCTAATTGAGATGTAGTTTATTTTACATGGTTAGCAATACAACAGCTGCTTAGCAAATGGGATTACTTTTTTATTATTAAGTTCAACTACTGTAAATGATTTGATACATTGCACGCACAACGCTTGCTACACAAATTTTACTCAGTTGAGGAGCCTTTCATTCTGCTAACTTACCTTAGAAAACAGAGCAGTGGATCAGTGCTTCTTGGGAAACAATGCTATACAGTGACTGGTTGCATTCAAGTACAGCCTAGTATTAGCCTATGTTGTTGGACTAATAGCCTGATTGGAATAAAATGCCCCCTGGATAAACACCTCAATCAGAATTGAACAATCATATTAAGGCTGCTCAACAAACACAACCACGTGCAAACGCTGAATATATCTAAAAATGTGTGATCTAAAATCCTCATGAACCAGGGTTTACTATAGCTCTAAAAATGAAGAAGAAACAGCAGAAACAAAATCTTGCTTGCTTCTGTCCCGGGGCTCTGAAAGGTACAGTTAAATGTTCTGATCCCTTTTTTCACTAGCTGAGCTTAAAGCAGCAATCAGCACCAAAGACCAATAGCTCAAAGGCTATTAAAATGATCAGAACACAAAGTCACTTGAAATTAGCACAAGAATGGGGGACACGATCTTTCTGCATCTTTTTCTGTCTTTCTCTCTTGCACTCATTCTCTTTACCTCGTTCTCTCTCCCTCGCTCCCTCCCTCTCTCCCTTGCTGTCTCTGTGGCAACCAAGCCAAGCTACAAGGGAAACCATGGAAATCCTCCCTTTCATCTACGACGGACTTTCATCTTCACACCTACTCTAACTCCAGTGAGTGCTCCTTTATGTACCATCGCATTCAGACACCGTTGTCTTATATCTCAGACCCAATGCACCTGCAAAAATATCTTGTGCAATTGCCACCAATTTTTGCTTGGCAGTTTTACTATAGTTTGAAAATTAAGCCATTAAACATTATTTGCCTCATAGTTAATGGGTACTATTGGTGTAAGACATGCTTGCAGTTATTTCCATTTTGTCCTTTTGGAAATGGGCTTGTGCTTTTCACAGGAAATTATGATCGTGAAGTATGTCAGGAAATATGGATGCCAAGTGGCTTTTGAAGCAAAGCTTATAATCCATTCAAGCATGACATCTTTAAACTTCCATTAAGTTTCATTATGTCTGCATAACACTTTTCCATTTAAAAAATAAAAATCACCATCTCAACCACTGATATGCATCAGTTTTATTGAGCTGGGCATGAGTGGGAGTGGGCCTCAGTGTGTGAGTTTCTCATCTGATGTTTGTGACTTGAGGCCTGTTACCACTGAGGTAGATAAAGGCACAGGTATTAATAGGCCAATTCTTTCTGACCTGTTTATGTCAAGCAATTGCCCTTTTTATTGCATTGATTGACTGATAGAATAAATAAATAATTAAATAACTGCTTTCTTGTATAAGCCCAGTGTGTTGTGGGTAGCAGGGTCACCACCCGAAGGTGCACAGGTGACAGAAAAGGTGTGGAAAGAAACGAGCATGTGACTAATTTCTTTAGTAGGTTGTGACAATTTGTTCTACATGATGAAACGTGTGTTTTAATGCATCTCATGAAAAACGAAAACCATGACTAGCATACGTGACCCATCAGGCCTCATACCATGCTAATGATCAGGGCAATAATGTTTAGGAGTGTTCAGAGCGGCAGTGATCAGGGCAATAATGTTCAGGAGTGTTCAGAGCGGCAGTGATCAGGGTAATAATGTTTAGGAGTGTTCAGAGCGGCAGTGATCAGGGCAATAATGTTTAGGAGTGTTCAGAGCGGCAGTGATCAGGGCAATAATGTTTAGGAGTGTTCAGAGCGGCAGTGATCAGGGCAATAATGTTTAGGAGTGTTCAGAGCGGCAGTGATCAGGGCAATAATGTTTAGGAGTGTTCAGAGCGGCAGTGATCAGGGCAATAATGTTTAGGAGTGTTCAGAGCGGCAGTGATCAGGGCAGTAATGTTTAGGAGTGTTCAGAGCGGCAGTGATCAGGGTAATAATGTTTAGGAGTGTTCAGAGCGGCAGTGATCAGGGTAATAATGTTTAGGAGTGTTCCGAGCGGCAGTGATCAGGGCAATAATGTTTAGGAGTGTTCCGAGCGGCAGTGATCAGGGCAGTAATGTTTAGGAGTGTTCCGAGCGGCAGTGATCAGGGCAGTAATGTTTAGGAGTGTTCAGAGCGGCAGTGATCAGGGCAATAATGTTTAAGAGTGTTCAGAGCGGCAGTGATCAGGGCAATAATGTTTAGGAGTGTTCAGAGCGGCAGTGATCAGGGCAATAATGTTTAGGAGTGTTCAGAGCGGCAGTGATCTGGGTAATGGTGTGGAGCACCGATCAGGGTAGCAGCGCTTAGCAGTGGTCAGATCATTAAAGAGCAGTAATCAGAGAATCAGTATGGTTCAACGGCTCCGTCTGTAAATGATAATTTACTTGTAATGAGTTTGTCAGTGACTCTGAGTTTGAACCATTAACCTATAACTTTTAACCATCCCGGAGGAAATGGACACACTAAACCACAAATTATTTTCATCTATATTCACTTTTTAAAATTTACTCCAATGTCAGCTGTCAATTGATGTTTACTGTAAGTTGCAAATACTAATCAACACAAGCACAGAATATTAAGCATTGCACATGTTTTGAAAACAGTCATTACAATCCAATAGCTACCTCTGCAGGAGAAAAGAAGAACTGCTTTAAAATAAATAAATCAATAAATAAAATTCTCATCCAGGCTAAACACAAGAGAAAGTTTTTTTTTGTTTGTTTTGTTTTTTCACAAAAATGATAAACTCAGGACTGATTTGAAATTTCAACATGTGTGATGATTGTTGTGTGCACTACTAGTTGAAAGTCTGTTTTCAAATGTGAAGCACTGTTTGTAGCTGTTTATGGCTGCTGGAAAATGTGCAATCCAGGCACTGTCCTCAAGCCTGCCTCATTTAGCATGTTTTCAAGTGCACGCTGTAGACAAACAGTATGGCAGCGTTAAAGAGACTAGCCTGTTGATTAAAACAGAAAGGGCCAGCGGATCAGTAATGTGACCCAGCTGCACGGTGTCTGACCAGTCTACTCTGCTTTCTTTGAACTGAGGCTAGATTACACCTCAGTTTGAAATTTGTGAGCAATTTTTAACTAGTATATATTTTATAACTATTATTATAATTAAAACCTATTATTATATATGAAAACTTTCACAAGGCCAGAGATAAAGCAGTTTTCCACTGGAAATTGAATAATTGTATTCAGATGCTTGTTAGGTGAGTTTAGTAGGAGAAGTGAGCATTAATTGTAAAGAGAAACAACGGTAATCTGTAGCGACCAATGTATTTTTAATGCATTTCATGAAAAAACCACGACATGCATGCTGAATAATGCACAGTGAACGGATGAAGTTTATGTTAGAGAATCAACAGCAGCGTTCCGAAAGCTGTTGAAACGAGTGATACTCAAATAAAAAGCATGCGGTATATATCTGCGTGTGCTGCAGCCTTTCTGTGACGTTCGTTTTGCTTTTCACTGGTATTAGTGCGGTCTTTTCTTGGAGCGGTCCCAGTCTGTCCTTGGTCTCCTGTGAATCAGCTCTTGAGATTTGCATTCAAACAATCAAGTCTTGAATGGAAATGAAGTGGGAGCACGGTGAATATGAATCTGATGCGTGAACCTGCACCATTGTGCACGGGAGAGGAAAATAGGCCTCGCTTCACTGTCTGTGTGTCATAGCCTCCGTACCTGCCGTCTTCTTTCCTTCTGCAAAGCACAGGTTCACAGTCTCGGGGACACAATGTGACATTTTACACTTGCCATTCAATTGGCTTTGCCAGTTCCAACTGTCAGATGGACTCCCCAAAATTGCAGGACGGGATTATCTGTTGAAATTCAGAAAGCAAAGACCCAGGAGGTCTGAGGAAAGCATAAATTAGTGAAGATGTAGGGAAAATCTTTATCAGGTTCGAAACATTCTGTGAGCGATTGTCTTTTTCAGTACCTGTCTATAAAATTGATTGTCAATATTTGGATTATCATAATACATTAGAACCAGCTACGGTAGCTGTGACATGAGGAAATGTACATTATTACTGCCCAGCTACCGTGGGGCCTGGATGGGTTTGTGCAGTGAATCTGACAGTGGCTGTAGTGGTGCTCACATGGAAAGTAAAACCAGCGTGCTCCATTGTATAATGTCTGAGCGTGACATTTCAATTTTAAATACTGTATTTGAATTTGAAATTGAATCAATCTTGAACTTTCCTGAGCGTGGTTTCTGTGGAGATTCTGAATGCTACAGAGCCTGATTTAAAGCTTTGAAAAGCCATTAGGCCCCGATAAAGATTCACAGGCTTCAGCTCATGATTAAAGGCCCAAAGCCGGCTTCGCTTCTTTGAATTTTTTTGTTTTCATGTTTTTTTTTTGTTTTTGTAGCGTTGGCAGAGATTGAGTGGCCCATTGCTTAGTCTCCCCCAGGAAACCTTACATAATCAGAATTACACTCTGCCTGGTGCTTCTATTCAGCTGGAATTCCTGCATTTGCTGTGTATCATGCAGAAAACCGGTTGTTACATCATGAAGGGTTCCTCTGTTTTTTTGATGGGACACACCGCCTTAAGATCTGCTTATGATTAATGACACCTTCAGAAAGTCCAGAAATGAATAGGAGTGCAGCAAGCGAACAGGTAGTATCAACTAGTACCTGGTTTAAGGGTACCATCACACGTGGTAAATATTATTACAACTCAAAGCTAATGTAAAAAAACAAAAATAGACGGTCAGGTCTATTTTACCACCACACAATTTATTATCTGGTTACTAACTAAATGAAGTTACTAAATGAATGTTAATAAAATAAGATGTTTTTTTTTAAGTTCAAAGTGTTTCTTTGGTTAATTCATGGGATCTTAATATAAAGTGTTACTATAAAAGTTCTCAGGAAGAGAAATTATCAAAGAAACTAATTTAATGCAGGACACAGAATGTAAATGTCTGACTGAGGGTAAGAATCAGACATGGAATGTGAATTAAACATGGTGGAAGGCGTACAATATGTTTCTGCACTCAGTTTTTGCAGAGAGTTTTTTTAAAGATCTGAGCAGCATTGTAGAGCATTGGTGTGGAGCAGTGACCAGGGTTGTAGTGTTTAGTAGAGGTTACAGCAGCATAGTGGAGTAGTAAACGGTAGGCTTGGCACCAACGTCTCTTTCAAGCATCAATAATTGGGATAATTTACTGATGATTAGCGATCTATATCGGCAACTATGTAATGAAAATACTGGCTGTAGAACAGCTTATAAACTTGTTGAATAGCCAATAATAATAACAACAACAATAATAATAATAGCTAACAAAAATATCTCACAAAATCTTGTGTGCATCACTAATCAAAGGTCTGTTTTAAAACGTGATGCACTGTTTGTAGCTGTTCAGGGCTGCTGGAAAACATAGCATCCTGGTACTGTCCAAAGGTCAGCCTCATTTAAAATGCTTGTGAGTGCTGTGTAATCTGGGCTCTTTCATTTGTAATATGCATGAAAGCTTATTCGATTGCAAGATTAAAGATTTTGCACGCTGTAGACAAACGCTATGGAAATGTTAAAGAGACTGGCCTGTTGATTAAAACAAAAAGGCCAGCGGATCAGTAATGTGACCTTGCTGCACGTGGAGCAGGTTGGCACTTTTTCAGTTCTAACCACCAGTCTACTCTGCTTTCTTTGAACTCAGGCTAGATTACATGACAGTTTGGAATTCATGAGCAATTTTTAACTAGATGTCATATCATTGTGTATCATTATTTGTATTTGTATTATAATTATGTAATGTGTAAGTACAGGTTGTGCACAAACAGTTTCACATTCTGTGTTAACGTTGCGTGCACATTTCAAATGGTAAGTGTACAGTATTATTAAATGCATTGTCATTTGTTCTTTTTGGCTGAGCAGACTGGGTCAAGCTTTCAAACTCTGATAACACTGAACAAACAAAGGGAAATGTGGTAGTGTTTTACTCTGGTCTCCATAGTAACTGTGGACACACCACTGAACTAGATTGCAGTCTAGCGGTTTGTTTTTTGCTGGCAAATGTTCTTTACCTATCTCCTTGTGGGTCAGCGAGCTTTCCTTTCTGATGCCCTACAAATGCTAACAACTTCCAGAGAGATAAAGTAATTTTCCATTGGAAAGTTGCTGAACTGTTTCATGGCCATTTTCCAAGTAGTACAAAACTTCCCCTAAAGTGTAAGTTACTGTGTATTCCTATTGGTGAAATGTGGGTTGAGTTACACAAGGCCTGAATTTTGGTCAATTGGTTTTCGTAACCACAAATAGCCCTTTCTTTAGTCTGCTGAGTTATCCCATTGATAGAGGGCTGTAATTGTAAATTATGAACTCAACTGTAGTCTGACTCCATAAAGTACACATTGATTTTTATTAAGGTTAATAGCTAGTTGAATGTCACAGAAGTAATGATGGCAGATGGCTTTTTCCCCAGCCTATGCTACTCAACATTATACCAAGATTAAAATAAACCACTCGATTTTACACTGTACATTGTACTAATGGCTATTATTTCCGTTTTTGTGGGGAGGAGGCTTCCTGTACTCCCCATTATAAATCTTTAAGAGCTTTCCTGTTGTATTGTCCGGCCATATCTTTAATAACTAGGCCTATATGCTTTATCACTCCATGGGCCTCAGCAAATTTGTTCTAAGGGCCAGTTTTCTAGAAACAAAGTATAGAATTTAGTCTATTTTGAATGGAGATTATCCATGCAAAACTATTTAGTCTGGAACTAAGCTTAACCTGTGTTCAGAGAACTGGCCCTAAGTGTTCCAAGAAGGTCCACCATTTTAAAAATTAATATGCATGGGTAGAATGAGAAGACATCCCATTTACCCTTTTTCATATTTCAGCAGTTAATGGTTTAACTCTTTGGCCTTCTTTGCACAACTAATGTCTACTGTTGTATTTTAACATATTGTACTGTACAGTCACTGGGGTATACTTTGCCAGACTGAATCGGTGAGAATTGCACGTAAGGTAACATGCGTAGTAAACCAATTAAACCATTTTATCCAAGCTTTTATTATGGATGTGGTGGAGGAGATGCAGCGCTGAGTTTACAGATGTATCCAGTATGATTTAGGACTTTACAATGTTTGAGATGCAGCATGCCTGTACAGGTTTTCCTTTGCATTTGTCCTGGGTACTGATGACAACTGATCCTATGAGTGAATGAATGGCTGGCTTCTGGTTGGTTGTTCTCTAATTCTGAACAGCTGGATCCCTGCCTCTGTTTGGAGAATGCAATATGGCGAGATGTGTTTTGAGCATATCGACAGCAAGTGCCACATCATTGGGCAGATTTTATAGTGTTTATTACTGCATCTCCTGGTACTAATGACAGTGTATGCAGGGCATGACTGTGCATTAAAGCGGCCAAGTCCAGCCACTGATTTGTGTGTTTATGGATTGCTTGAGTCTTCCTTATGAGTGCAAGTGAGCTTATAGACTGTGCAACGATCCCTGTGATTATTTTATTGCCTTGTTTTCAAAATGTCAGCAACAAAATTGTGGAAAATCCAGTATGGCAGTCCAATAATGATGGGGTTGGGTGTGTTCAACGCAGGAGGACCTAACAATCATTGAGAAAAAACAATCATGACTCTATTCCAAACAGTTATAGGCATAAATCTCACATCAAATTTGGCGTGTTGGTGGTGCTAGATAGGTGGATTAACTGACCCCAAACTTGGCGCATTGATATCTTGGCCCTTCCTCAATTAATGTGGGAAATTTAAAAAAAATCCGCCAAGCAGTTCAGTTCATAGACTCCCATGGTAGAAACTATAATAGTGAAAAATTATAACAGTTATAATAGGTGCCTATACACCATTGGTGCTTGGCCCATAATAAAACACTGGAGCCCTTTAATTGATTTCCTAAATGGATAAAAGAAGCATGTCTGTACAGGTCACCCTGCTTGTTGATCTTAGTTTGCATATTTGAAAATCCTCATTCATATTTGTGTCCTCATATCTGCTGTGGCCTTTGATTGACAACAACACCGTTTCTTTTGATTAAAGGTCAGTTATGTGTGTGGGTGTGAAATGGAAATGAAAGGCTCAGATCATCAAAATGTGGCAGCAGTTCTTAGGGAATACTAACACAGTCTTGTTGTATAGGCGCTGGTGAAATGGCAAAGAGGTGGAGGAGAGTGCTTCTAAAACTACATCTTAACCATCAGCGATTCCACTGTGGGACGTTTGCATTGTTGTATCCAATTAACACCCTTGCGCAAATGAGGACAAGCAGTAGCTATTCAGTCTAGCGTGTTCAGACCCTTTGTGTCTTTTATTAGCGCTTCTCTAGTGTTAGTTGTTATATTAGGAGCCTATGGCATTTTAGTGCAATTTTAAAATGAAATGACTGTTTACAGAACTGCAACTGCGTTTTTGTGTTGCTGTTTTTAATATCCAATGACATGATTTCCCCATTGGTCTTAGCAGTCTCAGTCTACTACCATTTTTTAGGTTTTTCTGCTTCTCCTCTAGTTTGAGGTGAGTGAACTGATCCTGTGGTATTTCCTCTGTGCGGTGTGGTTTTCTATTAGAAGGAGACATTTGACACTGAATGTACATCTGAGTTTCGAAAGGAATTCCCTCCAATGAAGTGAAGTTTGGGAGGACGGAATGCCAAGCAGAATGGGATGTAGCCCAAATACTCTCCAGCCTATGAAGGCATTTGCACATGGATGCATTAGCCCATAGAATATGTAACTTGTGGTACATAAGTGGTACGAACAGCAGGAAGGACTGAGGCTTTACGGCTTTAAAGTTTTATCAGTGATGCATCCCAACTTGATAACACCTTCTTTAGAGGTTATGAAAGACTGCACACAGTTTGTCAAAAGTACCCATGGACTGGCACCCTACTCACCTATTCAATGTTGTTTAGTTCAGTGTTGCCTGTTAGCAACGCAGAATACTCAACCAACCCTGAAATCTATTGCATGAAATAGGGGCTCTGTTTTCATTTCTATACGACCCCTGTTCATACATAATCAGCTTTTTGGCACCTCTTTGCTGCTATTATCATTATGCCAAAAGTCTACCCATTCCTGCCCTTGGAGCACTTGTAATAAAATGATCTTAGCCAGGCTGAGTCTGATACTGATGTAAGGAGAGCTTTATATAAATGTTGGATTCAGTTTCTCTGCTCATTTGTGTTTGAGCCACAAAGGTCCTGCCTCTCGTATTTTCAGTGCTCTTTCCACAGTATCTAATTTCAGCCTTTCTAGGCTGTTCAATGCATTTTATATTTGGTGGCAGAAATAAACTTGCTGCTACTCACCGACAAAGGGCAAGAGGCTCGGGTCTCCTGGATAGTGCGTGCATGCGCGCGTGCGTGTGTGAGTGGATATGTTTGAGGTACTCTGTGTGTGTGTGTGTGTGTGTGTGTGGGGAGGGGCAGGTGTTGTTTCTGTGTCTGTATGCTTCAGTAAGTGTGTGTGTGCATCCATGTTCGTGCGTTTTGTATACATGATGTGGAATAGCCAAAAAGAAAACTGTGGTGCCTTTAGAAAATACCCCCCCCCCCAAGATTTTCATATGTCCTCCTGTTACATCATAAAACATGTTTTCCTACACTTGTAAGAGCGTCTGCTGAACAGTGTTTGAGAAGGTCACTGAGGTGTGCTGTCATGCTGGTGAGGCATGGGCAGGAGGCGCAGTCAGGGTCCGGTCCTGATAGGCTGGCTGAAGCAGGATGGAGAGCAGGAAGTGACCGAGTCGCCCCCATGTGCCCCTGCTGAGCCAGGTAAGGTCCATGGCTTGCTGATGTAATCGCAGTCATTTGCTGTATTTGCCACGCCCACGCTCTCCGAACCCTGGGCTAATGTCTGAGGGCGACAACAATCTCCTGGGACCTGCTGGTGCTCACGCTCGTTAGCACCGAGGTTACATAATTTGAGGTTTCCGCATCCATTATTAGTACCCCCCCTCCAAAGCCATTAAGGTTTACCCAGTGTGAGCAGCCAGCCGAACAGATTCACTTAGCTGTTGTGTGTGCGTGTGTGTGTACCTGTGTCCGTGTCTTTGCGAATAGATTGCGTGTCTGTACGTGCGTGTTTGTGTATCTGCGTGCGAGTGTCCATGTGCACACAGGTGAGAGGCTGCGGGGTCTAACTGCAGTGTAATGTGTCTGTTAACTTTGGGGGAGTGGCTTGCTGTGGGGGTGGCACAAATGAATCCTCAGAGGGGGAGGGGCTTTGGTCTGGAGATGGTACGGTTGATCATGCACCACCTGTCCCCCCCAACCCAGACAATGTTCCCCATTCCTGGACCTACCAAGGGGCATACTTTCAGGTACGCAATAGCAGAAGATCAGCCAATCAGCTGAAGCTGCATCTCTGCCGTCACGTCAAACAAGGCTGCTTAACCTGCACTGCATCATGAAGCATACAGCTGTATAAACCGATGACTTAAAAATGCTGTGTAAGACACCAATAAGTACAGTAAAGAATATAGTGTAGTGTAGGCCTGTAGCTGTTTTCAGATGGCACTGCAAACATCACAGCGTTTTAAGAGCTATCAACATGTTCACTGCAGCTGAAATGAAGATGCCCTCACCACAAAAAAGAATATTGTAATATGGCGCTGAGCGCATACAGCAGCTCAGAACATCAAACACTATCAAATGTCAGTAAGGCTAAATTGAATTTGCATGCAAACACAGAAGACCTTGACCTGGCTTTATTGCACTGAACGATAAGCTGAAGGCTGGCATACCTCAGATCACCGAGCACAATGTTTTATCTTGTTTTAATTAAAACGGGGCGAGAGATCAGCTCTTCAAAGCCATTTTGGGCCTTGGCGTTCTACCTTACAGCTGCCTCGCATGCAAGGCCAAGCTGTTGTGATGGCAAACACAAAATTACAGCACCACACATGCGATCTTTCTCTATGAGTTTCACTTTCACTTGTTTGTTTGAGAAGCAAAGTTAATTTCTCACAATCACATTTGTACAGGTAGGAATACCCAAGCAGATGAATCACTAAAGAGCTGCCAAATCTGATGGGATTGGCATTCGTACTGCCGTACTCTTACAGATGGAAAGGCTTCTTCTATTTCCATCAGTTTGATCTAAAGATAGAAGCACTTTTCTGAGTGCTGTGCCACCTTGACGTGCTGCCCGATATCCAGAAGTATGTCAAACAAATGAGTCACAGACACAGAAGTAGAGGCCAAAACTCCCCAAGGGTATAGGTGGGGTACAGCGGTTCAGAGCCACAAGGTCCACTGTTACTCAGAAAATAACTGAATAATAATAATAATAATAATAATAATAACACTCCCTGTCTGCAGTGTGCACCACACATTGCCATCAGGGAATGAAGTGGACCAAATCTGCTGTGATAACCTGGTGTAAACATGGCTCAGTGTGACCCCAGTGTTTGCTGTAGTAATGGAGGGGTTCCAATCAAAGGAATGTCGAGAGCAGAAAATGGAAAAATAAACAGAGTACAGCCAGACTCCCGTGTGATATGTGAAGACTAAAGAATGCCTGCTGGAACGGCACTTCTAGAAACAGGCTTCTGTTGTGCAGAAATACAGAGAGATTGACAGCTATGCAAACACAAATGCATAGACACCTACACACCTGTGCTCATGCACACTCATGCATATCCATACAACAATGGTGCACTGGATAGACACAATATAGTTATCATTTGGAATCTGTACTGGTGGAAATGGGTGCAAGTATTGCCCCACAGTGAGTAAAAACAGGAAATAAGTCTGGCCCCTGTTGGACTTACAGAAAATAAAAAAGTGATGAACCATGTAATTTGTTTCTAGACTGCATTAGCATCTAGCATTTCATCTCACCTCACCATGTCCAGGATCAGGTCAAGACAGGGTGATCTCCGCCTTGTTCACTCCTCCCCAGGACCGGTAAGTGGCCATAAGAAAGTGAGAGTGAGGTACTCATGGAAAATGCAATACATGCTTCCTCTGCTGTCAGCAACCGGTAATACAGCTATATGGGGAAAATGGGTATGGTTGTGTTTTATTGTATAGGCGGGAGCATGAGGTTTCACTAGGGGAGGTGATGCAATAAAAACTGTTAAATTGGTAAGTTACTGATATCTGAGCCCTGCATACATTTAAAAAAAAAAAAAATTATTTACAGATCTTTATATTTATCCATCATTTTCAGTAGCTCTGGGTAAGCTTCTGCTAAATGAATGCACTTAATGAATGTACCACTTAATGTAATACCAGTTAATTTCAGTGCAGTATTTTGCTCTTTCCTGTCTAATTATTCACACACTTAGCAGGAGTAAGGTAATTAAACCATTAAAATGGTTCCAGTAATTGCAGGTTAACAGTGCAGTGTTAACACTGTTCTATCAATGTTACAACCTCTTAAACCTCAGCTGTAAAGTGAACCAATGATGCTGTGCCTGAATGAAAAACAGTGCCAAATATTTTCTTTCTGTATTAGTACAGAAATAAGTGGAATTTCTGAATTTAAGCGTGGTTTCATGACAGTGTGTTTACTGACACTGCTATGGAGATGTTTGTGTCTATGGTATCCATCTCAAAATAAACATGGCCCCCTTGAAATTTCTACAGGATGTACTTATTGATAAGTTTCCCTTGCCTGAAGGTCCCATAGTTCATTGCAATGTCATTAACTATGCTGTCTGAGATTTTACTGAACCGTTGAAAAGTTCTGCTGAACATAACAGAATTTTGGAATGGTTTGATTAATAATTTAAATAAAGGAATCGGTCTGTTTTTGTTATAGATTTACATCACAAATATAAATATAGCATACGGACTGCACTGTGAACTGAAGTGATGTGATTATTTACTTTGAATGGTCATGATTTGATAAACGCTATTTTAAAAATATGGATGGAGTTCAACCATCCTTCTGTAGAAATTCAGTTTAGATGTCTCCAATATTTTTGCTTGGAATCTTTGGAAAAAAAAATAGCATAACATAATACCTGCTGCTGGACCATACCATGTGTATTGTAACACACTTTTAGCAGATGTATGTATCTGTCCCTTTAAGACATTTTTTTCTCGCCACTGCTGTTATTCACTGTATGAAAAATGAAGTCCTTGACTTAAAATGTGGTTCCTTGCACACATTTGATACAGCTTTGATTTTTTTTTTTATGTGTTCAAATGTATTTTTGTTGTTGGTGTCATTGTTGTTTTTGCCTTTACTGCGTGTTTGTTGCTGTGTTTAGCTCCCGCTCTGAATGCAGCTCTCTTCATGGCCAGGAGAGCCCTTTGAAAGCTCTGTTTCATCTCACTTCTGAAACTGAGTTTGGATTCGGTGGAGATGATATAACCGCGGGACGTGGTCACAATCCAAACTGTGGGTTTAGAACTTGAGCCAAGCATATCTGCTCAAGCAACCTCATATTCAAATTTACCGCAGTGTTCTTCTGGAGGCGGTTACTAGCCCTTACTCATTGACTTACTGAGTGAAGACCCATCTCTTCAGATTGCACCATGGCTCCTCCGACCTCCTGTAAATATTTTTTTGTTTTCTCTCGTCCTTTCTGAATTGCAATACAATGTTATAGGAATAGCTGTGTAAGAGGTTATTTAATTGTATGTGTTACAATACAAATTGTTGTTTGTTAGGTCAACACTTTTTGATTATAAATGTGCCTTCTTGGTGATACAAAATTGCTAAGAGAATTGTCAAAGAAAGCTTATGTCCTTCATAATTCATTTTCCAACCACTAGATGGAGTTATAGCAAAGTGGATAGCCTTCTTAGTCAAAAATTCCTTTTGGCTTCACTTCGAACTTGTGGGTTTGTATGGGTATATCGCAAAACAAATATACAGATAAACCTCTGTGATTGCAAAGTAATGGCTTAGCCACCTAGCTAGCCTAAACATGTGGAACTAATAACAATGAGGGTTGAACCGATGTGAAGATTTGTTCTGAATTGTTTACTGATCCTATGCACTCGGTAGAGAGATATTCTGTTTTCTACCGATTGTCACATCAGTTCATATGAATATAGGTATGTGCAATGTGAGACCTTTGCTTTTTAATGTTATTTTTAGGAGATGCAAATATCACATGGTAATTAAGTATGCCTTGCTGTTGTGTGTGGCTGCAAAGAAAAAAGAAAGAAAGCAACAGGCTCAAAGATGCTGCGTATGATTCACCTTGAATGCATTCTCTAATGTACTTTTTGCCATTTGGGCATCGAAAGTAGGCATGGTATAAATGGGAATGAATAATCATGTGAATCAGCAAGCAAACTTAAAACCACTTGTTCTCATCTGATAAACAGTTATGTTGTAGTTGAATTATAAATACCATATCAATACCGTCTTTTGGATTATGTATTATTTATTTATAGCATGTTCACTTACGTACATGTAATCTATGTATATTTGGTTTTCTATTGCAGGAGTTCTTAAACTGGGGCTATGATTTCTTCCCAATACAAAACTAATAATAATAATAATAATAATAATAATAATAATAATAATAATAAACATTAATGACCATGATTTTACAATATATTTCCACCCAGTTATTTTTGCTGAATTTCAGTCTCCAGTGTCATCTTTCTGCAAAGATGCCCAGGGGTTAAGCCCTGCCTTTCTGTCAGCCTCATTATGAGTGCGAATATGAATTAATTCCTTATTGCTGAAAGCACCTGGATCATTTATTCATATTTTGGCTGTGAGGCTAGAATTAGTGTGTCACTTGCAATGTAATAATTACAGAAAATAATGGTTAATAGCCATTGAATTTGTTAAAGATCAAATGGGTAGTCCCGATATTTCATACTATAAAGATGTTTCGGTTGGAAAAGGCATTAAGGATTTTTAATTGGCGCATTTTATATTTAGCAAATCGTTTTATCTCTGGCTCTGCAGAATACGAGCCGTGTGATCTCCACAGAAAGTAAAAATAGAACACCTTGGGTGTCTTAATGTAATCAATTAATGACAAAGAAAGATGCGCATGGTGCAGGAATGTATTTCTTTAAAAATAGCTTAATGAGTTTCTTTCAGTTTCTGGCTTCTATTACTTCACTGAATTAATTTTTACACTGGCCACGAGTGTAGAAATGCATGAAAAATGAAATGACGCAATGTGTTTCCGGTGTCAAATAAAATAATGTACTTTGCCTTTGCAGACAGCTTTCTACTGCCAGCTTTCTTTTGATGTGTTAAAGTGCATCTCCCACCCTCCAGGTTCAGTCTGTGATTCTTCAGGCAGATTACTTGTTGCTCAAAATCACAGTATCCTGTTCTTTTATCTTTAATTCTAAATGAGTTTTTTTTTTTAATTCAATGTTTTCAAAAATCTGTAATTAATTTCACTTTTTCATTCTGAAACTTAGTCAAGACAAATAAATCGTCATACCCAGTATTTAGAATGTCTGTCTATAATACATAACTAAAATGTTTACTATAATTACTGCAAACAATGTGTACTAAATCACTCATTGTGCATTTTTAGGGGGCTATATATTTAATAAGTATTACTTTTTGTATGTCTTTTTATGTTGTTGACATCCAAATCATTCCATCACCTTCCTCATACCCCTACATAACTGATATCCTTCACCTCCCTCCTGCATAAGATCCATTATTATTATTATTATTATTATTATTATTATTATTAATAACTTCAGGGGTATACTGCACCAGACAGCAGGTTATTAGTCTTAGAAGGAGATTCAGCTGAAATCTTATACACTCAGGGTTTGGTCACCACATTCTAAGGGGGACATGGACAATAATACATATTGTTAGTAGCTTAGGCTTAATGTCCGGAAAAGGAAGCTGGGGGAGGATTCAAAGCAGGCATTTAAAAATCTTAAAAGGGACTAAGATGGACAGTTATTCCTCAGAGTTATAAAAATAAGGCCCAGTCCCAATGGAGCCACATTCACTCATTACTACGGTGGCTCACTCTACACTACAGGCAAATCAGAAACTAAGGTGGGCTGCAAATCTCATTACATTTCCTTCTCCTTGTACTGCTTTTGTTGGCAGTCCTGGAACTTGTCCTTATCAATTTATTTCAGATAGTCAGAGAAACAGCTGTTTGATAACAGAGATGTAGTCGACTAATCCCATCCAGACAGTGGACAAAGATGAGCAGCACTATTGTTACTGACAGATGGGTGTTTGAACACAAACAGGACTACACCAGAGTAGAGGCAGTAGGTCACTGGCATTGAAACACAGAGGAAATTCACCAGAGGCTAATGCTGTTTATGTCAGCTTAATTGATTACAAAGATTACGAAGGGCACATATTTCTAAAACATATTTCTCAAGACTGGTTGAATGTACTATTTTACATCTAACAAGCCTTGAGAGGGTTTGCAGAAACAGTTAAGTCAACTGACACACAAAAGTTTTCAGTGCCTGTTGTTTTAAGTTATTTTTTAAAAAGTCATTTCTTTATTTATGTATCTGTGTTGTGTCGGTGACTTGTCTGCCATCGATGAGCTGAGGGCTAAAGTTCATTTGAAAAAAACTTTAAATATGTTTTTCCACAAGGAAAAAAGCGAACAAAGTTTGGCTAGCGCACGATGCACGGTTCGTGAATTTATATCACCCTGACTAAGACGTAGAGTCCTGTCCTCCATGTTCTTTGTTAGCCGATGAAATTGGAAGCCACTCTGTATATATAGCTTTAAATAGGACAATTTGGATTGGCTGCACATGCATCTTAGAAGACAAGTTTATTTCGGTGGAATTCCATTTTTCAAGCCTCCTTACGTGTCGACACATCTCCTTGAGAAGCGGGGCCGAAGGAGAGAGCCAGTCTCTAATAAGGGGCCTGGAAACGGGGACAAGGGGGGCTGCCTGCTGGGGCGAAGATGGACTCCTCTGCTCGTCCCGCAAGCAAAGAAACCGCCACTGGGGGGCAGGTCTGCGCTCCATCAAAAACCTGATTCTGTCGTGGCAGTGCGTTTTAACGGTGCGCCTGGGTTCGATAAATGGCAGCAACAGCCAATGATGAACAACAACCAACAGCGACAGCCAATGATAAACAACAACCACCAGCGGCAGGTTGGAGAAGGACTGAGACGTTCTAGGGGGCCAGGGCTTCGCGGCTCTGACTCTCTCCGTTCTCCAGTTCCGCACTTAGGAGATGAATGGGAGCGAAATGAAGGGCTTTTAAACTACAGACGGAAAGATGTCAACCAGGAGAATAATGTTTATATTCGCACTTTACTGGGCGAGAAAGGAGAGACAGACAGAGACGTGTCGGAGGGGGTATAATGGGAAAAGAAGAGAAAGATATTACAAACTATTTTGGTACAATGGGGGAAAGGGCTTAGAGAGAGAATAATTACGGAAAAGAGACGGAAAAGAGCACATTCGGAGATGGAACTGAGGAGAAAATACATTTATAATTTGAAAAAGCTGGATAAAGAGAGAATAATTGTGAGAGAGAAAAAGAGGGGTAGAACAGCCCACTTACCACCTAGAGCCAGGTGTGTGTGGAAAGTGTGGACCAATCGGGTGTGAGACGGTAGTGTGAAGAGACGAGCCTCTCGCCTCTCCACACCCGCACCACTCGCAGTGTGGAGTACTCTTAAGGGCCCATTCAGCAGCGGGCAAAGTGTGAGGAAAATGGGTGGCTGTACAACCAGCCGTTTCTGCAGAATTCACTGAGACTCCTTCTCACCAGTCCCTAAGAGCAGAGCCTTCTCTCTCGCCCATTAGAAACACTGGTGACCTTAAGACGGCCTCTCGGCAAAGATGGTATAGGAAATAAGATTCACGCTACAAGGGAAGTCAATGGAAAAAGGTTCCCGTTGCAAGTGAGTCCATGTTGTACATATACAATAAAGTCCTCAAGGAACTTATTGGATGTCCATTGAGGCAACATTCAATATATGAATACTTAAGCAGCACACAGGCTAAGACTTATTTACTTTGTGAGCTAAATAGCGGACTTGTTTGAAAGTTTGAAAAAGAAATTCAGTTGATTTCCATTCAAATGAAAATAGTACTTCCTCGGTTGCCAAAAAGACAGTAGGCTGCCTCTCCCTCCTGCTCCTGTCCCGCTCTTGGACAGTCGTGCAGCTGATTCATATCAAACGCTGCACGTCAGACGTTGGCGGGAGCAGCAGGCCGCTGTCGTGAACCCGCAGGGGAAGGCCCTTGCTTCCTGTAGACCGATCCATGCTGGATGCATTCGCTCATCCTCCAGGCCCAACAGAACCAGGTACAGTCTCTTCCCTCTACCAAGCGTACTGCCCCTCTTTGTGGGGCATTTAATGGGGCAATTTCTGCTGCATTCGTCTTCGGGGGGGGGGGGGGGGGGGGGTGATGAAACAGCCCTGCCTCCTCGTTCCTTTCTCTGTTTTTTGTTCCGAGTAGTTTGAGTAGAACAGAGAGCCATCATGAGCGCTTGGCTCAGGGGGTTGTGGGAAAAGAGAGAGTCTTTTGCTCTCAACCTCAGAAGGCATGACGAAGATTCAATAAAAACATCCTTTTTTCATTTGTGATGCATTAACGGTCTTTCTCTTTCCCTCTCTTTGCATCACTCTCTCTTGCATATTCATTAGGGAGTTCATTAGGGATAATTCTCACAATAAGGCTCTTGTACGGTCATTGTTATGTTCATTAGAAACATTGGGTAAAATATTATAACACTTTGAGCCGCAAACCGTGCCATCTTGGTCCGAGGCTCCAAAGCTCGCTTTGCTGTCTGTCTGGTCCTATGTCCTATTCATCGCCGTGGGTTAGCATTTTGGCTGCAATCTGAGGGATGCAGGATTGCATTGCAGGTGGACCTGACCAGGGAATGTCCTGCTGTATAAATTAAGTATGCAACAAATGTAAGAGCCATAGACCCTCCTTCATAAGGGCATGTGCAATGAAATATCTGCTGCAATAACAGTCGAGTGCTGAAGAAATGCTGCCTGAGCAAGAGAACACAGTCTTTAAATCTGTCATGGCATCAGTACATATACATCAGTGCAGTGCGCCTTTGTTGGCTATTTATTCACTTTGCTATTTATTCGGTTTAAGCCCAATAATTTTTTTTTCTTCAGCACTCAAGGGTTTTTGTTTATTAGTTTTTATTACCTTTTTGGGATATCTTTGCTTTATACTCCACTTACGTCTTTAACTACAACTACACGTCTTTAACAGAAAAGAAAGAACTATGTGATGACAACTAATAAAAAATAATAATGAACAGTTTACAGCACTGTCCCCAATGTCTTGCGTCCTGGTGTGTAATCTGTGCATAGTTCCCAGCTCCCCTGGGTCTCTGTGTGCCTCTGTTCCAGGTCTGTCACACAGGCTAGCCTGCACTCTTAATGAAAGGCATTGGGTACGCAGCACTTTAGCTAGAGATCAATGCACTCGCTGAGGAACAGCAAGAAATAGGTGGGGACATGACGGTGAGCTGCTCCCCAGTGCCTAGCCAGTAGGAGACCGGCTTAAAACCACAGCAATGCCTGAATGAGCAGGCCAGGTGTGGAGCCAATTCATTTTGAGAGAGGACACAATCTTCTGGCAAAATATGCACATGTATTTATACATATGTACCAATTCCCCCCCCCCAAAAATAGCCATTCCTCAGGCGTTGAAGCTAAGGACGGAGTGACATTGAGAGCGCCAACATCTGTGCATTTACGCGGCTCTGCACCACACACTCTGGCCCAAGTTTGAGCGGACTCCGCCACCATTCTCTGAGGAGCAGCCATTTTGGAACAGGCTCTCTGCCCAGATGTTGCTTATTAAAAGTTCCGCGGTTTCAGAGAAAGATATATAGGGAGAGAAAGAGAGAGAGAGGGAGCGAGAGAAGACTCACCTGTGCCGTCATCCGAGAAGGTGACCTCAAGACTGGGTTGTGCAACTAACCAAAAGAGGAGGAAAATGACAACAAATGGCAACAAGTCAAACTGATTCCTGTTTTATAAGAAGATGTGAAAGTCTTTTTAAGAAAACATTACTCAATCATCATAAAATATCTATTCATTACAAAAGTATTAATTTGTTATTAATGCAGCATTAATTCACAGTTTTTTTTCCCCTTTTAGTTTTGTCACCTTTGATGGTTATACAACTATTACACATGTATGCTATTGAAGTTTTTAATTCAGACCCAGTATAGTCATTTACAATGGCTGACGAATGATCGCCAAGGTAGGTGATATTGTGCTGAACATTTTTTTCATGGTCTCGTGAGGCCCATAAATTACACTCATAATCTTACCACATAACGATTGCCTTCGGACTATCAGAAACTAGCGGCAATAGGATTCAAGTTCCACAAGAGGGCGATGTTGCCCAAAATAAAGCCATAAAGTATCAGTTCTCTTCTGCCTGAAAAACAATGAGAACGAAGCTTAGAGGAGCTGGGGGGGAAATCTTTTGAAGTAACATGAAAAGAAAGCTTCCTTCCAAGGTGTGAACACGTGTCTGTACGCAGGCCCGTTCTGCTATTTTATGCACCTCTGCTTGCAGTGTTAAGATGGCCGCGTGTTACAGCTCTGAATTATAAAGAAATGAAATGAATAATGGCTCAGAAGCTCTCCCCGGCTCGTGCTCCTCGTCCAGGAGAGGCCAGGGCGGGTCGAGAGCGCCACGCACTGCAGACCCCGGCGGGCTCTGACCCCCTCGCTCCGCCGAGCGACGGGCGGCCTCGCCAGGCCCTTCCTACCCGCCCCGGGGCCGCGGCGGCAGCTGGCGCGGTCGCCCCCGGGTTCCCACCGCCGGCACCTTGGGCTTGCCCGCCTGCCGCCTCGCCGCTCGCTGCCATTTCACCGAGCCTTCCTGGGCCTGAGGCGCTGCCCACTGCCTCACCTCTCACAGCATAGCGGCTCAAACCAGGAAAAACCTGCTATTAAAATGCACTGTTTAAAACATATGAAACTCAACTCAACCAAAAAAGGAAAAAATACTGCACCAGAGCGATTAGTGTGTGCTCTTTCTTCAGTTCCATCTTTTTGGGCCTTTGTAAGGTGAGTGTATGCACGATGTATAAGGGAAATAACTCTAAGAGAAAGGTCTTCCTATGCAGCGCGAGTATGGGATACATACAGTACAGGCAATGCCACAACATTCTTTACTATTCAAAGAGCCATGGAGATGTGTTCTCCTAATTGATAATACTTATGCCTCGCATTCAGAATATGCATGTTGTGTGTCCAGAGCAGGATTTTCATACATTTTGTTTAGAATTTTAGCAAGGGGGCACCGCAGCAGTGCTTTGGAACAAGACAAGGAAAAATAACCCAGCTCTAATGCATCACCCTTCATTTTCTAATGACATGCTGCTATCTCTCCGTGGAGAAAGTGATTACCCCGATGTGGTATCCTCCCTGTCATCTGCCATACATCACTGTCCGGACAGACGTGCAGCAGCGTGAGCAGCGCTGACAAGTCGAGTCCTATTCATCAGACCCTTATTTCCCGGGTTTGACTGGAGTTATCGCCCTTTTTTTTTATCCTAACCCAAAAACTTCATCCTAAAAACAGACACCAGCAGCCCGCTCTCATAAATTTACATGCTTTTTTTCCCCCCTCACCCTCTTTCTCTTCCCTTTCCGGCACGGTCGTTACCGCTCGGCATTGACCGAAAATGAAAAATGCTTTCCCTCGGACAAACGTGCGCGCGGATTCCCGAAACGGTGACAAATGGTTGTAGTCTGTCATGCATTATGATCTTGCCAATTAATCTGACAAATGCAGACTACCGTGGGAAAGATGAATTCATTGCCGGGGCAGTATCCATGTGTTTCCACAAGGACCCCTTCTCCACATACACAATAGAGGAGGGACAACATATCAAACGCCCAGTAATGTCTGAACAATGCCTGCTAATACACTGGGACGCTACACACTTGAGAATATATATTTCTGCCTGCTGACATCGTGGAATCAGAAAGTTGTATGCTGCTTCAGCTACAACATATTAAACTTGTTAAAATAAAATAAAAATAAGTATCTTAAATGTAAAATTTCTTACTTTTTTAACTGAAATAACCTAGGGATTTGTTTCATCACTTGGTGAGAGGAAAATCAAATCTCTATTGTGTAATAAAATGATCCATTCTGCCATTTAAATTTTTTTTTTTTAAACTGTGAAGTGGATAAAGGCAATAACTGAATGTCTTTATAATTTGACACTTCGGTATGAAAACCTGTGGAGTTATGGCAAGAGCTGAGAAAAAAAAAATTATCTACAGATTTCCCATAATGCAACAGGAGCAGGGCTATGGGTGGAGGAGGTCAACTACAGGTCAAGGAGGACCAAGGACGGTAAGCAGCAGGGAGGGGGGCAGGCTGTGAGGGAAATCTCTAGGTAAATCATCTTCTGCCATCCTTTCTCTCACATGCTCCAATATATAAAATTAAAAGTAACGATGGTTGAAATATAATAATTGAAAAATAAATGAAAAATAATTTTGCAAAGGAATGGATTAGGACACACATCCTGAATTGGACTGAGGTATAACTCTGTTTAATGTCCACATACATAGATGTTGTACATGTGCACACGTTGTACATACTGCACCACATATATACATGCTCTACATCTCCTGTACATACATGATGATACAGTTGGATCAGAAGCAGCCAAGGGACAATAGCAATGAATGTGGCAAGAGCCAAGACTGATGACTAAAAGTTTTCATGCAGCTCAAGAACAATCAAATGACCCAAAATTTAAAAAATAATGAACGCAAGTTTCCATTTTTATGATTTTATGCCAAAATTGGCAGGTTTGTAATTTTTCATTTTGGCACACAGAAGCAGGCGTGACATTGTGGCGCTCCTCTGTCCAGGCCCTTCTCCCTTTCTCGGCCTCCCACGTCTCGTTTGTCCGCCGGGCGTGTTCTTCACGGCGGGAGTCAAGGGCACGGAGTTCGGGGCGGGGAGAGCGGCCGTGCTGACAGCTCACGCGGCGGTCGGGAGAGAGAGAGAGCGGGCGTGACGGGCCATGTGGGTTATCGGAGGCGCGGGGCACCGCACCGCCAAGTCGACGGCAGATTTATCAGCGTGTACCCTTACCCTCGTAGGAGGAGGACCGCGGCCAATTAGAGCTCGTCGCGGTTGCACCTGGTCCTCTCGCGGTCCCGACCGGCGCTGTCTGGCTGCCTTCGGTGCCCACGGAGTGTGACTCGCTGCCCTCGAGCGTTGACCATCTGACCAGGGGAAAGGGCTTTTAACGGCAGGGCTAAGAATACCCGCGTTTTTTGTCGAGCGGCTTGGCGCCTTTTTTCCCCCCAATTGCGACCCGCTGTGGGACGTGATGGGTGAAAGGCGTTGGGGAGGCGGACACGGGTGAGGGCCGGATGCACCCGTTTCCGTGGAGATGCCCCATGGATGTGTTCTGCTCAGTTTTTACAGCAATGAACTGTGACATCTCTGTTTTTTGTTTTTGTTTTTGTTTAAGTAGTAGTGGACAGCAGTTCACATCTGTTGGTAGTGGAGGAAGGCCAATGTTGACACTAGGGAGGAAAAACTTTTAAGCACAAAGAAGGCAAATGCAGCCCACCAGAGTCCACTCAACCTTAACTAATCTCAGAGGCTATGTGTTGAGTGTTACATTAGCCCTGCCCTCTCCAAGTCATAACGCAGCCATAAGAATGTTCTCTTCCATCCTGCATCTACACCCTGGCTGGAATACTGGACCTCAACAACCCGAACTTGAACCCCACTCCTGCAAGAGTCTAACTTCTCTCAGAATGATTATTACATGGGAGGGATCTCACATAAATGCACAGTAGCTAGAATACTGAGCTTCAGGAAAACCCATCCCATACAGCCAGAGTTTCCCGACCTGAGTGTGTTTCTGGGAGTTTTCCGTCTGCGTGTGTCTTTCCGTCATTCGTCTACGCCACAATCTCCTAACTATTGGGAACATGATATTTTTGTTGCTTTGTACAAGCGAGCGCGACTCAACAACAAATGAAGCCCGGGACCTAAAAATACAGCAACTTCAGAATTCATTAAAGCCAGACACCGCAGCACAAAACAGATGTGTCCTATTTAGGGTGATATTGACTTTTAGCTGCAGTTTGGGAAACTTGCAATTGGTATCCGTTAGCGTGTGCTGCACGCAGTCGGAACGACAGAGCTGTCCTCATATCATATTCACCAAATAAACTTCCCGTTATTGATGTAATATCAGCGCAGCGTGATAAGATAAGATGCTCGACAAAAACCTTTCTGCTACTTTCTCTCAGATTATTGAGGGATGAGAGATGTTGGCGGCCATTTTGAAAAGGTTCCCCGGCGGATGTTTTCCAGGCTTGCAGGACACTGATGGTGCCGCGTCTCTCTGTGGCTCCTGGGGCTTCAGCCCGTGCTCTGAAACGCTGTAACCCAGAACAAAGGCCTGTCAGGGCTCCGGCGAGCTCAAGCTCTTCTCCATCGGCTGTCAATCGGCAACTCCACCCGGGCCGCCTGCATTTTGCAGTGGAACTTGTAATGAAATCCCAGATGTAATTAGTGGTGTTTTTCAAAGGCCACGCTCACTGAATTGTAGTGGGATTGCTCAAAAAAGCAGCCAGGGAAGCAGTAAATCTCGCCTCGACAGACAACGCTCGAGATCAGTGGGAAAGTCGGTGGTTCACTTGGAATCGCTTATTGGTACACAAAAAAGAAACCTTAAACATGAAACCGAGAATTCATAGGGGGACTGGCAGTCCCAGTCAAGAAAAGCATTCTGTGAACACTTTGCTTTTGTAATAGGCAATTATTGAGCACTGGCAAGCTCAATGGCCACTTCCAAATGTACCAATTTGGGCGTGTTGTTACTTGTGTACCACGGCTAGCTTGTCTTATTATATCATTTTTGGTTTTATATCAGTCTCTGAGTCTCGAATCAAGATAGTCTTTGTCTTGTTTCAGTGTCTTCCAGTGAGTCTTGAACTGAGATGGTCTTTGTCTTCTTTCAGTGTCTTCCAATTGAACTTGAAAACATTCCAGTCATGTGGTTTACTAGCATAAATAATTGCCATTTGTTATTATCAGTAATCTTGCAGCCACTGACATAGCCGCAAACCATTTCTGCTCACTTGCAACTCACTAGCTGTGCTTCTGGGGGGAATTTTGGCACTGGGCTCCATATTGCGATATGTACAATGAATACAAGTGTGCTGCAAATGAACACAGAGGAACCACACATGCAATATGAGTGTGTGTATTTAGGTTTTCAACAACCATAACCATCCTGCACACACTGGAGGAAAAAAAAAATCAAAAGGTTGGCAGCAAAGAATAATGACAGCTCTTTTAAGACTATTACCTCTGGGCCAGAACCGCTAACCTGATGCAATTACAACTGCTAGCCATTGAGATGTATGGTGACATCTCTGAGCCCACAGGCTATAGTTTAAAGCTATTACTTTCAATACAGGGCGCTAAGTATGGAACACATACTGGCAGGAGGGAGCTACTTCTACCACCAGGACAGTGTTGAGAAGCAAAAAAAAAAAAAAGGATAATTTCAAACCGTTTCATGGGATTGAAGGGAGCAGAATACATGTGTTCAAATGAAGAAATTGACAAACCACCCTGAGCTTAGGGTGTGGAAAAGAACATGGTGGTGGTGTTCAGCCGTTTGGTTTCATGGCACAAAGATGAATGGAGGAGAGCAGCCATTTTTTACTTGATGAACTGATGTTTATGTGGTGTTTTTTAATACAGCTTTGTATACACCTGTCAATACTTCAAAGCAACAACACAGATAAAAAAAAAGTCAAAAAGTGGTTTAAGAAAACACTGTGCAAGATGGTAGCACTCGATTTCTGCCGTTTAAGTGCTTCCCTCCCCTATTTACCATAGACGATTTTTTACGCGTTACACACTTCAGCACTCTGTGGTCCTGTTCTGTGAGCTTGTGTAGCCTACTGCTTTGTGGCTAAGATGTTGTTACTCCTATATACATTTCCACTTCACAATAACAGCACTTACAGTTGACTGGGGCTGATCTGGCGGGGCAGAAATTTGATAAACTGACATCCTATGACAATGCCACGTTGAAAGTCACTGAGCTTTTCAGTACAACTACTGGAGGTTGCATGGCTGCATGCTTGATGTTATGCACCTGTTAGCAATGGGTGTGGCTGAAACAGCCAAAACCACTAATTAGAAAGGTCCACATACCTTTGGAAATGTAATGTATACTATATATATTATAATCTCTGTCTGCCTGTTCTATATTATATCCCGTGATAGTGTTGCTTTGACATGCAAACAGCTCCCTTCCTGTGCTCAAAGAAATGACTACTCACTTCTAACACTGTTATATCACCCAGTGTAAATCCCAACAGAAGGCTCTGTTGTGCTGGCTTGCATTAGGTCACACGGACACTAATAATAATCTCTATTGATGTTGTTTGTTCCTGGTGTGACTGTGAAGATAGCAGGCTCACATTCATTTGAGCACAGCGTGTTCCACAAAGCAGGCTCCCATGTATAAATATTTTGGGGATGATGAATTAGCTGTCATTTGTTGTGTGTGTGAGCTGCGTGCTGCCAGTGGTACGCGGGGCAGGGGAGAGAACTCTGGAAATCAAAAAAAAAGGTGGAAATATCAAATTCATTAGGGAACGAGTCTCTGCGGCCTTTTCGTGCCCGAGACGCTGACTGAACCTACGGGGCTCTTTGTGTGATTTTTAACTGACACTCTACCTTTCAGAATGCCTGCGGGCCACCGCCAGGGCAACCACTGCCCAAAAAATTCTTTAACTCTGAGAAGTACGTCACTTGACACTGTTGACAGCCCTACACAGACTGACCAGAATGCTGAAAGTGTTTCCTGCAACAGGTAAAAGGAAACTGAAAACCAAAGTGCCATAGACGGCCTTTTTAAAAATCAAACCAGAGTACCAGAGTGCCTCCCTCCTCCCGCACAATGGCGTACAAGACAGCATTCACATTGTTCCGAACTCTGACAGCCTACACTGTTCGTCAAAACATTTTTTTTGCCCACTAAAATGTTTTCCCTCTTATTTTGTTTGTGAATAGCTGTGATGTTCTTATCTTATCCTGCAAGTGCATGATAAAAGGCTAGCTCTTGGCATAAGCTATCTACTTACTGCTGAAAATCCAAAATAATCACCACTCAGCAACATGCTAGCCCGCTTTGCTGCTGTGCTGAAAAGCATAATTGGAGGCTGATTTGGCCAGCGTTGCACGGTTCACTTACCCGATACTTTAATTGTCTGTCAAGTGTCAGGTTAAAGAAAAGCAACTGAAAATCAGTATAAAAACAACAGGAAAAAAACAAAGCTCTGCCCCCCTCCTGAAAAACCCCACAAATGGCTGCTCCTGACATCATAAAATCAGTGGCGCATTAATCTCTTTCCGTTTCTATCTTACACGTGCGATGCATATCATTTTGAAACTGGTTACTGAATGATGCATACAGCACGTTTTGTTTATCCACCAAACCTTGTCGCCATTGTGTTGTGCTAGGCAAAACTAAGTGTGCGTTTTTGCCTGTGCCCGTGCGTATTGACAATCTGAAGTGCGAGGCTTTTCAAAGCAGACAGTGCTGACGTGCACACTTTATAGCGGAATTATACATTTGTAAAGCTGAATCGATACAATTAAAATGGGCTTCGCTTTGTGAAGTTCCTGTTCCGTTTCAAAGTGTTAACCTCAGCAGAGAGTTTTTTTGAAATCCTCATTTGCATCCGAATTATCGTCGCTGACAACCTGCTTGCAAACATAAAGACCTGCTGCCATGAAACAGATCATTTCTGAATGTCAGCAATGCCGTGTTGTAGAGATGCTAATCTGTTTACCGGTTATTTCCCCAGCACAAAACGTTGTCTTTTGACAGTATGTGGAGATGAATCATCGCCAGCGTGTGCCAGAAGGAAGAGGAAAGTAAGTGGGTAGCGGCCATATTATTTTACTTTCGTTCATCTGGAGCAAAGGAGTATTTACTCTATTGCACATCTATTTGTGTTTGATTGTGCTGTGTCAGTGTTTGCTAGGGGAAAAGAGCTTTGAGGGTTGTGTGGTAGAAAAAGCACAGAGCTCCACTTCCAGTGTCGTTTCATATTAGGCCATCACACAGAGTGCTCCACCTTTAAGGCACATGTGTCCAACCATGGTCCAGTTTTACACTAAAAAAATAAATAAAAACTCTATAGAAACACACAAAAAGCCCTAGTCTTTAGCCATAGCCTACAGGTAAAGCCACAATGTCTAGTCTGGCAACAATAGCAATGAGCACATTCTCAGTCCAAGTCGGCCCATGGATTTCAATGTTATAGACAACTAATGATCTGCATTATGCCTATGGGTTGAAGTTAGGAGCTTCTAGCCTAGGAAGTGGGTGTAACAGATTCACTGCATACTAGCTCTAATGGCATTTTTTATTTTTTTTTGCATTATAAGTACAGTCACATTGGTTTCACTTTTTATTTGTTGCTTGATAATTGACCCAGAAATTTTTCTTTTATTTTTTTCTTTATTTCAGATTTAGTTTGTTTTCTGATTGGCCAAGGCAGTCTGTTTTGTGTGAGGAAGGATATTTTAGATACAGACGTTTCTGACTACCTTCTGGCTTTACAAAGGTGGGCATCTGTGCATTTTTCAAAGCAGCTTTCACAGTGATGTCATGCTTCCAGGGGCCATACTGATGAGCAGGCTAAAAACACCCAAAAGAGAATCTAAGCCCAAACAGGACTCAAGTGTTTTCTCCTCTGGCAGGGAAAGGGGGAGTTTCACCTGTTCCTTGTTGATCCCTGGTCCTAGAACTGTAATTGATAACCAAATCCAAAGATGTCGCCAAGTTGGTGCCGTTAACAGGATCAAAGGAAACGAGCAGGGGAGGATGACTCAAAGACCCAAGAGTGCTCCAATTTGTCCCCCTCAAATTTTTGAAGCTGCTCGTTTTCATCACGCCCAGGGCATTTTTCTCCAGGAATAAATTATCGGAATTCATAATTCGCACTTTCCACCCTCCTCATCGGTCAATTATAACACAATATTGATTCGCTCTGCAAAAATCCATTAGGGGAGCACATGCTGGAAATCGCTCAGACTCGTACTAATATGATAAATGCGTTTTAATCCCACGTTTCATTAAAGTGCCATCTTGGGCCAGTATTACGCACTAAATAAATGGTTAAATTAAACTTTTGCCTGCTCGTGTTATTATATTCTGAGAGAATTTTGGCCACTTGGCCTAAAGGTGGAAAAGGCTACGCTATGCACATGTACACATGAAATTAAATTAAATTTCCAAAGTCTCTGAACACTTCATTAGCATTTACGTAAAACATCAGAGCCTGTAATGTTAGTCAAACTCAGTCATAACGTGATCCTTATATTGTGCTGTGCCTCTTGCAAGCATGCATTTGAAATCCTTTGATGCATTCATTTTACTGATACTGGAGGTTTTTTGTGGTTGGGGGGTATCGAGGGCAGGGGGCACGTTTACTGTTGTATTGTAGCCACGCATTGCACTTTGCAATCCAGAGTTACCCAATGTCTCGCCTAACATAGAATACTTCTGCCGCTTAATACCTTTCTCTGGTTTTCTTGAGAAATGTATGATGGTTTTTGAAACTTGGCTTCTTAATCTTGCCATTTTTCCCACTCTAACTTCAGTCTAGTTTTCTTCTTATGGGGAGGAGGGGGGGTGTTTGCAAAATGGCAACCCATTCCGATAATGCACATGAGGCTGGAGACTGCATTGTCCTGAGAGCAAACTTTCAGAATGGGAGCATGTGGCATCGGCCTGCACCAGATAACCTCCCCGGCTCGAGTGGCAGGGGGTCCTCCATAAGGGGAGAATGTTCCGGAAGCCCCGGGGGCCTGCAGTCCCAGGTCAGCAGATGGCCCTCTGATTATTATTTCTTACCTGACCGTTCGCTCGCTCCGTGAACAGCTGTTTCCCTCGCTTTCGCCGAGACGTTGCGCGAGCAGCCATTTTTCTTCCGCTCTTTCCTCCGCGCGTGGTATAAATCTTCGCCGCGACCTCTGCTCCCGGCTCCGTCCACCTGTGTCGCACCTCGGGTGAAATCTCCCGCTGGGGTTATCTCTTTTTTTCTTCTTCTTTTCTTCTACTTCCCCTTTTTCTTCTTCACCCTCTATCACGGGCTGAATCTGGAACTATTAACTAAACTTTGCGGAACTACACGGTGACATTTTAGTATTTCTAAAGCGGGGAGCGCGGAACTCTTTTTTTTCTGAGCGGGGCTCGACGAAGTAGTGTGACATTTTCTTGAAAAGCACTCCCTTCAAGTGAGAGAGATCTTGTCTTTGCTGTCTGGGCTGCATTGTGCTGCTAAATGATTAATCCTGTCTGAGAATCTCAGACTTTAGTGAACCGCAGTGGCTCTTTTGGAAATTTTCTAGTCCTTGCGCTGTGATTACACTCCTGACTGGTGAACTTCTACAAATTTAATAAAAGGGGCTGTGAAAGCACTGCAATGAATATGAATAGCCACATAATTCAAATTAAGACTTTATTTAAAAATAGGTGAAATAATGTATGCCATCATAAGGATGTTGTTCACTCTTTCACAGTGTAGCAGCAAGGCCTCCAGATTTGGCTCATTTTACCCTGCCTCATTTGAATTTCATGGGAAAAACTGCTCCATACAATATATTAACATCATATTAATTTCATGACATGCTGAGGAAAAAGAAATAAGAAAAACAGAGAAGTTCACTGGGTGTTCTACAAACATTATGAAGATGAGCGATCATGTTATTGGCTGTGTCTGATTTCACTGTCCACCTGTTATGCATGAGGAATTATACGGTAGGTAATTGAAGAGGCAGTTACTGTCACTGGCTTTTACAGAATTGGGGGTGTTGGTGGGGGAGGGGAGTAGCATTGCAGGGGTTCCACCATTACACGTTGCAACACAGTTACCATTATTTCCTGTTACAATCCTGTAACTACTCTATTTGACAGCATCTTCACAAGGGCCAGTACTACTATACTGTCCTTCTGTCAGGGTAGTGGGAGGTGGGACGCAATTGCGGGCAGAGGGGATCTAAACGTTCACCCCGAGGGGTAACCACAAAAATCGCCAAGCGATAGAAAGGGACAGGGGAAACACCAAATAATGAAGAGCTCTAAATAATCGCTCCCTCTACTCACTGAATCTTCTGTCAGTGGACTCAGAAAACTAAAAACTAAACACCGCCGCAGCGTAACTACCTAGAAAGTAAAAACCCAATAGGATTGAGTGGAGTAATCTACTGAAGAAAATGGAAAGGGTAAACTAAAGAGACGAGGGCAAAATGTCCTCCACAGCACTAAGAGAAAATCAGCTAAGAGAATATCAGCTAAGAAACTAAATGGTGGTCAAATCTCGCAGATAGGATCGATGCGGTAACTTCTGCGGATTCTTACACCCCTACACACCTAGAGCATGACAAACAATGAGTCTGCACTGAACCCCGGAAACCAGGGGCCAGATATAGGACTCCCACACCTGACCCTCATCAGAGACAATTAACTCGAGGAGCCAATGCGTGTGAGGTGCCACCCCCGCACAATAGGACGCACACACCTGCCCCTCATCAGGGACAATTAACTCACAGAAACCAATGAGTGAGAGGTGCTACCACCTCACACCTAATGACATGCTTAGATGTGTATGTGTGGCTGGTAATGAAGACAGCACATAACACGAACAAGGCACACCACAAACGTGAACAAATCCTGGCCATCCCGTGCTTGTGCACTGAACAGGTGCCAGGAGGAAAATAAAGTACAGCATGGCTCAAAGAGGAAATGATTCTTTTTAAAGGAAGCCACAGACACCACAGAGCCTTGTGTGAAAGATTTTTCAAAGCATTACAGTCCAAGTGAAGCAACGAGTCCAACTTCACATATAAGGCACACGCTTCCTGACCTCTTCAATGAATTCAAAAGATTACGGATTATGGGATAGGTCTGGTGTGATTTAGAGCGGTTAATTACTTTGTTGTTGGTGACTGTGTTTACACCATACAAGGAAATAAACAGGTGGATAAGGGTTTCTCATGATGGGATCTCATGTTCCTTGCATCCTATCTTCTCATTATTCACACTTTTTATAATTGTATTTGATTTTTTTATTTAGATTATTTGATTTGTACTCTAGTTTTTTATTCTCCACAGTGTCAACAAATATGCCATAGTCTATTTATTTTCTGGATGGATGTTACGATGTTACGGATCTAACTGAGTCCAAATATATCCGAAAACAAGACAGAAACTGATCTAAAAACGCAAACCCAGACATTTATTAGAATAACTAACAAACTAATCACAAACTACACAAAGGAAAACCTGAAAGAAAATCTCAAAGAAAGACTCGCTACACAAACCACAAAAGCCCCAAAAGAAAATCTCCCCTGCTTCATACTACTTGGCTTATATTGGGCCACAGGCAGGTGGAGGCAATCAGGCAATTAGGTAGTTAAGAAACTACCTCCACCTGCACTACCCAGGCAAGCAGAGGCAGGGGACGTAACAGTGGAGAAAAGAAGTTAAACTTTAATCTTGTCTCCATGACAACCTACTATCTGACCAACACCCCAAGCCCCCCCCCCCCCCCCCAAACCATCCTCCCAGTGCAGTGTGTGCTTCTTAGGAGGATTGGGGTGTCTTGATGTTTGTCTCTAAATGAAATAAAAATAAAGGGGAGGGGGGGCAGGCGGGATATACCAAACAAAATGTAATGTTTGCTCCACAATCCAAGGGAGACCCATTTGGACATGTACAAGGAGCTTTTGTTGAACAGTTGAGCTGGAAAAAATAACAAAGACAGCGGGGAAATGTGTAACCGTGAGGACAAAGGAATTCACTTCACTACAGTGCATTAAAACACCAAGAAATCATCTTCAAAGGCTAAACAAAAAAAAGAGACACAAGCTTATTTATTGATGAGGTTGAAGGGTTTGAGAGGAAACTGCTTTGAAATGTAGCATGAGAACACACGTTGTCACTTGAAGTGTAATGGAGACACAACTGGCCTGCTATCAGACGGAACGATGAAAGCTGTTCCTGAAAGATCAATCTGGACTCAAATACAGCAGATTAGTATGCGTCCATTTCACATCTACTGTACTTACAACAATGACAAATGCGTTTGATGACCGCAAGAGCCCTGAGAACCTTGTCTATTAGTCAGGGAAGAGCCGATTTCCACAATTACAGAAGGTTATGTGGGGCGCATGGGAGCTGATCAGAGAGCTTCTCTCTCTGCGGGCCCCCCTGCCCCCCACCCCCCTCCTCATGCCACTCGCTCTCAAGGAAACGCACTGAAATGAATTATGTAAATTTCTGATGAGAAACGCATCGGGGTTCACGGTCTCGCTCGGGCTCCCGTCGTTTTCTGATGCGCTGTCCCGACCCGAGTGGGCCGAGGCTGGGACCATCGTTCTCCTCGACGGGAAAACCCAAGACTCCCCTCTCGCACGCCGGCGCGCCGCAGCGCGGCGCGGTCCATTTGTCTGTTGGGTTGGTCGGTCGGGCCGACAACTGGTTCCCTCAACGCCTTTATTTATCACCTCAGCCCGAAGCTACGAGCTAACAGACACAATGCACCGTGTTTTCTGTGTTCTCAAATCACAGCCGGACCCGTGTTCGTTCGCTTTTTTCCTCTGAGGATTAGGCAATTGTACCCCTCCTGACAGGGTTTATTTATGTCCGGTCTGCCTCGTAAGACAGTTTGGTGAGTGCTATGGGAAAATATGTTATATTGATGTTAACTCATTTACAATGCTCTCTTTCTGTTTCCCCAAGCATCTGGATACACTGGGGGAGCATGGCCAAAAATGAGTATAAATGCGGCAGGGAGAAGCCCATGTATGCTAACTAGTTTGCAGGAAGCTCTTTTGTTTCACAAATAGTCTCGAGTGAGTCTGGCCATTTACCCCACAAACCCTCAAAGACCTGCTAAATAAATGACCAAATGAACTGGAGGGCAGAGTCGCTTGACCTTTAGCTGTAACGGTGGCCTCCACCATTTTGTGGTTTCATTTGATGTTCGTTCAGCTTGCTCTCCCGCTAAGCGGTCCCCAAACCATAATCAGAGCATGACAGCCTGTTTGCAAAGGCTGCAGCTCCTGCAGCAGCGAGGTCCTTGATTGTGTTTCCACTGGAGAGGTAACAATGGGCAAATGATGCCGCAAAAATGAATCAAGTCTGGCTGATCAAGTATTAAATATAACCGCTGAATATATGAGAATGGCACTCTAACCCAGCAGAAATTAGCCCAGGCGGTGTAGAAAGGCATGTGAAAGACTAAGTTGAAATGCCATGATGGTGGTGGTGAAGGAGGTGTGAGTGAGTCCCACAGTCACTGCTGGTTCTCAGGCTCCGCCCTCTGGAAGTTACAGTTGCCAGGCAGTTTCCAGGCAGTTTCCAGGCAGTTTCCAGGCCCCAAGGCATGCCTGGCAGCCTGGGAGAGGGGAGGGTGCTTCCCCTACAGATGTTTCCTTCACGGGAGGTACAGGCAGCTGTACCATGGTGTAAGAGAAGGGGATTCTGGGATTTAAAAAAAGCTAAGACACATGGTGTCATTTTTCCTTATCAAAACAAGTAATCAAGTGCATGCTGGTTGAAAGCGTAATGACAAGCTCAGTGTGTGGAAGAACACTTTTGTTGATCTTTGATTTTTAACCGTAGGGAATGAGATGATGATATTCAAATAATCATCACCATCATCATCATCATCATCGTCAGAATCATCACCATCATCATCATTACAGGAGCAGATTAAGGTATCTGAAAACCAGCCGGGGCTGCAAAAGAGTCTGTGCTAAACCAGCTGAAGCTTTGACCCTGATGCTGGGTAGAGCCCTGGTGTGCGTTGTGTTAGCACTGCACTGCGCTAGTGCTGCTCTTAAAGCTGATCTAGAGCCTTAAGTGCAGAAGTGCTCGAATGGAAATGACGGGTTTCGGCATCGCCATGGGGAATTGTTACCATTACATAGTTATTTACTCGGTGGACGCGCCTGACATGTTATGCCTGATATGTTAATGCGAAGCTCTTTGCTCAAAGGTACCAAGGCTTCTGACCAGCTTGTGCATTTCTCCATCACGCCACGGCCCACGCTAGTCACACTGCTGCCTCAGGATTATGTGTGTACTGCACAGTGTATGCATAGCTGTCCCTTTCCGTAATGGGGCTTGCCATGATGTAATTATATTTTTTATAATGTCTATTACAGAATTATTTATAGGAAGAATTGCGTGGGACCTTTTGTATCTATATGTGTTCAGCTAACTGCCTTGTGTGCTGTTACCCTAGTCTACCCTATGTTTGATAAGAGCGGCCACTAAATAAACTAATGTCAGTATAAACGGGTGGATGCTCACATGAATTTAAATGAACTGAAAGCATAGTGCAGGGAGCAGGGACTTTCACTGTGCTGCACTGATATCTTGCTTCCCTGTGATGTATTTTGCATTACTCCACATATCAGTCAGTCAGTGGGTCAGATCTGTGACCCGCGCTGGCATGGCGGTGTGGAGACGCGGCGGAACGGCACGCCCGGCCTGGCGCCGGCTCCTCAGGGCAGCGGGCACTGCGCGGGCAGTCTGCGCTCGCTGGGCATTACCTCATACCACCTGGGGCTCGCTCGCACATTACGTAAGCGGGAGAGCTCAAAGGGAAGAGACCATCAGTCAGAGGTGTGTGTGTGTGTGTGTGAAAAACATGTGTGTGTGTGTGTGTGTGTGTGTATGAAAAAACATGTGTGTGTGTGTGTGAGAGAGAGAGAGAGAGAGAGAGTAAATACGTGTGTGTGTGTGTGTGTGTGTATGTGTGAGCGTGCTTGTGTGTGTGAGACAGAGTACATGTGTGTGAGTAAATATGTGTGTGTGAGAGAGAGAGAGAGTAAAGTGAGTGTGCATGTGTGTGTGTGTGTGTGTGTGTGTGGGGAAGATGTTGGTAAAGCTGCTTCAGGGGTGCTGGGAGAAGAGTGTCCAAGAAGGAGGCTACTCCTGCACAACACCCCTGCAGGTTCCCGAATGGAACATTCTGTCAACACTGAATGGTGCGCTCTTAAAAACAAAATGGCCTCAGCAAATGTCCCTTTCAATCATGTCATCAGTTCTGTGAGCTCGCTTGCAAATGGCATGAGACTCGCAAGTATGTTATGAAACCATGAAATATATTTGCTTTTCGATGAATTCTGAGGACTGCCTTGATTCTCTTTATTTGTTTTCTTTCTTTTTCTAACAGCTTTGGGGTTCATTGATGTGTGGTTCTGATTAGGTCACTTATTAAAACCAGATGTTCTGCTCTCATAAAAACAGCCATGACATATATTTCTGAGTTATAATGAGCTGCTTAATGTGCAAAAAGTGACATTTAAGAAATAGCCAGTAGACAAAAGGTTTACAAGCATCTTAATAAGAATAGAATTAAATGTTGTAAAAGTTCCTGCATCCTGGTCCATAGATCACAGAGCTGAAAACATCCCAATTGAATGCAAGAGTTAAGATTTAATCTGCACCAATACAGCCAGGCAAGTTCAGAAGCTGCCTAGAAACCCTGTGTTTTGTCAACAAATGCTTGCAATTAAATGTAAGTCAGAGTTAAGGAAATGCATCGACTGGATTCAGGCCCCCAGGTAGAACTGTGGTCTAGAGGATAGTGTACTGGATTTGCGATCCGAGGGAAAAAGTGCTTGAATCCTTGGTGGGTCCGAATGTTTTTATTGCGTGTTACGTAAAGTGCTTAAACAGACCTGCCTCTGCACAAACTCAGCTCCGCACATGGATCATGTCGCTGCGTAACTGGCCCTGGAGAACGGCCTCTGATTAAATAAATTAGTTTAGAATGAGAAGCCCCTCAGCGGGGCTGCAGGGAGGGGAGGGGAGGGGAGGTGAATTCATGCCCTTGCCCCCACCCCTGCCTCCGCCTAATATCAACAATCAGTGCGAGCTGCCATGTTATTACTAACAAAAATGCATTTTTATAAAATTGTATACATTTTATAAAACGGAAATGTCCTTTAGTTTATTTTAGGTGTTTACAATGCAGCAAAATGATATTACAGCAACTCTGAAAGAATGCATTACACTAGGAAGAGGTATATTTCAGTGCTTTTAGGCTCGTATAAATCCTGAATTGTTGCTGAAGCCAGTTTCTCGAGTGCAGTCCTGTTAGTCCTTGCCTAAGCCAGGTAGTGCTGTAGAGCGAGGCCCTGTCTTCATAACCTCCCTTCATAACAAATGCCTGCTTTCGGAGGAGAGACGAGCCGGCCAACTGGTCACCCGGCAGGAGCCCGGCCCCTTCGGCCAATGGCAGGCCGACCCCGTCCCGGCGGCGGGGGTACGGGCGCACGCGCCGCGGGGCTCGCGCCCCGGCCCCGCCCGCAGGTCTGTCACGGCGGCCGGCGGCGCGCGTGCCTGGCACAGCCCGCCGCACCTTGCCAAGGAAGATTTATACCCGGTGCTTGACCTACTTGAGTCTGCATCTATATTAGCGGAGGGGAGGGTTTGATTGTGGGAAGAGGGAAAGGTCACCGGGAGCTCAGGTTCTCCGCTGATGCATCAAGATGATGGAGCTGGCTAATTTAGCCGGCAACAGTTGTTCCCTCCGTCACCGCAGATGGTGCTCCGCATTTCCAGGCACTTTGCAAATGAATCCCGGGGCAGGAGTATCCGCGGCAACCGCGGCCGCGACTGTATCACTCAGCCAGGTACCGCTCTTTGCCGCACCTGCGCTTCCGCACCAAAACAGGCTACTTAACAAATCTCTGTAATTGCAAAAGGTATTCGGCCCCGAGCGTTATCTTCAAACATGATGTATAGACGTGTGTGGGGGACAAGGCCGCCGGATTTACTCTTGTACAGCCAGGCGTGTTAGGGGCGGGTGTTTGACTGATGGCCTCTTTATCATTGGCTGGTCTGGTTTTTTAAAATGGGAATAACCAGCCGGCTTTTAAAAATAGGCCCTTATGACCTTTACTGGGGAGCGTGTGCGCACAAAGGCATCCTTCACCACGCTGTAAGCTCTTCTTCCCGCCAGTGCCGTTGTTCTTCTCGTGAGTGCATCGACGCTAATGAAAGAAGGCAGCTTGTTTTTGCTCTTCTAAGAGGTGCTGACCCTCTGTGTTAGTCCAAAGGTCTTAGTACACAGATGGGAAACAAGTCATGACAACACAAAGAGGCTTGTTCTAGTGAAAATTAAATCAAATTTATATAAAGAGATCTGACATCACTATTGAAATCAAATTAAATTACAATTAATCATAAGAATGATCTAATACCTAATGTATTGGTTGCATCATGTTATTTGTAACATTTTTCCAGCATATTAAGCACTGTTCTACCTCAACACATCTCCAGGTTAAAGCATTGATTATAACCTAGGTTATATGAAGTACACTACTCTGACTTACACCCAGTAGATCTTACATATTTACATATTGTTTACACACAAGCCGCGTGGCTTTTACCTGCGTATAAAATGAATAAAAAATGAAAGCTAAGCAAGCAGAAAAAAAAAGGTATGAACAACAAACAGTAATTTACATGCTAGAATAACCTTCGTGAAGTTCGGAGGAAAGAAGAGATCATTTATTCACCGTATGTGTCGTCACGCCCCTCAGTTCTTTATTACCCGGAGAATATAATTAAAACCACCCCACCGAAGGGACGCGTGTCTCAGGCAGAGAAAAAATGAAGGGGCCTCCAGATTTAATGAATTCCTGCGAGAATAAACACACTTCAGAATAAAGCCTAATCACAAATTAAGCATGTCGCCGCCGCCGCCCCACGCCTCGCGGTAGAACGTACCGACCGGTACAACCGCGCAATATTCGCGGATATATTTTTAAGGAACCGCGTAAAAAAATGATCAGGGGGATGCTCAATCCCTAGACTACGGCGGGCAGAGAAGTGCGTGAACGTATTTCTCCTTTAATTGCCTTACCTTCACGGTGGGGAAAAAAAAGGTGGCGGTGTTGTTTTCCAACAGAAACCCCTCTTATTTGCATTTATGAATAATTTGCCTCCGTGTCAGATTAGATACAGAGCAAATTCACCGCATCCAAATGTCATGGTATTAATAACAATGTTGGTGTCAGTGAAAGTTCACACACACATACCCCCCCATGTTATTTAACCTTCTTCCCTTTAATGGTGTGAGTCAATGTTATCCTGAGAAACCTCCATTTGACCCTGACAACAATTGCATCCACATAATTTAGGAGTTGCACTTCACCCTTAGCCGATTAAAATAAAATCTGGAATTTGTCACTTCCTCTGATCGATTGTATGTGGAAAGTCTTAGTGGGCTAGACCTTTAATATTGTGACAGCAGCTGGAAGAGCGAAAATCACAAAATTGATTACTTTTTAAAGGTCTTTTAAAGTTAAGATTTTAATTTTGAAATTTAGTCAATACATGCAGGTAGAATTGCAGATGGGCATCAGATCACTAATGACTGATACAGCCAACATTTCACAGATAATTTTAAAATTAACATCTTTAAATCTTATTCTACAAAAGCAATATAATTGACCACAAATCAATTTGGTTTTAGTACTGTTGCATCAGTATTAGAATAGACTGACTTTATTTTTTCAGTAGAAATACACATTGGATCTAGGAGGGTGGGGTCTGGAGAGACAACTGTGTGGGATTAAGTGTTGTTCCATAAACATATTGGATACTTGCTGATGCACATGACTTGATCTCTTTTATGGGATATGCATGAGTGACATGATCTCTTGGCTATGCAACTGATATGTTAGTTTAAAAGGGAAATGAGTTGCTTGTGTGTGCATGCATGTGTGTGTTTTGAGACCAGACTGATTGATTTTGGAGTTAAAATTAATGGACAGTTTCATGCTAACAACATTCAGTTTTTTCCTTGTACCTCGGTGGTAGGTGTGAAATTCAGTTTTTATTTGATTCAGAAAGTGAGTAAATAATGGATAAATATGGCATGCTCATTGGTCGAGTTAACGCAGAATACTGAATTTCTTTACACAGAAAAAACAGCCAAAATGCAAGAAAAAATACAAATGCACCCAATTAATGCAAATAAGGTCTTTTTTTTAGGATTACAACAGATGATGACCCAGACTTGAGCAACAACAATATAATCCTGTTTCTTAAGATCTTTTTTTCCCCATTTTCAAGGGTTTTTCTGGGTTTTAAAAAAATGTTAATTTTATTAAATATATTCAATATTTCCCTTTGTGACAAAAATTCATTTTGATAAAAACAAATTTGTAACTTATTTTGTTCCACTAATTCAACTATTTCATCCTGCTTCTGTTACAAGTGACATTATAAAATTATGAATGAAATGCATTTATTGTGTTATAATTGCGAGTTGGCATACTATGGCAAATATAGTTATTTTTATCACAGTGCAAGTGAATTTGTGTAAAATGCTGATTTTGAAAAATCCTGTGTTCCAAAGATATAGCATTCCTTGGGCTAATGTGACCACTGATGGTGTTATTCCCATTTATGGTTTCATTTAATTACACTATTATTTTGATTGAAAGCCATTTAATATTGCACATATGGACATACTGTATATCAACAGATTTTTAAATTAACCTTTATGGATGTGTGTATTTTGTCTGTTCTGTTTTTTTTTTGTTTTTTTTTTAAAACATATTTCCAAAGGCTCTTACATTAAATTAATCAGTAGTTTTACATGTGTTCTTGTTTGTCTGAATGTACTCAATATATTATTGCACACACAATGATAATTGCATTTAATTAAATATATTCATACAGAAAGAAGAATATACAGATGGCATAATCCAAAATATAATCCGCTATCACAGATTTTTGTTTTTATTTTTAGTTTTTTAATTTATTCTTTTTTTTTTTTTTACATCACCTTCATGTAATTTAATTGTAGTATGAAGCAGGTTGCTATTTTTATATTATTATGCTTACACAAATCTGGAAGGATGGGTAATTAACTAAAATACAAAGTAAAATCTAATTTTGACAAACATTCTGATCATCCCCCAAAGACTAATACACGAGATTGATTTTTACCTTTTATTAATAGTGTCTGCCAGTCAGGGTTAGAAAATTGAGTTCTTGAAATGAAGGAAGGCAGCAGTGTTTTTGTAGATTTTAATCAATAGTGGAAAAACATAGGAAGAGCACAGGAGACCTAGGAAACACACTTCTCTGTGTAAAGATTAAATACCTCTGCCAGCACATGTCCAACTCATGTCAGAAACCCCAGACAATCCATCTATTAAATAACATCAAATAGTGTTTTTTTCCTCTGTGCAATCGCTTGATGTGCAGTTTATCTTCGAGCTTTGGACAAATGGTGGTGTTGGATAAGCCATTAGACAGTGAGAAACTTGACCTCAGAGTAGATTAAGACCACAAGCCTACATATTAAGTGCATATTGCAATCATATATTAAGAATAATAGATGATCTACATTGATTACCCAGTACACACCCCCATGACCCCCCCCCCCCCCCCCCCCCATTTTATCAGACTCACTCCAGGCGTTACAGACGTCTTTAGACTTTAGCAGTCACAGGTTCTGAGGACTCAATACTGTGGTACTGTACTGTATGCATGTGTTTTTTTATTCTGGTCTGTGCTGTGGTCGGTGATCTCTGTCCTGCTGCCTGTGTTTTATGTGCTGTGGTCTCTTGTTTCTGTGCCATGGTTTGGGTCCTCTGTGCTGTGATGTGTATTTTTAGTCTTGACTGACAGAGAAAATCCAGGTGTATGTCAGTTGATTCCTGATAATCATTTATCGAATGACGAAACATTCACATGAAAGCTGAATTGGTTTCCAGAGTAAGGGTGTTGCTGTACACTTCAAGTACTGGTGTCGGTCAAGTCAAAGCTCAAGACTAAATTGGTTTTCCTTGAAAATTGGATCTAGCCTCAGACGTGTTGATTGTCATAATGATATCGCTGCTGATAAAGTGGACGGGCTGGATTAGGCTTATCCGTCTTGTCTTTTAATACACATCCTGCGGAGCTTTGCTCATGAAGCATTGTAATATAATATTCAACCTTGGCTTTGCAGTGTTCATAATCAGAATGTCTGATAGGTACCACAGAGGGGGTATTTTGCCACAGATTCTCAGGAGCAGGAATGTCCAATCTTAGCCAAAAAGGCCCAGTGTGGGGGCAGAATTTTGTTTTAGCCTAGCACTAAGACAACTGATTCTGCTAGTTGACCAATCATGGTCTTCAATCAAAGCCTTGATAAGTAGAATCAGACATCTGCTGAGGTAGAACATAAATCTCTACCCACGCCAGCCCCTTTTTGGATGTTGTTGGATAGCTAGCGTTTGGATTATGGCCTTAGAACCTTAGAGAGAAAAAATGTGATTGGATAGGATAAACTTGTTCAACGTCCATACAATATTAAATTGTTTCTAAATAAGAATGTTGCCTGTTCACCACTTCACAAATATCAAAGGGAATGTCATTGGGGCAATTTAAACTCATGCTGATACGCTAATATGGGTATACAATCTATGGGTCCCACCTCCTGCAGAGTGTGTTTCTGAAGAGACACCTGAACACAAAGCTATTGATGAGGTGTCTGGGCCCAGCGTGGCCACAGGTCGTCACAAGGTTTCCTTTTTCCCATTTTAAGTTTGAATGCCAGTCTATGGCATTCGATTGAAATCATCAACTGACAGTCCTACCATCTATTTGGAATGGATCGTTCAGGTCTGACAGCTTGAATTTACGACCATCACATTTGTTGTTAAGAGCAGGAGTGTATTTCCATCTTTGTTGACGTATTCAATAGTTGACCTGACACAAAGTTTGTTTTGACTTGTTGGTTGATTCCACCAGGTTACTGTAGACTAACCTTTCAACAAATTTGGCCATTCAAATTGATAATTGTAATTTTCAATACTAATTATTAAATAAAATCAAGGGAAATGTATTTTATATGGAAGTTAAGTGAGGGGTTCAAGCACGTAGTACCACTTGTGTTCAGTTTTCAGAGTTCTGAACATTTTAACAAGGACATTGACTGGAACAGCTGGATTCAGAATTTTTTTTAAACTTAAATCTCACTTCCCAAACAATATGACTGACCACCATCTTGCTCTAGATTTACCAGATGGCCAGTTTTGTACTGTTACTACCGTAAATATTATCTTGCTGCCTTTAAAGATGAAACAATTCTATTCAAAGCATCTTATAAATAGGCAAATATGGAGGGGCGTGACATTATATTACATTACAATGATTTGGCTGACACTCTTATGCAGAGCAATGCACCCCAGCGAGGGCATTAGTGTCACTCTCAGGGATACGAATCGCTGTTGAGGCCAAGGGATCAGACCAGGTAGAAGTGCAAAGGCGCAGTGAAGTGGGCAAGGCGAGGCACTGGGGGCGGCTCCCTCCACCCAGGTCCAGGCTTCGGCTGAGTAACTGATCAGTGAATGTGGCGTAGAAAGAAAGGCGGCTGATTTCTTTCTAAGGGTTTTAGTTTTTCTGTAATGCACTGGGCAAGGATGCCCAGAGAAACCCCAGCAGTGCTAGAAACGCCACCGCGCTGAAAAGCCTCCTAGTCCAGTTCAATTATTCAGCATCCCTCCCCGCTGATGAATTATTGAGACGAAAGTATGTTTCCATACGCGGCCCTGCACCCCGTCTAAGATGCTACGTTTTAAGGACACGACGGGGGATGTGAGGAACGTCTGACAGGATGGCTGGCTCGCGATGCCAGGAGCACTCCCTCAGATATAGGTGGAGATTTTATTTAACAATGAAGATATTTTTCCCTAGTCTCAATCAAACATAGCTGCCCCTAACATTTATGGAGCAAACTTTCCCTTTCTTCAGTTATGGACATTTCAAAATCTGTGTTTTCCCTTGTAAACTTTCCCTTTATTCAGTTATTTTACTTTGGTTCAAGTCTGGGTCATCACCAGTTATAATCTTTAAAAAAGACCTCAGAATATCTACATTTATCTGCATTTTGGCTCTTTGTCTCTGCATAAAAAATGCAGTATCCTGCATGACCACTGGGAATGTTTTGAATTCAGTTTAACATTTGGCAACAAAACTACTTATGATATTTTAAAAATATAAATGTGCAGCTCAAATGTCACTTTAAGGCATGCAACTGTAACTTTAATTACATTCTACATTGCTCCTGTACCTGTACAATATGTGTTTTACTGTTCTTCTTTAAAAATATTAATAATATTATCACCATCATCAACAACAAAAACATTCAGCATATAATAATCTTAATCATCATAATACTAATTTTAATAATGCTTTCTTATTGGAGTAGTGTGGGTTCACTTCCAAAACTACTAGGACTACTGCTACTGCTGCAAAACTACTACTACTCCTAATAATAATAATAATAATAATAATAATAATACTAATAATAAAAGAAGAAGAATAAAAAAATAATTACTGCCCCTGGAACTGAGCATTAATGGGAGGGTCCTTCAGGCAGAGCTGAGGCAGCTCCATGTTGCTGGGAGGCAGTGTGAGCTCAGCGCTGGAGCAGAAAGAGGCTAACAGGCAGAGCAGGCCACGCCAGAGGGCCTCATGCACAATTCATGCTCCAGCCTCAGAGTTCCATAAGCAGGAGCAGAGAGCACCGGTGAGCATTAGCGCGGTTACGATGATGACCGCGGCATCGTCCCCCGTCCGGGTCAGCTTGGGTTTGCGGAGGAAGTATGGAAAGAGTGTGAATAAACCTGTCGGTTTCACAGGCCCGCCTTTGTCCTCCGTTCCCATCCTCCCCTTCGGTGAAGCGCATTATGTTTCCGACCCCAAGTATCTGATGAGAAACAGTGGGGCACTTTTTTTTCTCTTTTTTTGGCATGTGCGGAGAGGGGAAACAGATGATACAATGAATTATCAATAGCTTCCCTCCTTTCATTCAAAGCCTGTTTGGCAGCTAATGACAAAAAGACACCAAACTGGCTGGCAGTCTGAGCCAGATCTGAGCCAGAGCCTCATTGCCCATTCCCGACAACTGCTCCGTGGCCTCCGCGCTCTGACCACGAGGTGTTTGAATAGGCTGCTCAAATATTTTTACAGAGGAATCCAAAGCAATATGCGGCCCTCCATTCATTATCAAGGCAATCTCTCATTGCGAAGGGGTTGAAATCCTCCAGCTCGCATTAAACCCTCCTCCCGGTCCCCTCAGTCATAATGAGCCCGGCCGCGGCCGACCCAGGGAATGCTGGGTAATAATAGTGCTTCATTATTCCCTCCCCCCACCTCAACCCCCCCGGGGTCGGGCCTCCGTGTTTTGTGTTTGCCGCGTTCGCTTTATTTCTTATGGTAGGGTACACATTTACTCACCTGAGAACAGGGAGGCCATTAAGTGCTGGGGTGAGGGGCTTGGGGTGTGTGTGTGCATGCATGTGTGTGCGTGTGTGTGTGTGCGCATGTGTGTGTGCGTGTGTGTGTGTGTGCGTGTCTGTAGGGGGGGGGAGAGTAGCAGTAATGGAAAGAGGAAAATGCAGTAACACCTCCTGCCCTTTCACAGAACAACTCTAATGCTCACTTTGGCGTGAAGCTTTTATTGGAATTTACAACTGTCAGGAGAGTATGGGTCTCTGCGTGGAGAGCCTTGGCTGAGACCACACAAAGCAGAGGCCTTTTAAACAAGAGTTTTACCTTTAAGGGACTCCGCTGGGGCCCCACTCACCAGCCAGGAATTCAAAACCCAGAACCCGTCACCCGTGGGAAGGAGGAGGAATAAATAAAGCGCAAAAAATAAAATAAATTCTTTCATATTCTGCGCAAATATAGCTATCCATTGCTGGTAATGTTTATTTAAGTGTCCTTGATAGCCTGGCGTGTGAAGCCAACTTTAACCCCCGATCAACCGCTCCATTGCTAGAACATTCTGTGGTCTTTTGTCTGTGGTGAATTTCACACAGGCAGTGCTACAAGGCTAGGCTGGAGAGCATTTGTTTTCTTTACACAGACTGTGGGTGGGTAAGGATTGTGATCACCTTGAACAGGGCAGTTATTATATTTTCCACAAAACTGTCTGCAATTTCTTCATGCCCCAGAATTAAATCAACATTATGTCCTTAACATCAATGTAAACGCAATGAGAAATGAATGAATCAAGGCGATGATTAACCTGTTGACTTCCAAACATGAAAAAAAAACTTTTTATACAATAAAGAAATATTGCATCAAAAAAATAAAATATGATGAATAACGAAAAAATAATAGCAAAACAGCTTACTAGTGTGTGTTTGCGTGCATGCGCTCACTTGCACACGTGAGAGTGCGTCCATATGTGTGTGGAAGTGTGTATGCACTTGCATATGTGTATGCGTGGCGGCCTGTGCAGGCTGCATTACCCCTCCCCCTTCCCCTGGGTCTCCCCTCAGGGGCATTAGAGGCTCATTAAGCAGTCATTCAGCCCGTCTCCCAAACGCAGCTGACTGCGCAGACGCTTTTCCAGACTGCAGCTGCACTGGGGGTCCAGGCAGTGTTCACCCACAGCCAGCGTAGTCACCAAAGAGCTGCATCCACCATCTATTCTTCCCCAAAAACTATTTCAATATTTAATTAATTCCCTGTTCTGTCTCCTATGTACTGTACTGACTCTACATACTTCTGCATGGCTTTATTGGCAGTTTGATAAGTGAAATCTATTGGCATTTAAAAAAAATATACATACCGTTTCTGTATGATAGTGTAATTCTTGCATGTCTCGTCTGCAGAATTCTGGGTCACCAATGCTGAATTGCAGTGAAAGTGCCCAAAGACATTAAGATTCTTCTGTGTTTGACGCGGGTACAGTTTCTCATGGATGGGCATGTGGGTGAACCAAAATGGAAGTGGTAGCTTAACAACACAATGAGATTTTTGATAGCACCTACTTTGCTGTCATATCTGACCTAGACACCTTTTTACTCTTCTGAGATGCTCAGTAAGGGCCATCTATTATCAGTGAGGATTATAAATAGAAGACATACTAACATAATAATGTAATTATAATAAAACATAGCAACGTAATGCTTTACTAAAAACGTAATACATGGCCAATAATATTATGAATAGCAATTATTTTGAATTCAATTAATAAACATTTAACGATGACATTCTAACTGGTTGGTAATGTATTACGATGTAATAACAAAAAAAAAGACAAAAACTAATCTATACTGCAATGAACTGATGACAATGTTGAATGTGTCAATAACAAAATAAACCAGTAACATAACAGAGTAATTGAACAAATAATGCAATAAATGTATTCAGTTGTGAAATATGACACATTGTGTTTCATTAATTTTTAATGTATTAGGTAAATATCAAAGTTATTGATAAAAAAAATTTGATTACATCACCAGTTAATTTCTCTGTTATTGTTCCATTGCAGCAGTTTTTATTGTTATGAGTTTTTGTGTTATTCATTTCGTAGTCAGCTGGTCAGTCAATCACTCAACTCAACTTGGGGACAAAGAGGAGGGACTTAACAGGTCCATCAGCAGGGCTGTGTGGCTGCGCTGGACGCTGATTGGCCTCATGCTGCGTTCACTTAAGAAACCCCGCCTACCCTCTACTCTGCTTGTCTCCCTTGTTAGCGGAGAGAGAGGAGAAAAGGAAGCCTCGCCACCCCCCTCTCGGCACACCCCTCTCCACTGTGTGCAGTTCAAAAGCCAACTCCTTTTGTGAAGCTGGCCAGTGGTTAAAAAAAAGAAAAAGATATTTAATGGTGGTGTTTCCGGAGAGCTCCAGAAATATTTAAAAAGGGCCAGGTTCTGAGAAAGGGCTGAGGCCTTGCAATGGCGCTAATGATGTGGGTAATGGTGCTGCTCTCTCTCCGCTTCACTCACTCAAAGAAAACACATGGAGTGTTTTTGTGCTTTCTGTCCATCTCTGTATCTGTAAGTCTTTTTTCTGTCTCGCAGGGCGAATGATTAAAGCTTATATACAGTATGGGTCTATACGGTACATGTGTGTTACCGCTCCCAGAAAACAAAGGAATATCATGCAGTATGGGGGTAAATAGCATGAACATTCCACAAATAAAATGAGATTCACAAATATTTCGCGTAATGTTTATTAACATATTTTGAGAAATCCCATGATCGGACTTGTGCAGACCTCTGTAATAAATACCTCAATTTACCCAGTCAGTAATCTTCACCTTTGCCGTCTTAAGGTTTGCTGATGGTAGACACGCTGTGTGCTTGGCTGGGTCTATAATTACTCAGTGCATTTCGCAAGCAGTTATTGCTTGATTTGGCTCAATTCGATACGGCAGTAGCAGATACTTTCCTAAAGTTGCTGACGTTAATTGCTTACCCTTCCATGCTACAAGTTTCACTAATAATTTACATTTTTGCAAGTCTCTTTGTCATTCCTGTTGGAGTGCATTTGGTGATTGTGTGTTTGCATTATTGTTCAAATTAGGCACCGGCAGTCTTTCTCTTCTTCAACTTCCAATTTTACGCCCTGTTGAGCCAGCCACGGCTCCTCTGACCAGTGGTATCAAGTGTTTTGGAGTGATTTTCCAGAGGGCTTTTCAAGGACCCACTTGTTAATAGCCTCCATTCATTTCCACAGGCTCCGTTAATTAAACACTTGATTTAGGCCTTTGTCTGAGCTTTATGGCACAGAGAGTTACAGCTTTGCTTTATTTTCCACCTGTTTCACTGCAGAATAGCTTTCAAACAGGATTTTATAATCGGTTTTCATTCAAGAATGTCGAGCCGAGCACTTTGAGATAACTCAAAGTTAAATTGAGATTAATCATGAAACACATGATTGTGATTGTACGTGAATCGAGATAAAAACTGGAATTTGCGTATTCGTGCAGCAGATTAAAAAAGGTTTCACAGTGTTTCTTAATAGCATCAGGTTTGGTTCAGTGTCACCACATTCTTGATTAAAGTCTGACTGTGAAGCTGGGAGGGGTGGGGAATAGCCGAGGGGGCGGCTTCTCAGAGTTGGCCTACTGTCACAGCTTCCTGCTGTCTCCCAAAGCTAAGTAAGCCCTCAGCCAATTGGACAGGAGCAGGCTCTCCTCCAGGCATGCACAGCTGAGGCTGACTGACAATTGCTTGTTGTTTTGGTCTGATATGTGAATTAGCTTTATTATCTGTTTTTGACTTTAACAGGGAGAGTCTGCCATGGATGGGACTGCTTTGTGTGTGTGTGTCTGTGTGTGCGTGTGTGTGTGTGCGTGCATGTGCATGTGCCCGCAAGTGCATGCACGCAAGCTATTTTGTGTAGGCTTCTCATAAGATAAAGTGGCCTTGGCCATTGTAATTTGTGCAAGTCTTATCTTGTCCCGAATGAGCACAGTAACCAGCACTGGTACCATGTCACACTGACACTGGTGTGTAAATACACTGTGTACTTACACACTCTGTGTATCTGACCCCCAATAGTCCCCCAAATGAATGTGCTGGCTGGTCTGGTGAGGGATGCTCTCTGGCACAGTAAGGGGCATTCTCTATATATCAGGGGTGGCTGGTAATGGCTATCCATCAGAGCCTCGCTCTCTTGCCTGGTTCAGGATGGGGCACCCACGCTCCTTGTTTCCTTCATTCAGGCTCTTTCTTGGCTAGCGGGGACAGCACCTGTTTTTAGCTGGCCCGACTGCTGCTAGAAAGCCTATTTTGAAGAGTCTGGCAGTCTAACACCACATTAAAATCTATGTGTTTTTTTGATGGATATTTTAATTTTGAACATTACCAGGCTGCACTTGCTTTGTCACCGCACACTTTGTCACCAGCCTTATTCACAGTTTATTCATTCCAAATAGGAGAAAAATGTAAAAAAAAAAAAAAACAAAGCATGTTTTTGGTAGATGACCATAAAATGGAACATTACTAACATTGTCCCACAGAATTGGGTCATATTTCATTCTATGTGTAGTTTTACACTGTTGCATAAATGCATTATCCATATCTTACATAAAAATACATGCATAATTACTGAAATTGTGCATCTGAAATATATTTGTAAATCTATTCAAGTACCATGTGTATGACCATTTGCTGACATGGAGCAAGAGTTAGACAAGGGTGCACCACAGGGAGAGACTCGATGAGAGAGGAGATATCAATGAAGAAAGAAGCAAAAAAAAAAAACTCATGTTTTGTAATCAGAAGGTAACTACTCTGTAATTGATGGCTGGTGAAGGAGCACGGGGGGGGGGGGGGGTGGTATTCTGTGGAACACACAGCGGAGTTCATTATCGGTAAACGGGAGAGGTAGCAGCACTGAGCTAAAATGTCCTATTTAGACCTGCATGCATGCTTAAGCTTAAGCGTTTTGGGTAAAGTCAGAGTTGTGCGTGTTCTCAAAGCAGGTGTTCGGGCCGGCCGTGCGCACCTGCTCCTCTCCGATATAGAGAGGTGCTTCCGTACAGGCGCTGGAAAAGGTACATTTGCTCAGGTTTAACCCCTGTCCACACGGACAAAAATACTGGCACAGGAATTCCACTTATGCAGCATTCCTAGTATCCCTGCAGGGTTCGATTCTAACATTTCTTCCAAGGTGCACATGTTCTCTTCAGTTAAAAAAAAAAATTCAGAGCACACTCTTGGACCCCAATTAGCAGATGTGCTCCTAAACTATTTTTCCAGTTAGCACACATCAATTTTCAGGAACGATTGCTTCTAAAATGGGAGCACTGTAGAACCCTGCCCTGACACCTGTAAACTCCGAGGAGACTCTCATTGTGAGAAACTGAAATGACATCACTAGTGAAATTAAGAGGGCTCGGTGCCTTCATAGAGCTGGCACCACTCATCTGAATACAGGTCCTGATATGTTAAAAATAGCCGCTTCATATATTAACATTCTGCCCACATTTTTGCTTCTAATTGACCAGTGTGATGAGAGTGCATTCTTCCGGTACTCCCTGTAGAAGGCTTGTGTGTTGAGGGCAAATGGATCATTTAAATAATGAACCTACAAGCCACCTAGGAAAAGGAGTTCATCTTAATGAGACACCAAACATTCAATGATAGCAGTGCTAGTTTTTTTTAATCTTACAAGAGGCTGGGGAATTGCTGTGATTCAGATCAATAATCCAACAATCTGAAGCAGCTGACGGAAATAATTCTGGACTTGAACAGTGACAACGCAGTGTAAATTTTAATTCATAATTATACATTTATATCACAGATTAAGCATTCTGTATTTAATAAAAAACATTTAATTGAACCCATTCGCTCATTACTGAATACTAAATATCCCACCTTTTGTGTGGGTAAAATGCCTATGGCCTAAAGGATTGTGAGTGCGGTCATCTCCATCTAACGTGGGGCCCGCCCTCACACTCTGCCCAATGCGTGCACGTACCTCAGCTCCCCTTCACTTACGCACTGTTTACACATCCATGTCTAAATGTGCTCAAACAGCGGAGGATCACAATGTTTGGCTTAACTTGAATGTGTGTATCTGGGGTCTGAGTGTACTGTAGGTCCAATTGTGAATAAATCGGTTGTTTCTAGGGTAATAACGCAGTGCCCAGGCATTTGATGCCGTAATGATTCATCATTTAAATTCTGATTGTATGCATATAATCAATTATGCCTTTCAATTAGCACTGTAACTCTGGGTATAGTCCATATGTGTAACTCATTAACTCCTGAAGGAAACTTAACTTAATTAAAGTTTTAACTTGTAACTAAACCCCAGAGCATATGTGTGACCCTTATCACTGCATTGAGACCAGAAATGTTCTATTTTTTCTTCTCTTTTTTCTCTTGCTGCAGGGACAATATGCAGGCCATCATATAATCATCTCCAAGAACATAAGTGTGCATTTCAATTCATGTTTTTGAAGTATTTATACCAGAGACTGCAACTCATACTTACACACTGATAGATGAATGGTGTTCTTACAATTATTGCACTTATAATATATATACAATATATAAAATATGTCTATTAAATGTATATTTGGCTACACAGAGTACGGGATGAGAAGACAGAAATAATTGCAAAACCTCACCGATTCAGCACTCATGAAAAAGAAAACACCAATAGCCGTTTGCTTTAGGGTTGACACAAAAGATTCCTCAAGTTCAGGCTTCAGTCTGCTGCTCCAGCAGTGTTGTAAACAAACAAAACGAGCACCGCACAGCATAAGCAAATGTATTGTGGAGAAAGGGGTCGGGGGCGGCTGGGTAGAAAAAAAAAACAAAACGATATAAAACGGGTCAGAGAGTTCCTCTTCAGACAGGGGTAGTTTTTGTCGCTCCTGAAGGGAACGGCACGCTAAGCTATTTTATTATTTTTCCTCCCAACTTGAGTTGAAATTCTGTGCCACGCGCCGGTGAGTACAAAGAGGATGCAAAACAGCCCCGCGCAAATGAACTCCGATCGACTTTCGGGGGGCACGGGCGGGCTGCCTTCAAATTAAGGCAGCTAAGCAGGAGAGTCAAATTGGAATTCAAATTCTATTAAATGGCCTTGCCCAGCAGCAGGAAAGGAAAAAAAAAGAAAACTCCAAATGGGTCTGGGTGCTGAGGGAAGGAGACCATTACAGTAGACACATATTAAAAACGCCGCCGATCTATTTGCCGAAGATAAACTTAGCGCACGTCTGGAAGCGGGGGCCGGTCGGTCGGGCCGCGGCGTTCTCCGACAGACCCGTCGCTTTCGACGCTCAATTAAGCAGCGAGTCGGGATGAAAGTCAAAGATGTGTGCCGTGCCGGTGCGATAATATCTCTCTTCCTCGAGCGGGGAGCCGCCTCGCCTTGGTGCCTCCTCGCAGTATTCGGGGAATGAGGACCCAGGAATGGGCGATTGGGGGTGGGGGTGGGTGGTGGGGGGGAAGGGGGTTACAACATTTTTTATTCTTTATGTTCACATCTCAATATCAGATAATTTTACAGACAGCGTGTGTTTGATTTTTGCTGCTGGCTATTATTGCTAATATTGACTTTAATATTTGAGAAACGTCCATCTCAGGCAAACTAGCTTCAGTCCCTTCATTCTGCGCTGATTTTGCTGTGGGTTCTTCTGGCTCACACATCAGGAAAGGCACGGTTGTTACAGTGATGCGCGTTGTTCTTTCTCCCCGGTGTTTGACCCGTTCACACCTCCTCATTCTCATTTAATCGCGCTTCGCACTCCGCTTTTCTTTCCACAAAACAAACGGCGTGAAGAGAAAGAGGAGGTTAAGCGCCTGCATCACCAGTTTGAGACTGCAGCTTAACCGCAGCCTTGGGGCCAATGAAAGAAGCTCGTTTAAGATAGAGAGACTAATGGGGGGACTTTCGCTGTGTGTACTTACCCGGCGCTCAACCTCACCCATGTTTCCCATTTCGAGTAAAATGTCAAAACGTCTCTGTGAACAGAGAGCGCAGGAGGTGCAGCACGCTCAACCGGCGAAGCGTCTTGAGAGAACTTGGAAAAAGATAAGCTAATACCTGCCAGCACATTTCCGACGACTACTTTCGCGGCGTTATCTAATGTTCGGTTTGCTGTCAATTTCTCATTTGATGCGGTTTTGGCTCCGAGCAGTGTCGCCCGCTTCTCATCTCTGGCAGGGAGTCGTTCATCATCATGTGACCTCATGCATTCAGAAGCCATCTCGGGCGTTTTTGTCTGCTGGGCTTCCGATTGACAGGCAATCTGGACGTGTTACTGTACATGAATATTGTCTGTGGCCCTCACCCTCTCCCAATCCCCGCTATGACGGGGCGAACCCACCACAAGAGGGTGCTGCTGAGACCTTGCCTGCTACACAGGGCTGTGCAGTGTGCTAGTCTGGCAACCATGAGGTTGTGGGTTTGATTCCTGGGTGTGACACTTATGCTGTAATCTTCCAGCTTCTGAAACATTCCAATTACCAAAACCCCCTGCCAAAAAAAAAAAAATTGTAAGCTGTGAATTGAGAAAGTCATTCTATGCCAAAAAAATATGTATTTGTCCCAAACATTATGGCGCTCACTGTATATACATGTGTAAGTGACCACTGTATTCACCATATGTCTGTTTGGGACAAAGTCATATTTTCTGTACTTCTGTACTCCATCATTTTAGATTTATATGTGGTTAAATTGCAGATTGAACCTTTATTAAAGGGTGCATTAATACATTTTGGTTTCACCGTGTAGACATGTCAGCACTTTTTGTGCATAGCCGCCCATTTCAGGGTGACATAATGTTCGGGACAAATGGCTTCACAAGTGTTTATGATTAGTCAGGTGTGTTCAATTGCTTTAGTGGAGGTATGAGAGAGCTATTGGTATCTAATCTTGATTCTAGGCTTTTGGTTGACTTTGAAGTCTATTATTGGTGTATTTCAGCATAAGAACCAGTGTTGTGTCGATAAAAGTCACAGAAGCCATTATGAGGCTGAGAAAAAGAACAGTTGGAGAAAAAGGCCAAACCTTAGACTTACCAAAATCAACTGTTTGTAACATCATTAAAAAGAAAGAGGGTACTGGTGAGCACAGGTCCTATTTGGCTAAGGAAGGACCTTGACAGTTTATGACTGATGAATTCTCACCGTAATGAAGAAAAGCCCGCAAACACCTGTCCTATTCACTCTGCTTCTGTCATCAGTCACATCATCAATGAAGACAAGTGAGCCGGTACATCTAATATTGTAACAAAAGTATTTTAATATCTGCAAACAGAATGCAGAGGTCAAACGTAGTGGCTTAAAGAGCACTGGGTATCATGACCCTTTTGCAAAACTGCTTCTCTTCATAAGGTTTTTCTGAATCAGAGGCAGTGCATCTGACTGAGGGTTCCGGAACACTCATCATATCAATATGAGTTTAATGAGCTCTACTTCCTGCTTTCTCTCATCAGCTACAGTGGCATTCAATGAACTGGGATTATGATTTTAGCAACACAAGTACTTAACTAAATATTTAGTTCTTAGCCTCTGCCAAGAAACATGAATTGATTTCTTAAATATGACCAAGCTCCTTAAATATGTTAAATTAGGACTTTGTGTGTGTGTGTGTGTGTGTGTGTGTGTGTATGCGTGTGTGTGTGTGTGTGCGTGTGTGTGTGCCCATCCGTGCATGCGTGTGTGTATGTATGTGTTGTTTTGAGTAAATTTTGCTTATTTTTGTCGAATCTTGCCAATAAAAGCATTTTATTTCATCAAGGATGTGTATATTGAAAGCTGTGAAAGGGAAATATGCTCGGGAAACTTCCTAGTGTAATTTGTAATTAAACAGTATGTTAATTTTTCTTTTTAAAAAATATGTTCTCTTTCTGTAAGTTTAGGATTTTCACCAAATTATACAGTTGCTTGTTAACTCTGAGCAGAGGACAACGGCATATCAATTTTCACTAAAACAGATGAAAAAAAAACATTCCCGTTGCAGCAACAAAGCTCCACTTTAGAAAGCCGGTACAGGCAACCTGTAAAGTGACTTATCTGTGTAGTTACCCAAGCTCCCGCGGTTTATTTTTACCTCCTCGTGTTCCTCCTCATTCTTTAGCAGCTTCCAGAGATGGCGTGAGTTTGGCTTCATCTCTGACAAAAGATGGATGAGCTCGGGGGCCTTGGTGATTCACGGGGGCTGCCAGGGGGTTCCAAAATAGCAGACTATTTTTCATAACGGCAACGCGGCGCGGAGTCCGATGCAGCAGGCGCGCTAACATTTACCATCTCCGAGCGCGGAGCGGGAATTCGTCTCGTTTTCCCTCTCATTTAAGTTAACTTCTTAACTTAGTGTCGCAAATTTGCATTGATGCAGGGCCAACTGCGCCTCGCGAACAAAAATATGTATGTAAGTGAGCCGATTGGCTCACGGCATTAATTATAAGGAGGGCGGGTTGCCTCGTGTATCCAGCGCCACGCATGTACAGCCATATCTCAGATCTGAGAAAGAGTATGCGCGGAGAAAATTAACGACTGTTGTATTTTCAAAATTCATATGCAGTTCAAGCACAGCTAATTGAACACGTTTGGAAATATTTCACTACAGTGAAAAAGGTACATAAAAGATCTTCACTATCTGTGTGTTTATTCGTGATATTTTGATTCAGATTAGACATCGTCTCGCCACAGAATATTTTAATTGCTGTTGAGGTAAATGACACCAACTGTCCTTTGATATAATTGCAAACTGAGGTTGGATACTTTCCCGTTATAAAAACACTGTGTAGAGATAAAGAAATTAGCACTGATGCGTTTGTACTATACCCAGTACATTTCTGAAGAAGCCACTATTATAGGTTTGTGCTGAAATACATTTTCTGTAGAAATGCGCAGGCAGCAAAGATGCATTGGGTCCTTTGAAGAGGAGCACTCTGCACAAACAGGAGGTGATGCTCTTCCTGGTCTTTGGAGTCTGGGATGCCACTGACACCTGATGGGTGATCAAACAAGAGGCCCCGTCCTCACCAAATCCACATGTTTACTCATCTCGCTGTGCCTCACTCCCCCAACACATCAACGCCCCACACGCTGGAGACACCCCACCCCCTCCGGCAGTTAGCATTCGTATGTGCCTCTCATTCCACCGAGTGGGAGGTGGGTGGGGGAGATGGCATCACTCTTGTGTGCATTGTGATGGCTGTCTGTTTGTCCCCTCCTTCATCAAAGGTAATTATTTTCTTAAGGACTTAAATCTATTTATTAAATTTATTTGTATGTCTTTTTCTTTAGGTGTGAAGAAAATGGGGACTTGGCAGTTTGAGGTAGGAGGGGGTGACTGTGAAGGCGAAGGCCATCTCCACGGGCGTCGGCGGGTTGGTCTTAAGTCTAAAGTTCGGCCGAAACGCTTCCACTCTGAACTTGGCCCCCCGGTGCAGCCAAAGAGCTGGGGCTCTTATTGCCAGAGGACCTCATATTTTTATCTATCCATCTATCATTTCTGCGGCCGTGTGATAATGCGCTCCCGGACGCGTGCGTGGCGAGGTGGTGGAGTATTAGCGCACGCGGCGGAGTCGGCCCGGGTCAGATCGGAGCGCGGTCGGGGTCAGACCGTGCCGGTGCAGGGGATCAGGGGTCGGGTCGAGCCGGCGTTGGAGTCGGGTGATTTATTCTCCGGAAAGGCCAACCTGCTTTGAGCTCGGTTCCAAGACAAGTCCCACCAGAACCACTAACCCCCCCAAGTCACCATCTTCTTAGTGTACAGCCAGCCAGCTTCCACTCCACTTCCACTCCTTCCACTGCAAGACCAGCTTCTTCTGTCTCTGAATCACTCTGCAGATCTCCTTACATCTTCACGATCTTTCAACATCAAAGATATTTGGTTAATGCAGCCCTGTCGATGTAAATCCACTTAACTAGACCATAAAGAAGATGGTGGGGACTCTAATCTGAATTAATTCATTTAATAGCGGAATTGATTAATTTACATTTTTACATTTCCAGTCGATTGATTTATTGAAAACATTTGAATAGTCAGGTGTCACTATGTAATTACAGAACACCACATGTAGCCTATGTGTGTCTTAGTATATACAGTAAGAAATCCTTATCAGTTTATGTGTCAAATTAATGTGGTCTTACACAGGAGATGCCTGTTATGATAACCAGACAATCATAATCAATCAGCATTCCATAAATTATAATGCCAATATTCTATAGGGCTATCCATTGGATGCTTTTTCATTTAGATTTTGCTATTAAAAGAAAGAGTGAATCAGGAATTAACCTATTTTACATTAAGTAACAGAATCTGGCAGCAAGTCAAGCTGGCTAGTTCACACCTGAATCTGCAGGAAAACTGGGATGTTTTTGGAGTTAGGTAGAATTTTCACACACCTGCAGACCTAAATTTATTTCCACTTAGCCAACTGACAAACATAAAATCAAGAAATCTCAGACCATTTACAAAAAAAAACATATATTGTGTACTTTCAAATTATAATATGATAAGAATAATAGCATCTAAAGGAATGGACAATGTCTGTATAGTAATGAAGGTATGATGGAATATGGATAGTCACAACATTGGAAACATTTACATTTAGATATTGAATTGTAATAACTGAAATTGCATTATGTTACCATTCCATTGCAAATCGCTTTGAAAATGCATGCCGATGTACCTGATGTTTTGTAGTTTTTAATTGAATTCAAAATTTGAATATGGACACGGAGTAAGCTATTTCACAATCACAATCTTACTATTAACATGCTACTTCAGAGAGAAGTTGTGAAATTCTGTACAAAGTGTCAGTTGTTACTAAAAACAAATAGCAAAAACTCCTCAACTTGTTAGTGCCCCCTATTGGACTAGAATGTGAACTGTGTGCTGTTGAGAGTGATGTTCATTTAGTTAGAATGTAAAAACCATTCACACTCACTTTGAAAAAGCAGGCATAATGCTATTTTAGTTAATGCTATTTTTAAAAGAGTGTGACTGGACACATGCTGAAGTTTAAAAAGGCCCACAATTTAAATTTCCTGTCTAGAAGTGGACAATATGTGGGTGTTGTTGTGTGAATAGGGTTAACTCAACATAAAAACCATCACAAAACACCATGTCAGGTTGTTGAATCAAGATGAGCCTGGTATTCTTCCACAGTTCCTCGATTTGGTCTTGAGATTAAGACATTGGCCCAACACTGATAAGTTTCTCCCACATCCTGACATATGGGCTAATGTTAGCTCTTGGATTTAGCAGGGTAAACTTAAGAAATCTCAGAGCTCTTTAGCCCTTTGTTCTTGATTGACGTTCTGTGGTAGGTTTCCCTACTGCCTACTTTGGTAATGTGCGGTCTTGGTAGAGGGCTTAAAATATGAATATTTGATAAGTTCTAATATGAATTAATTTTGATGCGAGTTTCAGCCAACCATGAAAAATGAGTGAATGGGATACTGTGAGTTGGTCCATTCTGTAAATAACTGGCTTCTACAGGTTTATCTTCCTCTTGCCGTAAAACATTTATGTTAATAGCAATGCCAGGGAAGAATAGCACCAGTTTCTGGATGATTGATTGACACAATTATATCAAGGTGACTCCTGCTCTGTTTTGCCGGGTTTTGTTTAGACTGATCAATAACAACAAACACATTTAAGGGAGAAGGAAATATGTGGCTACTGCACATTCATCAGAAGGCCGTTAGCTGCCATTTCCATGCCTTTGGAACCACACACCCTTTTTAACAGATCAAGGGTAAACCAGGTGAGATGTGGAGATGCAGTGTTCGCGGATACATACTGTAATGGCACAGGCCTGGTCAAATTATAGCAGACATTTTTCTCAGGTTTATGGGTTTCCACGTGTTTCTGCAGAACTACTTTGTCATGGCACTGCTTAGTCACAAAACCTCTTTGGTTGAAATTTTCAAATTGACAAATTGATAAGTCAGAGGGCAGAATGATATTTTCGTGCTATTTCCTGTTATTAACATTTTATTATATTGTTGAAAATTCTCTTAATCTGAATTGCATTTGGCATATGTTCCACTCATTGGTTTGCTGCTTAATCCTGTGGAATGAGCACTTTTCCCCTGGGTTTAAATTGGAGGACATACTCAGCGATCAGTTTTGGCAGTGACCTGCCACGTTTTCCATTCACCCCCTGAAATACAGGTGTCATAGGATTGTGGGTACAGATATGCATGTGCTGTGCACTTTCTTGGATGTGTGTGCGCGTGTGCGCTTGTGCAGGGGCAGGGTTGCACCCTGTCATGAGTAAGTGGGGATTTGTAAGTATGCAAGGGAGATGCAATGGCGTGACATAATGACCAGGTCCTGTTGCTCGTTATTACTGTATAGCTGAACTGAACGAGTATCGAGGCGTTTCGTTCAAAACAAATAAAAACTCACAAAGGTGTACACTGGGGTTTTTTGTCATGGGGAGACTGAAGGAGCAGAGTATTGATCTTGGCAGCAGTTTATTTTAAAATGGCTTCTGCTCTCAGTCAGCAGGGAGACCTCTCTGGCAGCAGAATTATTGAGCCCTCTCTCAATAGAGTCAGTAAAATGTCCACACTTGTAACGACTTCCTTAGGCAGAATACAAATGGCCAGCCGGTCCTCGGAGAGCCCTCTGCCACAAGGCTGGAGCTGGTTAGACACTCCCAGGCATAACTCTTCCGCAGTCAGACAGGAATGGAGCCGGCATTTCTCAAATGTGTGCCGCTGTCGTCCCGACGCGCGAATCCCATCCCACAATTTGAAAGAGGTAAAAAAAAAAAAGAAAGGCATTGTGTGATTTCTGTGGGGTCTTCCCCTGTTAGCTCGCACGTGGCCTGTGTGTGACAGAGCAGGTTCTGGTGACACCTCCACTGCCATCGCATCATAGGGTCCTCCCAGCAGTACTGATTAAGATCCTTTTTCTGACCCTGGGCTGCAAGACCTCGCTATGGAATCTCCGTCCAGTTATGCAAATGGTGGATGATGCGTGCCAATAGAACATTTACGTGTGCACATGATGCACTTCAGCCCTTGTCCTTTTTTTGGTATCACGTTTCCTTAACTTTTCACTTTTTTCATTTTGATTAATAGCTACATTTAAATATAAAGCCGTAAATCACCAAAATAATTAACATTTACTAATAATCTAAATTAACGTCACTCCCCATAAGGGTTTGCCCATCTTTACTGGATGGTTTTCTGATGGGAGAGTTACAACACAGTACTGTTGTCATTGCAATAAAATCATTGGGTCAACACCGCGAGCAGAGTGTAGGCTACTTCAGAAATAAAGTAGAGAGAGCAGCGTGCGGATAGACCGTAGCCTGGGTTATTCAGATGTGCGAGCGGCTGTCACAGTCGACGGGAGCCAACCCCGCGTTAGATCTCAGCGTAACCCAGAAATCCCCTCAGTATCTTAGCCGCCAGCTCCGACGGGCAGCTGACATTCAGGCGGGATGAACTACCGGAGAGTGCGCAGACAGGAGGGGGGTCACCTTAAGCTTCGCTGAAGCCCAGCTGGAGGACGAGCCCTTCGGGGCGGGGCGCGGAAGGGGGAGGTCGAGCGGCAAGCTTAGAGGGGGGAAAAAAGAGTACGCTGTATTAAAAAAAAAAAAAAGTGGCGGGCAAGCGGCCGTCTGAAGTTAGAGCACACATGGTCAGATATCAAACACAAGGAGACAGCGCGAGTCCCAGGACGTGGCAACAAATAGCCCAACAGCCGCACTTCCCCTCCTCCAGAAGATTATGCAAACCCCACGGGAAGGTGATGGATTTTTTTCCCTACCTGCTGCGAGCGGAGCAGATGCTGGAGCAAGATTCTGGGCATCGCGAGCGGTAAAATATGAGTCTTTAATACTAGCGGAGAGCTCTGGGGTTTTGGTAACTTTAGAGATACTTGGAGCGTGAAAAAAAAAGGAGAACGGAGCGAAGGTCGTTTCCGAGAGCTCGCCGAACCTCTCACCAACTCAAACTCTTATCCCCAATAAAAGTGTGATTTTATGGTTAATCAGCTGGACCGCAGCTTTGCGGGTTACCCCACATATCAGACAGATGCTGGCAAAAGGCATTTAAATGGATGAAAAACAACCAAAGATAATTACAGAGGCCCCACAGGTTAACCTGAGTGGTTCATGTGCTGTTGAAAACCTATTGGGGCCCCTCACTGCAGAGATTGCATGCACTGACCTCTCGATTCACTGAACATTTCAATCCATTTATTGCTATACTACGTTACTGCTTTTATTTTATGATTGCTGATCTTGTTTAAAAATAATAATAATAAACTTATTCGTGGATTCAGTTGTTTGTTCTTGATTCATAATTAAATTCAGGTGAGTTTCTGTCTTGCAATTTGACATGTTCAACATCCAGGAAAATTGTCTCACTGAATGGTGGTATCCATTGGCACATGAATACAGGTTTTTTATCAGCATTCACGCTTTCACCAATTAAACCAAGATACTATTTCAGATGGTACACCTAATGTCGTCCCATGGGGTGTGGAGTAATTGATATATACTGCAAGAGCTGCAGCCATGCTAATTAGATAAGATAATGTTATAGAGGGAAAAAATCCTGAGCGCTCCCGGTTTTCCCAGTTTTATTTATTCCGTAAGGAAGACAAATGCCTGACACCGCACGCCGGTGCCTTCCACTGGAAATCATCCGCACTTTGTTTCTGGAACGGTGAACCTTAATGCATCTTATCTGAAGTGGCTCTCGGATCACTTTGCTCCAAATGATTTATTCAGAACCGACTGCGCAATCAAATTCGCAGCTGTTTGTCTGATTGCAGATTGTTAATTTAATACACCGAAAAGCCATAAAAAATGATTGAGCGTTCTAAAACTCACTTCCCCGGTTCACCTGCCTCCGCTGCGACTATGACTGCAAAGACGAGATTGATTTCAATCAATGAGAAAGTCAGGTTACGGAGAAACACGCACCTTTAATATTGGCCTTCTGACTTTATGGTGGTTAGTGCAGTCGACAAATAGAAGTGTAATGAACCTTCTGGCTATGAAGGTGAAGCTGATGTTTTTATGTAGAGACTTCCGTGGCACCCCTGAGGGACTGAGTTTAGGCCCTCACCACGAGGCAGGCTGGTCCCTTCATTCTGGAAGTTTCACCTTTGAGCCAAAACTCTATCCTAAGCCGACTCTGACCTAGGACTCCATTACATCAGTGGGACACAGTTGACCTTGTCCTGCCAGGGGCAGGTGTTATTTGGCCAGTGTTCCTCACTATACTGCATTACAATCTCCCAGTGGAGCACAAAGAGGAACTCAAAGACTCCTGCGCCGTTTGTAATGACTGAGAGATGCGCCTGTTCTGCAGGCAGCATTGGCCCTCCTGTAGTACAGTGTGGATCATGCACTGGCTTGCAGGCTAGTGTATCAGAGGGTGGGGGCCACCTTTCAGTTGCAGTGCTGCTTGGGCATGTTCTGGTGGCACAACAATAACCTGAAAGGCAAAACTTGAGATTCTAAATTGCACAGAAAAAAAATGAAGGAAAAGTTTGAAAGTTTTTCCACTGTGAAAACTGGGAGCCGCATTATCTTATGTAGTTCTAAGAAATTTCAAAGCAGCCAGTGTGGTAAGACACACATGCACTTCCAGAACCATGTTTAGTTAGAGCCTTTGCTGAATACCTGGCCTGTTATTTTGGAAACCGCCCTTTCTGAAGTACCATTTCAGCTTCTTGCATCTTGGTGAAGTTTCTCTTGCGGTTTGCCACAAAAGTAAATCTGTCAAGTCCTTGTTTCCCTGGGAACAATACAAGTTGTTTACTTTCAGAAGCAGAAGAACCAAGAATTAATACGGTGATTTGATTTCTAAACTTGAGTCCATGGTGCAAGGGAGGAAAAAGTATTTTGTTTTTAAGTCCCGTCTTGCGCCAAACATTAACAAAATAAAGACCATTAGGGAGAGGGTTGCAGAGGGTAATTACATGTTTATGAGCCTGTTTCTGTATTACTGTTTATTCATTTTATAAACTGTAATAATAGCACAAGGTGAACACTAAAATAAGCAACAGTAGCTGTGTATGTATCAAATATGTGAGTACACTCTAAGCAAAATCTCTGTCTCTTATAATAAATAGGTCTTCCGTTAAATACGGTCTATGGAGACTGAAATTGGGGAGAAAGAGCAACTCAAACCCTGCAGTGTGATGGAGCTGGGGCGCAAAAACCAAAACAGCAGGAAGATTCAGATGAGACAGGTGCAGGCCCGTCTCATTTGAATCCTATAGAGAATGTAAAAAATAACTCGAGACCTTTTACTCATTTACATTGATGTGCTTTATGCCGAGTCCTCATCAGAAGACCGCACATCAAAGTGGGTCAATGATAATTAAAGGACTAAATTTGGAATGTTTCTGATTATTTTTCTGTCTTGCACGTAGCATATATTTAAAGTTTGCACCTCATTAATCTCCGACGTGGACAGAAATCTGGAAAGTTATCAGGACAAGAAGCAAAAAAGCGTAATTTAAAAACTTGCTCGTATGCGTTGAGCAAAAAAAAAAGTCAAGCAAAAAAAGTTTTACACTGCAGCTGGTTATAATTTATAGAGCATTTAGTTAGTGCACAGTTTATTTTGGCAAAATGAATTAGGCCTCCTCGCTGAATTGGGGAAGGAGTGTTGGTGAAGATGATGTGATTTTCCCGGTGGAGGAGCCTTGTGAGTTATGGGGGGAGCTGTAGATAGGAACGGCCTCATCAGGCCGGTGATTAAAAGTGATGGAGAGCTGGGGATGTCGGGGTCCCGTCCAGCTCCCTGGGGCATACAGTAGCTCTCATTTTCAGCACATTCATTTGGGGCGTTCGTGTTGATCAATAAAAAAATATGACCTTCTGTCTATTTACTGCGGAGGTCTGATTTATAAAGAAGGAAGGAGACCACTCCGCTGGCCTTTATGACATTCTTATTTGTCAGCCATGTGCTCAGTGACCAGTTACTCACTGAGTGAGTGAGGGAAACAGCCAGCTACTTTCCTTCAGCCGTTTCCTTCAGAAAGAAAGAAAAAATGGGTCTGATCTTTTTTGTATGTATTAAAAGACCAGGTTTACAGGAAGGCAACTCAAAGTCTCCGTAATGACTCCTTTCCATTTTCACAGTCCATTTGTCTTTAATTGAGTGAATATGATGAACGTATTTATTTCGCTGATGGGTCTTTATGTACCTGAACATTTTCTGTCTGTGCGGTAAACCTGACTGAGTCCCTGTGCAATTTATTCGGGGAGCGGGAAGTGTTGGGTTCACTTCATTACAGCCGGGGAATAATGCCTCTAATATTGTCATTCGGTTATTGGAAGCACAGGGAGAAGGTTCGCAGGGAGGGCCTCCTGAAATATTGATGTGACTTATTGTGTTAATTAAAATGCACGTAGCGAGGCCCGCAGGACAGGAGAGAGCGCACTTATGTAATTACGGGAGGGGAGCGCAGATTCATTTTTCACGGCTGGACGGGAGCCAGTCGCGAGGCGCGCGTGCCGAATCGCCGCCCGGGTTTGTTCCAGGTCTCCTCCGCTTCCGCTGCGTCCGGCTGAGGCTCTGCGGCCGGGGGCCGGGTCGCCTGGCGACGGCTGCTCGCGGCAACCACACGCGTGTAGATTGTAGCAGCCACACGCGTGTAGATCGCAGCAGCCACACGCGTGTAGATTGAAGCAGCCATATGCATGTAGATCGCAGCAGATACTCGCGTGTAGATTGTAGCAGACACACATGTGTAGATTGGAGCAGATACACACGTGTAGATCGCGGCAGACACGCGTGTAGATCGCAGCAGCCACACGCGTGTAGATTGTAGCAGCCACACGCGTGTAGATTGAAGCAGCCACACGCGTGTAGATTGCAGCAGAAACACGTGTGTAGTTTGTAGCAGCCACACGCGTGTAGATTGTAGCAGCCACACATGTGTAGATTGAAGCAGCCACACGCGTGCAGATCGGAGCAGACACATGTGTGTAGATCGCAGCAGATACACGCGTGTAGATTGTAGCAGACACGCGTGTAGATTGTAGCAGACACACGCGTGTAGATTGTAGCAGACACACACGTGTAGATTGGAGCAGATACACGCGTGTAGATCGCAGCAGACACATGCGTGTAGATCGCAGCAGGCACACGCGTGTAGATCGCAGCAGGCACGCGCGTGTAGATCGCAGCAGGCACACAAATAGTACTGGACACCTTTTGAGCAGCAGGGAGGGTGTTGGTGAGAAGGGCCGCCGGGCTCAGGCCGTTAGCATGGCAGAAAGGTGGTTAAGGATGTTCACTCTCGGTACAGGAGTTCATCCCCCGTTTGTGGTATTTGAGAGTCTTTGACTTTCTTTTTCTTAAAATACGTTCTTTCTGGCTGCTGCCAAACTCATATGGCTGGGTAAGAACAGAAGGCTTCTATAAACCCCTTTTCAAACAATGGGAAGAGCTGTTGTTTTTTTTTTTTTCCAAGTTTGGAAGGCCAAATCATATTAGTAGGCCTGTCTCATCATTGCAACATCCTCCATAAATTTCTGAGAACACAAGCAAACACTCTTTAAACTGCATGTTGCAGCTCACTGCTTCTTTCCATACCTGATCTGTGCAGTCATCAGACCATTAGAGCATAATGAACTACACTGTAGCCAACCGCATTTCACTCGCCTGTCTTTCAGCCAAAGTTAAGGGGATAGTGCTTTGCAGGTAGATCGAATCAACCTCCCGGAGCAACAATATAAGCCTTGGAGATATTTTAATACTGGGAGTTCTTCCATATTTAAAGGGTCTCAATGTTTTTGGCAATGAACAGAACCTCATCTCACCTCAATCACCACCACTATGCAACCCCCATGTGAGTGAGGTCACCACATGAACTGTCCATTTAAAAAAAAAAAGAAACACAGTCAAGAACTTTAATATTTTCAGAGGATATTGGTGGTTACAGAGTTGGATAATAGAGATAATGGCTGTCAGAACAGGAAGTTGGGTCGAGCCGCATGTATAGCGAGAAGCCAAATAAACAAAGGAGGAAGAAGGAAAACAGAAACCAAACAGAAAGTTATATAAAGCTCTCATTGAAGCCGTGCATCGTACCTCTCTCTCTCCTAGCCACGTCTGTTCTATAATGGCGCGGAGCCTGGATGAGACGGCGTTGTCTGTTTCATCTCCGCGCCGCGTGTTAACATGCAGAGAGAGAGAGCGGGCGGGAGAGGGGGGAAGCGGGGGGACCGCGCCGAGTCCCCGTTCGCCCAATTAGAGGAATCTTCCGCTCAGACGCACAGCCCGGCAACATGTGTTCTGACATTTCTCTTCCGCGGCGGCATGATTTACAGCACCGCGGAGCTAAAGGCTAAATTAGCAACCCCCCCCTCAACTTCAGAGACGGCGGTAATTCCGGCAGTCCGAATTTGTCAGAAATCGCTAAGCACACGGTGTGTTGCTCCGTGGTTTTTACCGGTCGCTCCGATCGCGGGCCGGCGGCGAACCGGGCCCTGTAATTGTGATAAAGAAACACGCGTGCGGCGCAGGCTGTGCGAGAGACGAAGTGGGCAAAGCCAGACGACACTTTGTGTGTGTGTGTGTGTGTGTGGGTCTGCGAAGCCCGTGTGTGCGAGTGTGGATGTGTGTGTGTGTCTGGTGTGTGTGTGTGTGTGTGTGTGTGTATGCTTGTGTGTGAGAGAGAGTGCCTGTCTATGACACACACACACGCAGAGGGGAAAAATGAAGAACAGAGACTGCGATATGGTTGGTCTTGGGAGAAGAGTTCACTCCGTTGAGAACTGCGGTTGGTAGATTTAGTAAAGCGCAGCGGTAGCGGGGATGTACAAGGTGTCCTCCTCTCTCCTTCTAATTGTCCTGCTGTGCTTTCATCTTCCTCTGGTGCATCATGGAAAGGGCTCTTGGGCTGTTTTGAAGCTGGGACTCAAAGTATGAGGGCTCTTTACAGTCTGTGGTCCTGCACCCTCGCTTTTTGTATTTCATTTTTGAGGTCATGTGACTTAACTCACACCTGCACTCACCACAGGGTCTCAAACACCTTCTGACCTTCTGTTCTCTCTGCGCCTGGACCGGCCTGACAGAATGGTGTTGGGTCTGGTCCCCTCGGACTGAATTCAAAAGATACCAATTAAAAAAATAACAATTAATGAATATGTTATGAATTGAAGTATGTTTTTTCCTCAGTAGTTACAACAGAATTCTGCAGATACTATTTTTGCTTTCTCAATCTCTGTTGGATTCTCTTTCTCTCTCTTTCTCTGCATATAAAGTATGTATACACACATATGCATATATAATGTTGAGGATTCTGTTTAGCAGATTAAACAATCATTTAGAAATAAATTAAAATATGTGAAAATAATAAAATAACGATAATAAAATTGCCAAAATGTACTGAGCCGATATTTTTTAAATAATAAAAAAAATTATTTCTCAAATGCAATCACACCCTGCAGCCTGAATTTTATTTTATTTTATTTTTAGTTCTCTGCCATCTCTGACCGACAACACTAAGAAACTGACTTCTGTATCTTTTATGCTAGTGGAAATTCTGAAAGGGTATTTTTAAATTGAATATGGTGCCCAATGCGGGGCTGAGCATTTCCAAGTCCCACTCCATTTTGCAGTGGACAATCGTCTGCAACCGCAGCCGCGTTCCTGCTTCGCCCTGGTATGGTCCACATTCCATCCAAGGCCATGAGGCTCATACATGTGCCACGGCATGGTGCCTTATCCATGCGAGCCATCCAGCCGTCTGAAAGGAATTCTTTACCAGTGTCATGGTCCTGCGTTCCTGTCTGCGTTTTCCCTGTTGGGCCGCCAGATGGCGGCACTCCTGTTTTGTGTCCTGCTCCCCCTGTGTTAATTGTATGATTGTTTCCAATTGTCTAATCATTGTTTTCTGGCTGTCTCGTTTTCCCTTCCCCTTCCGTGGCCTGATTGTTCATGGTGCCCTCCTGTGTCTCGTCAGTGTGGTCTATTTAAGTTGCCCTCTTCCTTGACTCAGGTGCTGGATTCTTGCGGTATGTCTGCTTGTTCTGTGCTCCCCTCCTCAAATCTGCTCCATGCGTTCCTGTCTATGTTCTGGTTTCCTTGTGTTTGTTCCCTACTTGCGTATGTTTCAGACCCTTTGTACCTGCCTGCGTTTTTTACCCGCTTGTGTGTTTCTGTGCGTTTCTGCCGTTTGTTTTCTGTACTAGTGTAGTTCTGTTGTTTATTTTTTGTTCCTAAGAATATTTTGAGTTTGTTGTTTTGCCCTTTGTGGCCTTGCCTGTTCCCTGTTTGTGTTTGCCTTTTTGTGTTAGTAAAATCTTTGTTAATTTTCCCTTTTTGAGTTTCGTGTTTTCCTTCCCCCACTCTGCGCCTGGGTCCCAGCACCCGCTCTGTCACAACCAGGTCTCCTTTGGATTCCTTGAACATTCTAGAACTCGAGCCACAAGCTGGTCTGCTGGACTGAGATCTGATTTCCAGGGCTTTTTAAAATTTATTTTGGCACCCAGCATCTGTAATTGCTACCCCAATTTTTAATGGGCAATCGTCTGCCACCACAGTCGTGTTAATGCTGCAAACCCCACCGCTAATTTGGGAGGGTGTGGACATCCAAGGTCCTCCTCCGAAATGTGGTGCTAATGTGAAGCTACCAGCCACAGCCAGCACTGGCACTCATGCATTCACCACAGCATGGTGCCTTAGCCGCCTGAGCCGTCCAGCAGCCCCTGGGCACTATTTTTAAAGACCAAAATTCAGAGAATACTGTGAGGCAGAAAGGGATTATTTTATTCCCGGGATATTTCTTTAATTAGTATGCCTTGAGAACCAATAAAAAGAGAGCAGAGGACTGAGAGAGCAGAAGCTGATACTTACGACTGCTGTCCTTGCCTCCAGTCTAGTACCCGCAAGCATTTATGCCATCTAAACGTGATGTTCTGTCTCTTTGTTTTGACAGGGCGTGTTAATGTTACCTCACTCGCCTTTGATCAGTGTCACATGTTCACTCGGCCCGTTTGGAGGGGGGAGGGGCAGGAAACGGACGCGCCGCTCCGGTGACCCGCGCTCGCTGAGCGCCCGTGGTCTCGGGCCGGGGTTTTAAAGATCGCCTCTGCGGCGGGGTGACTCACTGGACGGGGGCAACGTGGACAGGATGCACGCTGGTGCACAGGAACAAACCGTCGGCCAACGGAGACCAGACGCGCACGTGGCATGACGGGCTTCGGCCAATGGCTCCGTCTGCGTCTCGAGTGACCTTGAGTGACCATGCCGCACGCCGGACAGACGGTTTAAAGGGGGAAGCCCAGAGCATAGCTGGATATGTTATACCTGCACTGCACGATTACTGCTCCTGGGGTGAACATCTTCTTCATGGCTGCGGTAAGCCACTACTGGTGCTCATATGGAGCTGTAGGAAGGTCCCTGTTCTCACTCCCAGCCTCCCTGAAATGGATTAAACACACAGGGATACTCACATATTATACACTTGCACACAGGGTCATTCATGCACATACATGTATGCATATATGCACATGCACACGCCCACACACACACATACACATACACCCACACACACACACACGCATGTGCATGCCTGCACGCACACATGCACACACACGCACGCTCTCACAAACACATATACACGCACACACACATACATGCACACACACACCCATGCATACACACACACACACCCACGGCCCAGCAGCAGGGCCGGGTGGCTACCCTGGGAGGCGCTCTCCCGCTCCTGCAAGGTGAGACTGGGCTGGAGGAGAGGAGCCATCCCGGAGGTCTGCTGGGAGCCGGCACGCCTGCGGGAGGAACTCTTAACTTCTGTCAGGTACAAATAACCGTGCCATTTTTCACCCTCCCACTTTCACACTGAGAGAATCACTCTGCTCTCTCTTCACATTAACTCCACTCAACCTCCCGACTCACTTCTGTTTACCCCTGTTTGCTTTAAAAGTGCCTGACTCGCCTTTGAATGAATTCAAAGCCTTAGACAGTAAATCCCCATATAAACACACTATACCGAGCTACTACAACACAGTGAATCTTTTTTTTTTTTTGGCATTGTTTGGGGTTTACATTGCGCCATGTATACCAACACAAACCGGTATTTTTCTGAAATAGCATCCATCACTGCATGTGCATGCATCATTTGTCGATATATCTAATGGGCTTCTTTCGTTCTAATTTGCACGTGTATAATTTTATCATTAATCAGAACTGTTAATACAACAAGCCCAATAACATAATCCATAAAGGATGGAATGTCCTTCAATGGAAATGCATCCGGTTCGAGTGGTTTTCTATTTACAGTGATGGATGTGATCACGCTGTATGGATATAAATATAATGTGTGCTGTTTGTGCCATAGCTGCACATCTCACTGTTACCATGCGAGCCTTTTCATGTTAATCACATTCAGACAGACTCGCTCAGAGGGATTCTTACTCCCGGGCGCTGCTAGGTGGCGCTGTTTGGTAGCATTTTTTTCCGTGGAACCGAGCCCTTTTTATGCGTAGCAACACGACGGCTTCCGCGACGCGCGATCCGTACCCGGCCGTACGCGCTAAGCGCTGCGTTTGCCGTTACGATGTCCCGCGCTCGAAATGAGAAATGTGGGGGCGGCGCGCTCGAGCCCGTCTCCATCACCGAGCGCAGAGCTCTCTCAAGAGTGCGCTCGGCCTCGCTCAGCCACCCGGCCGCTCCCCTTCCCAGGTTCCCCATCATATCTCACTCTGTCACGTACGCAGCCCAGCCTGTCTCATATACTGTTTCTCACAGTGTCAGTCAAACAGGGTTTTTTTCATTTGTGTATGATTTCAAAGTCGGCCGCTGTTGGCTGCGCCACACAGTCTCTCTGGCTGAATGTTTTTAAGGCATTGATGCTTATGTCCAATTTCTATCTGGTGAGTCCTGTAAATACTGAAAAGAGAAAAGAAAGAAAAATTCTTCTGAATTTCCCTCACATAATTGTATCATCAGAAAAAAAAACACTGTGCCCTTTCTTCAAAAGGCAAGATTTCAAACTCATTCCGGAAGCGTATTTTCAGATGAATAATCTTGTAATGTGGATTTAGTTTTCAGAAAAACATTTCATGCTGTTATATGTTAGTGCATGTGTCAACACTTGCCACTAGGCATATTTGAGCTTATAGTGTTTCCCAGAAAAAGGCGCACACAGCCTTGACTCTCATATTCTCGTAGGTGGAGTGGATAAATCTCTTTTACATGTCATTAAATGTAACACGCTGTCATTCCTCACAGCAGCCTTGTTTGGCTCTGAAACCAGCGTTGTTACCAAAGGGCTGGTTTCCCCACCGCGGTCTGATCTTCCTCACATCCGACACTGTGCAGATGAGCAGTCCAAACAAACTGTCAGCAAGACAAATCTGCTTAAAGGACACACAAGCTGGGGGTTGTAAGGTGAAAAGGCCTAGCTGGAGCCCCCAGGGTTTCCTTCCCAGCATGCACTGCACCCAGCCACCCTGCACACTCACCAAATGACCAGTGCAGATCCACCAGTATGATTTGGCCTAGTCATATGTGTGTGGTCTTATTTGTTTTGCTTAGCGGAAGCCTCATCCTGTGTGTTGACTGGCAGTTTTTCTCATTTGTACAGTGATCTAGGCACTGAATAAATTTCGATGGAATTGTCCCGAATCCTGTGTGGGATTTGAACGCGCAACCGTCTCTACGCAAGTCGAGGTACGCCTTCTCTTGTTCCGTTCCGACTGACTCCTGCCACGTAGTCAGGATTTGGAGCCCCTGGCTACGAGCGATGTATCGAACCGTTTGGGACTCTGCCTTCGGGGGTGGAACATCGCGTTTAAACCGCCTCCCATCCCTCACTCCTGATATGAGACTACCAGGACTGCGTGGAGTGAAGAAGAAATCGAACGGAATTGGGTTTTTTTTCACTCTTTTTATGTCCTCGTTCATGTTTTATAAAGGCCGGCACTTTGCTGAAGGCATGCCATTCGAACGGCTTTGATTATCCATTTCAAAACACTGTAACACAAGACCCTCTCACCGCGGGAACGGTCAAGGGTCAACAAGGAGCCCTTTCAAACGATAGCGCCGCAGGACAAAGGTTTAGCTTTTAATGCGCCGCAGTCAGATGTCGAGAGGCCGGCTCGGCACCTTCCCTTAAGAGATCAATTTGTCTTGTTACACGTGTTCGCGGGGTAGCGCGCTATATTTTCCTGGCCCCAGGCAAGTTGTGTGAGCTGGGGAAAACACTTTTTTGTATCAGAAATGCCTCTCGATACAGCCTAGCTGGCGCAGTTTTCGTTAGCAGGTAGCCTGCGTTTGCTACCAGTGTAAGTACATCACGGCTGCTGTGTCCTGGAGGTTTTTAGTTACACAATGAACTCGGCTGGACCCTCTGTATCTCGCACTGAGCAGAACAGCGTGGTAGAGCTAGATAATGAGAGATAGTCGTCATGTGGGAGGTTTATTAATTGGGGGATAGGGAAAATCAAAGATAATTACAGGGTCTTAGGCATTTTCATCAGATGGAGCTGGGGACTCTGGGATCTGCGGAAGGCTTTGCCTATAGATTAGACTGGGCTCCCAGCGTTGATCAGTATCGCTTTGGTTAAGCAACAAAAAGACAATTTTTTTCTTGTGATATCCAAGCCTGTGCAGAGAGGATGAAGCTGCATGAAAACGATAATGTGCGAAGATTCCAAACTCCATGAGCAACAGATTTTAACCAATCATTGTATTTTGGGTTTGAGAGCAAAACCTTTTGATTGGTTCCAACAAGTCTCTCTCCCAAGACTGACAGTCTATAGCATCTCCACCCATTATGGGGTTTAAGGGAATACCAGCCTTTTCTGTCATTAACCAAAAACACCATGCACCAAAAATACCATTTTGACAAATACACTGATGCATGCTGGGAAGTGTACAGAGCTGGCAATCTGCATGGTTGGCTCCAGATATTCAGAACTCCCCTTCTCCCCAACTATCTGATACTGTTGAACTTTGAACCTTCAGGTCAAAGTTCATTTTTAATGTGCCGCGAAACAGAGAAAGCATTGACAGAAAGTTTGTGATGTCATCTTTGGGGGCATATTAAGACCACACAAGACATACTGTGGGGAATTAGGATATAGGATTTTATTACCCTGTAACTGTATTTGCAAATCTGGGTGTACTGGGTAAAATTTCACAATTGTTTGAGTCAATGTGAAAAAATATACAAAAGAGTTTGTGAATTTGTGGTCTGTTGTTACTCTTCATTTGAGTAATTTGTCTTTGTTTCCCTTGATATTTCTTTTTTGGTACAATTGGTACAACATTTTTTTTCACAGTGGAAAGACTTCAAAAACAGGTACTAACTTAAACATTTGTGAGTGGGGATCTGATCTGTATAAAAGGCCTGCAGTACCTGAGGGTAGTTAAGCTATTTTCAGTCATTCTGAAACTTGGACAACAAACAGGATCTTAAATAATAAACTTTTATGAAAATAAGTGTCAGTATCTAAGTGATCTGCACGCTATTCTGTGGGAAAACCTCAAATTTCAAATTCTTTTCTTTCTGGACATTCCTGAAACTTACAGCATTTTCCTTTAAAAAGAAAATGTATCAATAAAAAATAATAAGGTTGCTATTTTTTTGCCAAAAAGTTTTTTTAAGAGGGAAAAGCCAATCGCTGCCCCATGTCTCAACTGCGGTTTTTATACCCTTTTTTTTCAAATTTCAACTTCTGCCTGAAGGATGCATCTTTCTTTGTACTTCATTGATTTGAAACTTTGTCTTACAAAAGGCAGAAGACAAATGGAGCCGTGGTGCTCTGTGCAGTGAGTGTCAGCTTAATCAATCATTTTTAAACACGGGCAGGCGTGAAGCTGGGCTCGGCTCAGATCTGTCGTATCCTAGCCGTCCCGGCTACGACGGCAGCCATCATTCATCATCGCTTAAAAATTAAACCGGCAGCAGCAGACTTGCCCTTGCCTCCTCACAGGTTTTTACAGAGGGGCCGGGGATGCGATAGGGGAAGGGTTAGGAAGTCTTTAATGGGGGGGGGCGGGGGGGCGCAAAAAGATCCTCTGCACCAGCCTAGAAGATCATGGTTTTAGCTGGCCCCATTTCTCTCTCTGTACTGCCCTATTCAGAAAAAAAGGAACTAAGTTTAGAGTCAGGCGAATAGAGGTGAATTGCAGCGGGTCAAAGGGGCTGCTAATACTAGAAAGAGGGAGGGAGGGAGAGTGGAAGATGGCAAGAGAGAGTACACACGCGGTAGTGTGAGAGAGAAAGATGAAGGTGAGGGGTTTGACCCCTCGCAGAGCGGTGCGAGATTCCTCCCGCTTGCCTATGCGAGCGCGAAAAACCTCCCCGCAAATGTCCTCCCGTCAATCTACGGCCCGCTGCACACGGCCCGCTCCTGACCCTCGCAGGCGATGATAGGGAATTTGCGGGCCGCGACCCGCCGCCGTCGCACGCGGCAACGCGCCCTTCATCAGACCCCTGCCCCTCGTCCTCATCACGCCGAGCCGGAGAATCCCACGCGGGACTTTCCACTCAGTTAATCAGGGGGAGAAAAGAACCCGGGGGCTCGTCTAAAGGCCCCCGTGCGGCCGCGGGCCTCTGGCGAGACGCGGGCGCGGGCGCGGGGAGCTCCGGCTCTCGAGGATCCGCCGTGTTTCACGCCAGCGGTTCGCCCGAGTGCCGCTGATTGCCCGCTTGTGGAAGATGATGAGCCTCTGAATCCCGTTTGATTGTGTTTATTTTTTTTTTCACCCCTCCCCCCTCGTCACATGCTCGATGATGTCACTCGGGAGTCAGAAGTTAGGCTGTGTGGTCTCTGGTCAACAGCAGAGCGAGGGAGGCACGTCTCTACGTGCTGCTCGCGTGTCAGAATTCAAAACGAGATTGTGAGCGTCCCCCATCTGTATTTGACTAACCGTTCTAGGTTTGCGTATTTCAAAATGTCTAAATATTGTATGAGCAACTAATTGTCTTCATGGAAATGGACAGAGTGCCTCCCCTAAGCTTCCCACCAGCATGTCCTGATGCAGTCACTGGTTCCACTTAGATTTGTTCTTCATGAAAGGAGACCACGAGTCAATCCAGTCAATTTTGCAGTAATTGCTATGCCCATAATTGCTATATTGCCACAATTATTTGTGTTCTCTTTTAATTTTGTCTTTCCTTATTTCAATTTTCTTCTCTTTTAATTGCGAGACGGAAAGCACTCAGCCTTTGGGGCGACGGTGCCTCTCTCTCCAGGGGGAAGCGATTGGGAGCGTGAACCATTTAAATGCGATTGTTCCCAGCTTCTCGTAAATTAATCATGCAAGCGATACATTGTGTGTAAACAATTACTTACAATCACGGCAGGTACATTGCTATTTAAGCTCATTAGATCTCACGGGTACTCCCAGCTTAGCAATTATCGGCATTGAAAATCAAGACCATGCACACGCTCTCTCTTTCTCTCCCTCTCTCTCTCACTCACACATGCACACACACACACACACACATATTCAAATACATCATAAAATCCCATTTAGAGTTCTGTGGCACTCATAATTCTTGTGTCACCTTTTTTTTAAGCCTAAAGGTGCAAATTTCCATCCAGGCCTAAGTCATGGGGAATTATGGGTCAGACAAGTTGTGGCTGTGTTCTCTGAAATGACAAGGCCAACATCCAACATCAGGCCATTCAGGAAGTCTCATGACCTGATGGAATTAGGTAAATGACACATAAACATGCAAAACAGCCTTGCAATTATACAACACCTCCACTGTGACAAAGCATATGTACATGAATGACCCCAGAATTGCTCAGTGCTGTTGAAGTTGCTGGGTAGCTTGCTCAGTAAAAGCAGCACTTTAGCGGGGATAGCTGTGCTCGTTGCTCGAACGACCCCTTTAGCTGCTCGGGCGGCTGTGGCTTGCTCTCTGTGCATATGACTGAGTCTCCTCCTTCCCTGCTCTGCTTATGTGTATTATTATATTGTAACTTTTTTTTTACCCCCCAGATAATGTAATAAATGACCAATAATTTTGTATTTTGTTAAGTTATTACATTAGTGATTTATTACAATATTGAAGTTTATTACATTTCCATTGACACTTAGAACAACTATTTATTACATTATCGGTAAGTTATTACATTATTAGCTGTTACAAGGTCTTTCAGATGGAATCTATAACATTTTGGATGCAAAATGTTGGCCCTTTCCTGTTCTGCTATGTCTGAGTTCATGCTGTCGTAATTCCATTACCCCTCCAGTATTCTAATGTTAGTAAAATGACTGATTGTGATGTCATTACTTTAAACAGGGTTGAGATAAGATGGAGGTTGGAAGACCTCCTTGAGACACAAGAATTCTTTGTTACTGAATATAAATCAAAGTTTATGTAAGGGAGCCTTTGCTGGATGAACTGGTCTGGTTTATTTTTCTAGTGAAGTCACTACATGTTTAATTTTTGTCAACTGAAGTACGTGTGTCATTCTGTTTTTCTTCTCAGTTTCATTTCCCTGGAGCCGACCAATCCAGTTTCACAAGAACTAAATCCAGTACAGGGGTTACAGTACATACAGCTGACAGTGAAAGAAATCAGAGTTTCTGGATTCCTCCCCGGTTTGTTTGGTTTGCTGCAGACTTCCACAGGGAGAAGGAAACCAGAGCTAGCAATCTGCATTATGACAAGAGCAGGGCTGGTGCCCCAATGCCGTGAAATTCACTTTGGTTCGCATATTAGCAAAGCCCCTGAAATAATGTTCCTGAACTCTGTGTTTATCATTTCACTTCCTCCACTGTGTTCCACAGAAACTGGCAATGGAAGGCCTGGTAGTCCTCACTTAAAAAGGCGTGAGAAAATTGCCCACAAATTTGATGTGGTGGCACTTTTTTTTCTTTTTGTTTTTCATATTTCAGCTGGCTCTTCAAAATGAATGTTTACTGGCGATCGCAGGCTGCTTGTGTCCCCACATGAAGTGTCTTTATGGATTTGTGTATTCCTGGCTGAAGCGACTGGCTGCCAGAAAAGGACAGGGTTACTAAAACAAGAGTAATACACAAATAGATTTCACTGTGTTAGCCTGGAAGTGATGCACAACTGATCTGTTCATCTGTTTCAAATGGGATTTGAAACACCTGAAAACTGTTGTGAAAATAACTAATCGGAGAGAACCTCCTACTCCTACTTTAAGTAGAGATAAATGAACTCTAGGAGGTCTGACATTCATACATACAGCAGTGTAGATACATATAGTACTGAATGCAGAGCCACAACAACAACCCATTAGCTCAGTGTATTGAGATACCAATAGGGATGGCAGAAAGAGTGACCATCACAGCATGCTACTGCTGGGGGACCCATGACCTGACGATACCCAGGGGAGGGATGCAGTGGTTTCTCTGTGCAGTGGTCACCAGAAGGCAATGACTTTCATTTAAATTTCAATAACGGAGGACCAAGCTTTGAGGGACAGGTCAGGTCAGCTTACAAGTAAAGCTTAAGGGGGTGCCGGACAAGTCCAGAGAGGGATCCCCAAAAACCAACACCTTGTTTTCTCTGTTTCTGTCGCGTCTCTGAGGGACAGCACTCGCCAGGAGAAATGCATTTCATTACAAGCCGACCACCATCTGTTCATCGGCACTCCACAGGCCCGCCCTCCGATCCCACAGCACTACATCATTCTCCTGTGATTCCATGCTAATCGTTTTTCTATCGTTATTATTCCACAGATGTCCATTCAGGGCTCATTTCTGAAGCTGAGAGTTCAGGGTGAGACTCCAGATCACCACACCATGGTATCATAATGTCACTCCCTTGGCTGTGTGGGGTGGGGTGGGGTGGGGGGGGCGGGGGCTGCTGTACTTACATGTAACGTTTATCATTTTGAGGACATTTTTCATGAGAGTTTCAGCTGATACTATTCAGCTGAAGAGCATCGCTCGAGGGTACACAAGCAGTATCTCAAGCAGGATTCAAAGTCCACCACCAATTCAGTACAACCGAAACTCTCTGCCCCGTTATTGTGAGTCCCACAGTCACTATTTTAGCCATATAAATTCACATATTTACGTCAAATAATGTTTACTTTCCTTCCTACTATCTTTTTGGGGATTGTTTCACATTAGACACATAAGAATGGAATTTCATTGACTCAGCGTTTGATGAGTCAGCTAAAGAGAATCCAGTTACAGTGTGTTCTACAAGCATTGTGGGTATGAAACAATGCCTGTGTGACGCACATCACAAGGGAGGCGTGGCCTTTTTTTCACAAGTAACCCTGATTAGGCCACTGGTTGTACACATATGCACACAGCAACAGATAACAAAAAATTGACCTGTTCCACTGTCAGCACATTATATGTAGACAGCAGGGTGGTGGTGTCATGCTTGTTATGATAAGTCCCAGGCTCATGTCACATCTGTGGACATAAGTAGAGAAAGTCAATTTAATTACGTAGTTTTTTTCAGTGAAATGCAGTAAAGCTAAGGCCTTGTAGCAGGATACCGTGACAGCACTCTCTGACAACGCAGGGACGATTTCGTGCTGTCTGCGTTTTAACCTCATATTCATTGTTTCATTTCAAATCTAATGTGGCGGAGTTCAGAGGCAAAACACCAGAAACTGTGTCACTGTCCAAATACTTATGGACTGCACTGTGTGTGCGTGTGCGTGCGTATATGCGCGTGTCAAGTACAGTACACAGTGTAGAATACTGAACACTTGGCAATTATTCTGTGATTGTAACAATACTTCACTCAGGCAGCAAACCGGATTGGCCATAACTGCCAGTAAGGAAGGGCATTAGGCTTGGCAGTTCCAGGCCATGTTGTTACTGTTGTGATTTGTTTCCATCCACACCCTTGCTGTTTGCCTTGCATCGGTTTTCAGTCTCTGTGGCTTTTTTTTGTGTTTTTTGTCAGCGTAGATTAACTGCACTTGGTAACCAGGTAGGCGGTGCAGAACCCTACAGGTGACAGGCCAATTGGCACAGCCCCCTCGATACTAGGACACGATGTGACGTGATTATCACTCTCCTACACTGGTCACCCTGTGGTAAGTAGGTCAGATTGAGCAACACTGCGAAACAAAATAATAATAATAATAATAATAATAATAATAATAATAATTTGATTACATGCATCTTTAATAGGAATTATCTGTGCACATAAGGCTTGGTGAAATGATTTTTAATACCATACAGACACAGAAGGGACACATGCCCTGATAAGTAACACTTTGCTTAGGACCAAAGTACAAGTGGCTACAAAGACAGGGGTCCAATAGACATTAATACAAAATATGATTCATGTAAGAGGTAAATAATTATATTCAAATAAGTGGCAGTAAAATCAAATCAGCAGAAATAGAAATTGAAAAAGCCTATTATGGTAGGGTGCTAAAATGCTGATTACATATTAGCACTACACAGAAGAAAATAAAATAAAAAAATCCAGATAGCGATTATATAATAAAAAACATGGTAAATAGAAGAACAGGGATCAGTCATGATCAGCTGCTTGAAACTTGCTTTGTTCCTGCCTTGCTGGCAATGTAATTTTGTTCAGTCAATGAAACCCTGGTATTGTACTGTCATTTGTAGATGGAAATCCACAGTAAAAGAAGCTGTACCATTGTGAAATAGGGCACTGAGACAAAGTGCCCTATTTCTCTTAATGACTGAGCATACAAAATGTCCATTATCGATATGTGGATGGACGAATTAGGTAAGGGGAAAAAGGGAAAGGCAGTGAACTGGTGCTCTGCTACTCTGAGCTGTATGTTTGAGTGTTGCTGTCAATACTCATGTAATGCGAAAACCGCAAGTGTTCATACAGTCAAAATATAAAATTGTATATTTTTATGAACACTTTTTATAATATTATATTATATTTGTGATTTTATTTTTTGAAAGTTTATCATTCAAGACCTTTCGGGTCTCAGAATTGTAACGCCTCTGTGGTCTATATTATTAGGAATTCATAGCTAAATCTCTAACACAAAGTAAATACCATGAATGGAATTTCAGTTCATCTGCATGACTCAACAACTAACAAATAATTTATTTAAGCTTTCTTAGTTAGGTACATAAGCCGCGTTTCCACCGCAGGAACTATACCCCGGAACTAGGAACCTTTTGAGGAACTCAGTGCGTTTCCACCGCAGGAACTAGGGTCTAAATTTAGTTCTGGGGGCTTTGTTTTACCCCCCAAAACGTTCCTGCTCGGGGGGTAGTACTTTCCGAAAGTACAGGAACCTTTTGGGTGGAGCTTGCAGCGCTGAACATTTCTGATTGGTCGAGTACTCGTAGCATTTGTGTTGTATTTATTTTCCGCCATTACCCGCCATGTTTGAAAATATGCAGCGGCAAACCAATTTATTTTCATAATAACTTCAAATCAAACTTGTATGTTATGCGGCGCAGTAGCCTACTTTTGGTTATAGCCTGTCAACGTCTTGGAATTATAACGTGTGCTCTTCTGTTCTTTTCTTGCTTTAGTATTCGTTTTATAAAATGCCAAGCATTCGTGCTGGGACAGCATATTACGTAGGCTACCAAAACATTCAAACGGATTAATTCGGTTGCTGAATATTTTCTTCCGGATTTTCTTTGTTAGCCCGTTGTAATTGACTCGTTTGATACAGTTATGTGAGGTATGCGGTAGTTCTGCATAATTAACATTGGTGATACAGTACAAGCAAACTGGAAATCACCTTCCGCACTTTTTATCCGGGTAAAATAACAGGTTAATTCTAGTAATCTTCCCTTTAGCTTTTTCAGACTGCCGTAATTTTACTCAATTTTACTGCCATTTTTCAATTCCACGAAAAGACCAGGAAGACTATGGACTAATTTATGGTGCATGGTTCGCATCTGGAGGGCACACTTCGCTGCTCGGCTAGCAGTAACTTCGAAGGAAAGCAAACGGTGGCTGTACCACTACTAATTTACATTTTCACGCAAGTCCGAGTTTTCGTTCTATTTTTGTCATTTTGCGATTAGCCTATATGGAATTGACGACGAGAAAGTAATAAAACAGCAAATTGTTTACAACGTGTGCATGTTTTCTGCTGTTAATGAATGTGTTTGAGAGGATATATGAAAATCAATAAATACAAAAGTAACCATATATAGTCATTGTTGGTAACCCGTTGTATATAAGTGGAATAAACCCCTCCGGGCTGTCCCGGTTATTAGAAAATAATGTAGGCTACTTCGGTGGTAGTATGGGGTTACAGAAGAAATCATATGACAGATGGACCGACGACAACGTCAGTGGGCTAATTTGCCTAATCTTCGCGGTACTTTAGACCCCGGTGGAAACGCAGACAACCATTGGCTGAAGGAACCTTTTAGTTCCTGGTAAAGTAGTTCCTGGGACTGAAAGTTCCGGGTAATTTTGGTGGAAACGCGGCTATAGTCATAATACAGGCTACTGACTGCAACCCTAATGTCATGATTAAATTGCACTAAATACACAGTGCACTGAATTTGAGCATGCTGTATTCAGCTTTACTAACTTTAAGTTAATTAAACCTGCTTTAGGAATCATTTTCAACTGTGAGTGAACAAAGTGATTTAAAGTTAGCAATCTTCTTACTCTTTTAGTATTTTAAAATGCTTTTTTTTCCTTTTTCGCCATTTTCCTTTTTTTGGGTGCCATGGTTGTTTGGTTGTCTGTCAAACCAATCATGAATCATGAATTATGAATTGACTGCCAAACATGAAACAATTACCCACAACATTACCTACAAGTTTACTTTGGATGGCTATTTAATTGATTCTAAACTATTAGCTTATTTAAAGATACGGTATCTGTTAATATACCCCTATATTCTCACAGGCTAACAAACAAACTATCACATTTAAGGGGAAAATATCTATTCCATATATGAATACTAATACCAAATACTGTAAATTATCAAAGGTTTTAAGGTTTATTAGCTCAAACTCTTCAAAGAGAGACCTTGAACAATGATCATTTTTCCCTCAGAAGTTGGAGGCAAGCTTAGGCCTATCAAATGATCTTCTTTTTTTGAAGGCTGTAGGTGGGATGGGGGGAAGACAGATGTAGATACACAGTTAAACCTGTGTGGTGTGAAAGGAATTTATTGGTGGGAACAATTTTACAGTCCCTCTACACAGGTGGGGGTACCCCTCATACCCACATAAATATATGCCTATGGTTGGAGGTATCGCAGAAGTATATATTGATGAAGCCATCTATTTTGCAGCTGAGTGCACACAGTGCACCAGTGAGTATTCTGGGCAGAGTCTTCTGTTGAACACATAAAGATCCAAACAATGCAACCCAGGCAACTTGTTTGAACAAGCTGTTGGGCATCAGCAAAGATTATACAAACTTTCAGTCAGGGGCCTAGCAAACACTAAGGTGTTCACCACGGAAAAACAGACAGATACTCAACACCCTGGGGTTGAGCCAGTTTAAAGTGATTTTCTTATTAATACATTGACTTTGTAGTATCTAGTGCAACAAATAGTGGATGGTGTTTTGTATCGTACAAATACATGTCTAACAAAGCACCAATTATATAAATGACACAAATATTAAACAAGATAACTGAGATTTTGAATGGGCATGAAGAATTTAACAGTCTGAAAATTAAACTGCCACATGGTTACAGTACATACGATAGCCCAATGATTTTTGCTAGCCAGTAATCCAAAGCAAATACCTTCAATAACAAGTTGTTCTAAATCACAGAAATTAACTAAAAAAGGAAACATGAAATGAAAGTAAGGGAGGAAGTACCAAATCTCTATTCCCCCCCCCCCACCCCCACCCCCCGACCAACACCAGCGTGTAACAGAATCACTGATCCGTCGTCCTTCTGTTGCAGTTTACATATCTCCTCCTCTCTGTCTCCGTCCTCCCACTCTGATCAAGTTCTTCAGACTGGGCCAGTGGCCATCTACAAGCTCAAGCCATCATTTGGCTATGAGTATTTGGCCATGGCTCAAAGTCAGATACACAAAGTCTGAATCAACCTCACTGAACCTGCAGAGCCTGAAGTCTGCATCTGTTGTATTAAATGTTCCATTGCATTGTTTTATTAGAATAGATATCCTCAAAGAACACTGCCTCAAAGTAATCTGCACGTCATTAAATTATCATCATTTTATTTTTTCAAATAATATCTCACCTCATGACGTTTGATGTGCAGTAGAAAATATTAACAGTGAAAGGAACATATTCCTCAGGATTTGTTTAGCATATAAAGTTACTGCATAAGGAATTGGGGAAATGTGCTAACAATGCAGCACTGCTGTAATTAGCACTCGCATCCTGTTTTGTCATATAATTTCCCATTGAATACATGTCTAAATGTAGTCTTTGCTTGATTAGTGTGTGCTATTATTGCACATGATTAGTTGCCCTTTAGAATGGGAATGATCTGGAGTTGTTTTGCCTCTGAAATAAACAAAATAAAAGAACTGTTATTCTGCTTGTCAAACTTGATTCCCCATTGAGAAACTGAAGTAGTAACACAACATAGAAAGAATGCAATCGCTAAGTCTTTCAAAGATTTGAAGTCTGATCTTTTTCATGTGGCTGCAGGGCTTCATCAGTGTCAGTACTTCAGTCTTGTGAGACAACTTTTTAAAAAAAGCAAACTGAAGACAAACTCAGTTGATTTTAAATGCTATATGTGTGTGTGTGTACAGCATTTGAAATCAGCTGAGTTTTTTGATTGCTATATATAGATGCACATACAGCTACATAATATTTGGAACAAATACTTTTTTTTCTTCATCTGGCCTTCCTCAACTTTAAATTTGTCAACAAACAATTCACATGTGGTTAAAGTGCAGATTTTCAGCTTTATTAAAAGGCATTTGTAGTTTCACTATGTCAAAATTAGTATTATATATACACTCCCATGCCTTTTCAGGGCACCATAATGTTTGGGACAAATGGCTTCTCAGGTTTTTCTGATTAAGTAGGTGTGTTCAGTTGCTTCCTTGGTGTAGGTATAAGAGAGATTTTTATGTCTAGTTTTGATTCTGGGCTTTTGATTGCCTCTGGAGACTGTTATTTGAATTTGTCAACACGCGGACCACAGTTATGCCAATGAAAGTCAAGGAAACTATTATGAGGCTGAGAAATAAAAATAAAAAAACTGTCAGAGACATAGGCCAAACCTTAGGCCTACCAAAAGAAACTGTTTGTCATTAAGAAGAAAGACAGCACTGGTGAGCTCAATAATTGCAAGGAGCCTGGTAGGTCAATGAAGACCTCTACAGTTGATGACTGAAGAATTCTCACCATAATGAAGAAACACCTGTCTGAGAGATCAGAAACACTCTTCAGGAGGCAGGGGTGGATGTGTCAATGACTACTGTCGGCAGAAGACTTCGCAAACAGAATCACAGAGGCTACACTGCAAGATGCAAACCACCAGTTAGCTGCAAAAACAGGATGGCCATGTTATAGTTTGCTAAGAAGTACCTAAACGAGCTAGCAGAGTTGGAAACAGTCTTGTGGACAGCTGATACCAAGATTCACCTGTATTAGAGTGATAGCAAGTACAAAGACTGGAGGTCAAAAAATGACCTGTAGTACCAAAGATCAAAAGCACCCCCCCCCCCCACCTATCTGTGAAACATGATGGTGGGGGTGTTATTGTTTCACCATTTATGGCTGGCTGCCACAGGTACTGGCTCGCTTGTCATTAGCAGACTGAAGTCTGAAGTGTACAGAAGCATTGTATCTGTTTGAGTTGCCTCCAAACTCATTGGTTGGTGTGTCATCCCACACCATGACAATGATCCCAAACATACTGCTGAAGCAACAAAGGAGTTTTTCACAGCCAAAAAAAAAATGACTGACTGGCTGAGTCATTCACCCAAGTAGTATTCAATTGAACATGCGTGACTACTTTAATTTACATAACATGAATACTTTTATTTTCATAACATTAAAAGTCACAAATACTATGATGCCCCTATGTAAAAAAATAATTGGAATTCCATATAGTGAAACAAAATGTATAAAAACATATTTTTGTTTATTATTATTATTATTATTATTATTATTATTATTATTATTATCATTATTAATAATAATAATAACAATAATTACAATAATTATTATTATTATTATTAATAATAATAATAATAATAATAATAAAAACTAATGAACTAAATCTGTAATTATACATATTTAAATACTGTGTATATGTATATATGTTTATATTACATTGAAGCAATCCTTTTGAAGGTGAAGAAACAATGAAACTAAACGGAAATAATAGAATTTGCCGCCTATTGCAATTGATGAAAAACAAAAAATATTTAGGCCTTGAAAGTGGATAAATCATAAAATATCAGATATCATTAAAAATTTAGACTTAATAGAATAAATTTAATAGAAAAAGCTATAACAGACAACTAAAGAAGAATTTTCGTCCATCGTCCATCACACAAAATATCCTAAATAAATTATACTCTACTATTATTCACAAAGTAGAAGACTGGTGAACTGCATACCTGCAGGTATTTAATGTCATGTCCTTTCATTGACTCTGTGTGTGTGTGTGTGTGTGTATAAAGGACTGTGTATTAATACATATTTTGGAGCATCATTTCAGCTTTTGCCCTTTTATCTTTAAAATACAAAACAAGACAATGTGTTGGCTGTCCCAAATGCCCAGCCATTTTTATTCTGAAGCCTTTTCAAGATAATTCTTGACTACACATTCTTGCTTTATGGAACTTAGTTTTTTAAAATATTTTTTAAATCAAATATCAAGTCTTTTTCAGGCACCAGTAATAAAAAAAATAAAAAAATAAAAAAATAACAAAGTAGTACCTACTCTAAGAGCTTACCTGATCCACTGAACGTAATAACCACTCAGATGAATTCCAGTGATGCTATTAAGAAGCAAAAAACCAATTAAATATACATTTGCTTTAATAACTGAATGCATTAGTTATTTCATTTACATAAATGCAGTGATTGACAATTACTTCAATGTCCAATTCAGACATATTTTAATATTAAATTATATAAAGTATGGTTGTGTGGCAAATGGTAATTATTAATTATGTTAAATTATTTGTATTATGGGAATATAAACACGCTGTCTATTAACCCCATTTTATGAACGGGTTGGATTGAGTAATAAGACCATGCCAAAGTCCACGTGCAGCGCTTGAAAGGCGGAGATTAGATGTATCACGTCACCAACAGGTCGCCGTGATCACATGCATAAAGCATGGTGTTTGTAATTATAGCGCTGGTGTGATAGAGGAGTTATGGATTGTCAGTAAGGAGGAGATCCGAATATAAGGATAGTGCGGGCCTAACGGAAACACAAATTGAAATAGAACAATTTGGAACGTAATTAACAACCACTGCAGTCTTCTGTTGGCCTTTAGTGAAATTTGTTTGCCCAAACTTTTAAGTTTGGAAGGGCTGACAAGGCCCGGCACCTTCCGTGTTCAGCCGCCGAGTCGACTGGATTCCAGACCAAGTTAATCTACTCACAAAGGTTCCAACAATCAGGCACTTCCAGACTTCCAGTGGCATAAGTTTAGCCATCGGAAAAATATAAACAATAGTTTTTCCAATAGTTTTCATAGAAAAATATACATAGTGCTGAAGGAAATTCTAAGTATTCTTTATACTCCAAATGCGCACAATGTATATAAACATAATTTGTGTTTCAAAGTAGGCATTGGGTGATGTTTTACGGTTATATTATTTCTCAATTGTATGGACACACACACACACACATCTATATATATATATATATATATATATATATATATATATATGGAAAATCTCTCCAAATTAATTTAGACATATTTGACATTCCTCTGCCATGTCTGCCTATTGGCAGCGTTTCTTGAAATTCTTATGAATAATTCCAGGGCCACCAATTATGCACGCGCCCAAGAGGTATACACTGTACGTCTTAAAATATAAATGACAAGAAGCCGTTTAGGAAAGGAGCGTAGCGGAGCTGCTAAGAGAGCACTCTGGATGGCTATGTTGTGCTCACAAACAAAAATATATAGGGCCTAATTATTTACTCAAATTCTGAAATATTACTTCGCAATAATATGACATGGCATCGATAACACATGCCATACATATTGCGGGCAACTACACATGATTGCACGTAAATAGAGGGCGTTTTAAGAGGTCTTACAGCCGTGGACAATATAGTATTGTCTCATTTATTTTCATAAATGTAAGCTTAATTATGTAAACTAAAACACTGTTTGCACAACAAACTTTCAGCAAACCTATGTGTGAGATTATTTTTAAACGATTTAACCTAATAGCCCATTAATTGAAATTGTAAAACGGAAAGCACCGAAAACATTTCAGAAATATAACCTATTTAAATGTGCATTTAGTAATTGATCAAGAAAATCTCGTCGCAAGGAACACAGCATCAGGCATACAGCTTTATATTATATAAAATTTTATTTTGCATAAAATGACTTTTCTGGATTGTAGTCTACCTAAAACAGCCAATTGTTCCGTTTACATTTTATATTTTAATTTTTTAAGAACAATGCAGAGAATGATTTCCAGCCAGTATCATCCCTGCACAAAACAGAAGCCCTAACCTCTCGGCGTATGAACATACAGCTTTCTGCATCTATTCTCTCGACTATTGACAAGCTTTCCCTTTTCAGTTGTATGACTGCCGCTCTCACTAGCGCTGCCAGTGGACAATCAAACCCACACACCCACCTCTACGGAGACTCGCACATTCACGTTTCATAGTTCTACTGTAAAATAGATAGCAAGACGGGACTCTCAGTGCTCGCAGTATATATAATCCTATCGTGAAATAATTACACTAGTTTAAAAATAAATCTGAAATAAAACATGGAGTCCCCTCCAGATCCAGCAAGCGACCCGGGTAACAGCGCCTCGGAGCCGGCTACCCCGGTCAGGGACACCCCGGTAAACCTGGACAGCCTCCGAAAAGCTGACCAGCAAGCCCCCGTTCGCAGGCAAAGCTGTTCTAGCACCAACAGAGGTAAGCTGCAAATATTTTTCTCAAAATACTCGAAACGGCTGGCGGAGTTATCACATTAAATCTGCCAACTTCAAAGTGCTTTTTGAGCACATAGATTCCAGACTGGAGATTTTAGACGACCGCCGTTGTTATTTTATTTAACTTTTTTACATAAACTGCAAAGTCCAGTTTTTATGATCACGGGAAGAAGTTTTATAGCTGTATGTTATGTTTAAATTTGCAATACAGAAGGCGCAACGCCAGCGTTTGAGTGTTCGACACAATTGACAGGTCTTACATTACCCATTGTGCGAGGTAACTAGAGCTGGGATTGAGAGTGATAGATAGCTAGTGTGGACAGCTTCACATTCGGTTACTTCCAAATGTCACAGTGATAATGTTGCATATGCATCGACAATTCTGCAAACCTTTCCTTCTTATCACTTTTCATATCCAACTATTCGAGTTAGGATGCTATTAACACGTTTTTTCAACTGCACAAGGTTGTGCAAGTAAACTTTGGGAAAGTAGGTATACTGTGACTGAGGGTGCCACTAGAAGTAACTTTGACGTTTCATTTCTATTTGTGTTTTTATATGAGCAAAACTTCCCCTGGCAATTGCTAATTTGGAAGTTCCAATATTCCAAATACATTTGTCACTGAAATAGATTTTACTTGCCTCCCCACCTCTTCAGTGGCAACTGTGGGCAAGCCTGACAGACGCGATAGCTAACGTGGCGGGATGACAACTGGTCTATGATTTACTATTCCCTAGTAGCGCGATGACATTATATGGATATATATTCTGTGATTTATACCTATCTGTTTTTCACAGTTTAAGGAAAATGGCTGATTATTCGCTGCCTGCGCTGTGGAGTAGACAGTATATAGCCACACCCCCCGTAGACTGCCTACGCGGTCTAATGCAAGTTCAGTGGAAAAATACATCTTTGTGGCGACACACGTAACTTAATGCTGTCAATTTCATTCATAATATAATATTCACGCATGTAATAATTTTAATACACGGATATTCCGCGTTCTTTAGTCTTCCTACATTTCCCTCAGCGGAAGCGTATATTTAGAGTCTGATGCGTTAAATGTGGAACGTAAGCTGGTTATGTAACAGGTTTAGCCATAAACACAGGCGAAAGAGAAGGGGAAAATCTTCGGAGATCCACGTTTTTCCAAAGCAGGGCAGAAATCCTAGTCCTGCACTGCATCGCTTCACACGCTTGTGGTAACATATATCCGTCGGCATTGTTTTTGTTCCCAGCAAAAACGTGTAGCTCGGATTTGTGTTGATCCACAATTAAAGAGCAGAGGCATTGTTTCACTTTGTAACTTGGTAGTGCCCAGCCAACGCTTGGTTATGTAATAGTGGGCAGCGGCAGGTGTGAAGGCATTTCGCCGTTTCAAGATTTTTTGGTTGATCTCACTGCGTTTGCATGAAAAAGTCAGTCTCGGAGACACTCCTAACCTGCTGACCCACATACCCCCCTTATTTCTGCATAGGATTAAAGTATACGGAAAGGAGAAAGGCAGAGAAAGAATGTCTTGTGTCACGGTGTTACGTAACTCACTCAATGGAAAACAGAAACTAGACACCCAACGCAGCAGACCTTTCGTACTTTTTTGTGACATGCCAGTTGCATGCTTCTAAAACTTTATACAAAAATTACCCGACACCACATTTCTTGAAACAGTTATTGTTTGTAAATATCTTTTGAGAGAAACGCTTATTTTATTTATGTTACAATAGTAGCATATCATCGAAGTGCTTCAACAGTTCGAAATCATATGCCCATGCACAGTAATGTCCAATGTTTATTCAACTCTAACAGTACATACGAGTGCAGTAGGGACCATATGTATTCTGTAAGAGTTGATTTAACACTGAACATTTTACTGTGGCAAGTCTTTAATAAGTTAAATAAATATCCACTCCACACCAGCAATAGAGTGTGAAATAAACTTGTTTACAAGAGAAAAATCTCTATGGTCTTGAAAGGTATTAAACGTTTAATGACCTAATTTGTCACTTATGTCCTTAATCTGTCCAAACTAGTTGTGGTGGGAGTAAACTTGTAGCAATAAAATAATTCCAATTCATGTTAGTAGTAGGAGTGAAGCTATAATAATAATAAAATAATAATAATAATAATAACAACAACAACAACAACAAGAATAAGTGTTATATTCTTTATTATGAGTATTATTATTATTATTATTATTATTATTATTATTAATAATAATAATAATAATAATAATAAAAACAACACAATAATAATAATATGAATAATAATAATAATAATAATAATAATAGGCAGAAGAAAAAGCATAATCATTTGCAATTGTTATTGTGACACATGGTCCTGCAGTTTAAAACTAATATACAGGTGTTCTTAGGCCCGTAAAAGTACCAGGAAGGCATGACAAGTTTTCCTTTGTTAGCTTAGGATATTTAACGCAGAAGTACTGTGTGAACACTTTTAGGTGTGGTGAAAATGTGTGTGTTTTTAAAATCTACATTCTGAGTGCTTGTAGACAACGCCCATTGATGACTAGTCTCGCGAAGGCACAAAACCTGATTGTGCTTTGACATCATTTGGATTTTGGGTGATTGAAAACACACACACAAGCTTTAAAAAAATAAAATAAAATAAATAATAATCAATGACAAGCGGTTTTAAAAAGGTTGCAGTTAAGCATTGTTCATGGTTTATGAAAATTGATTTCACACTTCATTTTCATACTCAGTGAGCTTAATATAAAACTTTGAAGCCACAGAATTTATTGTTCAGCTGTTCTCTGTTCATAAATCCCTGTTTATGTCCTGTTGCCCAGTGTAAAACCCTACCTGTACCAACAAACTAGAAATATGAGTGTTGCCATTTCTGCAGTAGTTTCCTAGTGTGGGGTGCATATTCCACATTGCTGTTATGAATCAAACTCATCTAGCACTGGAAATATTTTAACCATTTATTATGTTTTTTAGAAGCACACCTCTTTCATTTTATATTTTCTTTGACGTTGAGTATGTTCAGAATTACAGGCTGCTTCAAACTATTATTATATAATAAATAAAAAATATTTTTTACCTTGCCCACAGATCCAATGGTTACGTTTCAGAAAACAGATGAGGATTTTGCTTAAACAGGCTTCCTTTTTTTGTCTATGTCTATGGCTTGTTTAGACCAGCATTTGTCCTGTTCACTGTAAAAAAAAAAAAAAATACAAAAAAGTCTCAACCATATAAGCTCACCTTTCAGGTACTGTACATGCATATCTATGTGGAGCTTGGAGTTAATGAGTATGTTTTCTGAAGAAAAGTCAGGTTTTAAAAAATCAGCCCTGGGAAACAGTTTAGCTGGCCTTACAGTTCTGAGGACAGACCGGCCCGTGGCTGGCAGTTCTGAGGACAGACCGGCCCGTGGCTGGCAGTTCTGAGGACAGACCGGCCCGTGGCTGGCAGTTCTGAGGACAGACCGGCCCGTGGCTGGCAGGTTTACAAACGTTCGAGCAACACCCCGAACCAAAATCTTTCCCCAAGTATTACCCGCTCATATAAAAAAAAAACCCTAGGTGGCTCTTTGTTATGGATAAAAGTCTTAGTTCAGCAGAAGCGTTTTTGTAACAAGGCAGTGCGTGTGAGGGTAGGGCCTGGGAGGTCTGTGAAAATCATTAGGCAGAGAAAAGGAAGGATATTATTATCGTACAGCGAGCGCCCCTAAGTTCACACGGCGAGTTCCGAAGTGATCGATATTAAAGCCAGCGTTACGTAAGATGATTGGCCCTGTGGAGACCGGGGCGAGAGCGTGCAAATTGCTGGTGAAGCAGAAACGGGCTGGGTGGAGAGGCCTCGCTGCTTCCGCTCTGTTTGTTTGTGTTTGCTTGCTTCCGCGCGCTGTCAGGTCCTCAGGTGCTTCTCCACTGAGCCCAGGCTGAGCGGAGCTCTGCTTCTGAGTCAGTCCAGCTGCTGATTGGATGGCTGTGGGTCAGGTCTGGTGTCTTTGCATTGACTACACATTTATTTAGATATTTATTTATTTATAGTTTGTTTATTTGCTCATATATTTAGCATTATACCTAGTAAAACCCATTGGAGTTTTGTATCGCTTTTTCAGGGGCTGCCTGGCCAATGCACCGATTGCAAATGAAATGCAGTAAGGTGCGGTGGCTGAGCAGGTGCCGGTGAGGTTCTGCACGGGGTCCCGTGGCTCTGCTGGGTCGCCGCTTTAGATTAGCGACGATGCATTTTCCCCTCTCCTCGTCTTCTGCAGGCTGCATCCGCCTGTATCTGCCGGAATGCAGAAATGAGCACGCCCCGCGCATCCTCAGCGCAGCTCAGCCAAACGTGCCGCTCCATCTGAAGCGGCTACCCGCCTATCTCACAACGCTCGCTGCTGTGGAGTCGCATTTTAATGGGACTCGGCAGAGCTCGTGAGCTGCAATATTACTGTTAGTGCATAGATAGTGCCAACCTGTAAGCCGTATGGTTCAGGTTCACTAGTAAATTAATTAAAAATGGACATTATTAATTTAAATTTTTTTTAATTAAGTCATCATTTCTTTCCCAGATTAACAGACTTTTGCCTCTGGACTCAGGCCAGCAAAGAGGGTTAATTCTTTCCCACTGTTTAAGCCCCATTTTATTGGTCAGCTCTGTGGCTGTGTGTGTGTTTTTAATCGTCCTTTGAAGAATCTTCCTTTTAAAGCCAAGCCCAGAAGTGTGTCCTCTGCCACTGTAAGACCATTTAAGGGGGCTCGTTGAGTCCTGCTGCAGTACAGTTTGTCCTGAACCTGCACATTAAGTTAGAAAATATATATATGTTGTATGAAAAGTGAGAGCGTGTTGAGTGGCTCTTCTGGTTGAAGAACAGTCTTGTAGCAAAGAAATTGCTAGTTTGAGTTTGTCATTATCTGACTAACAGAGATTTGTCATTTTGCAGTCGAGTGGGTGTAAGTTGTAAGGGTGTGGTCTCCCTCTCGCTCCCCACTGGGCGCCTTCTTTGCCTAGTTCTCCTGGAGTGTGCTGTGAGACTAGCAGTATGGGCAGTTCTAACTTGCTTTCAGGCTGAGTGTGTTCGAGGAGTGCATTCACTCTCCAACACAGGTGCCATAGGGGAAGGGAAAGCAAAGTACAACCAGTGAATTCAGATGGAGAAAAATGGGGGAATATCTTCTGTTCTGTTCTCTTCTCTTCTCTGAATGAACAGTCAAATCCTTCCTTAAATTGGTTATGAAAAATTGGGGTAAAACTGCAATGCTGCAGATTTGCATCCTGGCATCCGTTGTCCTGTTCTGCAGTACAGTAAGCATGGATGGGGGCTTTGCAACATCCCTTCTCTGGGCACGTGGTTCTCTCCTGGATGCCAGCCTGTTTGTGGAGGACCACTTCACAATCACATACTGGAAGGCAGAGCAGCCAAAATAATGGTTCCTCCACTTCACTTGTCTCCAGTTAGGTGATTGATTGGACTTTTTGTCTGAGGTAGTGATCGACTGTGTCCAGCAGGGGGCAACTTCTGGAGAGCGTTGAGTCTTGGCTTGATGTGCACGTGAAGCATTCAGCAGGGCTGGGCTCAAGAGGGTTGTGAGATATGAGCACACACCTGTGTGTGCCTCGCCTGTTATGTACTGTAGTATTGTATCGCCGCAAAACAAAAGTTATTGATAGTCAGCTGCCGCACCTTTCGGTTAAACAGGTTCCTGTTCATTGTTTGACAGAACGCCAAATACGTTATATTTGCAAATCGAACAATATGAATAAAAATGTCCTGACCCAGCGATTGTTAGGCTACAGATGCCAGGCGGCTCTGTACAAAACAGAAACCTTGTCCAGACAGGCCAGTCCACATATGTAACATTTTTCCAGCCGATCTCTGTGAATCTAGTTAGGGTTAAGGTTAGGGAATGACTCGCAACCCTGGGCAAGATCTATTTGGATGAGGTTTTCCTTCTTGGCCAGAGCCACCTATCAGGCTACACCCATCTGCAGTCAGACGTCCCTCCCACTGCCAGCGGTTACTGTGAGTGTACAGTGAGTGGACCTCTGCCAGCACTTCTGTTTGTTAGGCATTCTGTGCCCTGGCATGTGTGTGTGTGTGTGCGTGTGCGTGTGTGAGATGAAGAGAGAGAGAGAGAGAGAGAGAGAGAGTGTTTCTGTGTATGTGGGGCTATGAGTATGTGCATGTTTGTATGTGTGTTTGAGTGCCTATGTGTGTGTGTATCAGCATTTGTTTACGTATGTCTGTGAGTGTATCTGAATGTGACTGTGTGTGCGTTTCTCCGCTCTGCACTGAAAGGAGGCGTACGGTTCGCGCTGTGGGGGAGTCTGGGCCTCTGAATGAAGCTTCGCTCAAATCTGGCGAAATCCGGCAAGATCCGGCGAAGTCCCGCGAGCTGGCGTGGTGCGCGGGCCTGCCTGTTCGGCCGGCCCCGCCGCGAGGCTGTGACTTTCTCTGGCGGGTGGGGGGGGGGGGATTACACTCCCTCCGGCAACCGGAGAGGGCTGGCCGCGGCTACCTGGGCAGCCGCGATGGCAGGCTAAAGAAAGGATGCAGTGTGCCTGTTTCCTGCTGCCGCCCGGCCCTCGGCTTAACAAGCGGCCCTCTCTTTCACTTTAATCTCTGGAGGTGCAGTGTGTCACAAGTGCCCTCCACAGACTCGGCTCTCCTTTAAAAAAACAACAACAAAAGCACAATAGCAGGGTCATTTAATAAACATGAGCAAAAGAGCAATCACTTAAGTTGGTATCTTATGTTATCCTACACAGAATACTAAAGCCTTTTGTTTGGTGCTGCTGTGTCAGTTGGTTGTATTTGCTAATCCTGTCATTTCCGTAACGGAATGGAAATGCAGCTCAAATAGACTACTGCGGGCCAGGGAAGGCTGTGACCTCAGGGTGGTGAGTGGACAGTCTGGGAGACGGTATAAATGTAGACAGATGGCTCGCAGCGGTTTTATTTTCATTATTAGCATACGAGTAGAAATAAAAATGGAGAACACAAATCCAAGAAAGCAATGGTGCGCAAACAGACATCATTCTCATGCAGTAGAGTTCATGAAACACCATTGATTTATATCTGGCCAGATGAAGGCAGCAAAGACACACCTGGGCTGATTACTCATCATCAGCCTCAGCTGTGCATGCCTGCAGGTGCGATCGCCACTGTCCAATGTCCTGAAGGCTTCCCAGGCTTTGAGAGGTGCCAGCAACCACTGACAGGAGCTGAAGAAGAGGAGTGACTACGTGCACCACCACTCCTGACATCACAATCCAGACAGCAACAAATACAACTAGCCAACTAAAGTCTAGTTCATGTCCGTATTGCCGCAATGACATTGAAGCAGCTGTCAGACAACAAGCTGACTATGTTGCAACTAACTCTGGTATGCAGAGAGTAAGTGCTACAATGCTAATGGTGAAACGCTAACCTGTACTAAAATCGCACGCCCTCTTAAGAGGCCCATAGAGAATTTTACGCTAACCTGTGCTAGCTAAGTAAACATGCTATGTTGTGCCATCCTAAATTATGTAACGTGGAATATGTGGAATGACGCAATTCAAACGTGCTATAATGTTTCACAGGAAGTGCTTCATACCGGAATGATACTGGAGAGCAAAGACCAGAGCAGGAATGTTTTCACTACATCAAACGTTCAATTTTATTTCCTTTTCATTCATTCTTCTATACAATTTAAACAGGTTTTCTTATGTGTGACTTTGTGGATTGTTGTGCTGTGATTGCAGTGATTTATGCACACCCTGGCCAGGCACAAGAGTCTTCCCAGTCATGCACTGCCTGGTTGTGGCACAAGACCTGACTGTCTAGCTGTTTTGCAGAAGCCATTGTTTTTTTTTGAATACTCAGACTTGAGGACCTGGTTGTGCTGTGAAATCATATTTCATATTGTGCTGCATTGAGTCTTGTGAATTAAACTATTAGACTCATACAGTACATTCATATTTCAGCTATTTACAATGTATTTGTGTGGAAACGTAGCAACAAATATGGGATGATTATGAATTTTGCTTACATAAGGTTTGAGGACTGTTCATGCCAATATTTGATCCATTATAATTTAAATCACAATGCACAAATCCGCAAAACCACATTTTACTAACTAATGCTTGGTTCTGAAGTCAGAACAGATCCTTTCATTGATACGATAGCAATACTTTGCAGTCTTTTGCCAGATGTTACCAAAATACTATAAGGCTTTTAGCAGAGATTTAGCTCTTGGAAAGCATTACAGTATTCAAATTTCAGGCACAACAGGATTATTATTCATGATTTTATAGGACAGTAAATTACCAAAGTCTGTTCCTCAGTCCCCTGACTGTATTATAGTTTAGGCTTAGTTGTGCTGTGATTTGTTCTATTGTCACTGGAATATAAATCTTAATTCTTCACTGAAAACTAAATCTTAATGTGTCCTCTCTTCCAAACTCTAGCCTATATGAGCTTACAGTATTTAAAGGTGTGTGCCTTGAACCAATTTTATTGTTAATTGAAATACTGAGATTTCTTTTAGTTTAAATGTGTATATGTGTGTGTTCTTGGGGAAGTCGTTATTGTAGCATTCAGTACTGCTGGATTAGAAAGCTGTGGAATTGGTTGTGTGTGTGACTGTGTGTCTGTGAGTGTTTGTGTGTGCATTTGAGTGTGTGTGTGCATGAATGTGCGTGTGTGTGTGTGTGTGCTTGTGTTTGTGTGTGTGTGTGTGTGTGTGTGCGCGTGTGAGTGCATGTGTGTTTGTGTGTGTGTGTGTATGTGTGTGTGTGCGCGTGTGTGCGCGCGTGTGAGTGCATGTGTGTTTGTGTGTGTGTGTGTATGTGTGTGTGTGCGCGTGTGTGCGCGCGTGTGAGTGCATGTGTGTTTGTGTGTGTGTGTGTATGTGTGTGTATGTGTGTGTGTGTGTGTGTGCGCGCGTGTGAGTGCATGTGTGTTTGTGAGTGTGTGTGTTTATGCATATGTTTATGTGTGCAATCTCGGGTCACTGTCTCCGCGGATAGTAAAACCAGGTCCACTCGTTCCTCTGTGGATCGGCCTGGGAGACGGCTTGTTTTTGATCAGCAGCCCTGCATGGGGGAATCTCAGTGGTGGGATCCCGTTTTTCATGTCGCCTCTTTGGGGGGCGAGGGGCGGGGCAGAGCTCCTTTGATGGGTGTTTAGTGGCTTGAGCGATCCTCTTTCCCCTCTCACAGGCATATGCTGTTTATTTAGGCCTCCGCAGTGCAGAAGGGGCTGCGGAGTTGCATCTGCTCCGTGTGCGAACGGGGGATGGACTGGGCACCGATGAGTTACAGATTAATCAGGAGTAGCAGTGACTTACTTCTACAACAACAATGCCATAAGGGTGGAGTTCAGTGTGTCCATTGTGCTGCTTTGTTCTTATCTTTCAAAACAACATTTTATTTTCAGTGTTTTTCTTTTCTTTTGTTGATAGCCTTATATCATTTTCTGGGCTCCTAAGTGAACCCAAAATATAATGTAATTGTAAAACGCAATCTTTGCATATACGCCTATTTGCTATTCATATGTATGGGTAAAGCATCATTAGATTGGTAGTTAGATTAAATTTCACCTTAGTATTTGGCTATTTGCTGTGAGGCTGCTTGATGGTAGAGTTTCTTTTTGGTTCAACCATATTGCAACTGTTATCAGTTATTTCCTCTGTTGCTATCGCATTTTCAGTTAATTTCACTTAACTTTTGACCTTGTGCCTTTTGGAATTACTCAACATTATTTTCTGTTCAAGGCAGAGGACTGCAGAATGTAGGAAATCTTAAACCGCTGAATTTGCCTGAACTTCACCTGCTCTCCTGTGCGGTTTTGTAATCTGTATCCAAACGGCATGTGCACTGGGACGTACACAACCTAATTTTGTCGAAATCCTGCCTATACTAAATGTCTTGTGTGTCTCCAACTTTTTTTTATTTAATCATTTCAACAGTGGCTATTCCCTGTGGGAGCAGTCTCCAGGATTATGATTTATTATGATGTATGATTGTGTCTTGTCTTGGAGAGGGTTGCCAGGTGATCACAGTGGCACAGGCCAGGTGTGAAATAGAATCCTCACATTTTCACCCACCTGCGTGGCACCAGCAATGCCTGCAGGCACAAGCTGCAATGTGGAAACACATAGCTCACTTTAGCTGTGGGTGGTGCTCAATTATAGTTATCTCATTCGTTTTATCATTACTGTCTTTTAATAAACAAGTGTAAATACCCAAGTTATGCATTGTTGCATTTAATAGTATATGCGCACAAGCTTATCATTCAATTTGGGTTGTGTTTTGAAAGGACTTTAAGTGTTTGCCATTAAAAAGTTTGGTTAAAAAAATACATCAGACACCGTACAGAAAAATTAGGACATAATATATCAGCTAAGTGCCCTGTAATATCAGCTAAGTACCCTGACCGAATTAAAGTTGGAGCTTCAGTATGATTGAAAGATGACCCTGTTTTTATTGATTAAAATCAACCGGTTTAACTCATCGGGGTCCGCTCCTCTCAAACCAAAGCGAAACTTTTGTCCTTGAGGGACAGTTTATTTTTGAGTCCGAGTCACAAGCGACTAGGCTGGGGGGCTGGCAAACGAGTGTTGACTGGTGGCAGTTTCCATGTTAGCTCTCCTGCGGCAGCCCTCTCAGATGCCCGTCCCATTTACAGAAGTTAATATCTGAGAGAGTTTGCTGAAATAGTAATGAGCGGAAACGCTCCACAAGCGCAACTAGAGCACTTTAAAAAGAGAAAGACAGAAAAGTGTCAATTTAAAGAGTGACAGTTTAACTGAAACGGGCCCATAGCAGGATTTACAGACTCCTGCTACGAAGTTGCTTGGGTATGAAGTTACTGTGAACCCTCGTGGAGGTTGACGAGATGGTTAGGTATTTTTTCGGTGAGTAGGTGACCTATAGTTGTCACCTGCAGGGGAAAGTTGAGATAGTCTGCTCGTTAAGGGATAGTGTTAACAGTTATATTAGAAACATGTATCTCAGATTTGCAAAACCACTTTCTTTGCATAATTACTTTTTTTTTTTTACCAAACAATTAAATCCCGCCTATTTTGTGAGCCATATTAGATACATTTGTCAGGCGTATAGATGCGTTTAACCTTTACCAGATGCAGTATCGTATTTCTCCTTGCCAGTGAAATGCTGGTTTTAACATGTGTTTCGCACTGGAGACGGGGAGCTCAGAATAGGCTCGCCATGCCCAGACGTTACGTATGTGCGTTGGGCTTTAAAGCAGCGAGAGGGCTCGGCGTACGATCTGTGATATTCGAACAGCGTGCACCCAGAATCCCCTAACGACCGTTAGTCCTCTTCGTTAGTGCAGCGGTTAAATGAGCTTTTGTTGCAGGGGGAGCAGCCGGCTGCATACTGAAGAGAGGGTCAAATGAGACCAAGAACATTAACTCAAAACACCTCCGATGACATCACAGGAATGCAGTGCAAGATAATATTTGCTTCCAGAAAAAGGGGACATCTTGTTTCTTTTTTAACCATGCAGATATGGTGAGATTTTATCTCAGCCACTTGTCTGTAGTTACATCTCAGTTTAGATGCTTGTAAAAGGCAGGTGCAGGAACTAGTATGTCGACCAAGGTCGTTTCCTCAATTTACCTGATGGTCTGTACAAGAGACCACAGAATGCTTTGTGTGTATTTGTTCAAGAGTTTAAGAGGAGTTATCTCAGTCTCGATTCTTATCAAGGCACAGGGTATAGTACCAGAGTTATCAGATAAGATTACACCCATGGGAAGCATTCCTTTGGATGTACAGTAGCAAGAATTTAAAACACCCTTATAAGGCCCTGCTGTTGCTGTGGCATGCTTTCTCCGACGAAACCGTTCAATTTGAATTGCTTATTGTCATTTCACTTAAAGGGAGAGCTTAAGATTATCTTCTTCCATTTATCTTCAGATGTCAAAGTCTGTAAATACAGGTATGAATATGTTCATAGAACAGTCCTTGATGCCTTTAAATTCTTTGTTCCTTTTTTCTGCAGTCCACCAACATGCAGTGTATTTAAAGCTGTGGTGTCAGGCTGAGGTAGGACCCAAGCGCAGAGTAAAATACAGACGCCAAAAGGTATAATACTCAGGCTTTACTCACAAAACAAACAGAGAACAAACTAAAGGCCACGAGGGGAAATTCCAAAAGAAAACTCAAAAAATACTTAAAACAGAAAAACAAAGGAACTCAAAACACTAGAAAGGCAGGGAACTCGAAATCTCGAAACACTGGACCACATAGCGAGAGCAGAAAACAGAAGTAACCAATGATGAGAAGCAGGGAAACAAGACTTAAATACAAGAAGGTTAAACGAGACAACAGGTGAGACCACTGATAGAATCAACACAGGAGGAGAGGGATAACAAGACCCAGGAGAACACAATGCACACTTAACCCAGAGAGGGGAGGGATAACGAGACACAGGCAAAAACAATGATTGAATAAATGAACACAATAGTAGAATCACAGGAGAAAGCAATGAGGCAAACAAACCAAAGTACGAAGATGAGAAATGCCGCCATCTGGCAACCTGGGTTGTTCAGTGGGTTTATATTTTAATACATTCATCCAGTTCCACTGGATAGATACCTTATCCCTATCATGCTTATCTCTGTCACCAATTTAATTATCATAGTTGTGTGTTAAATTAAGGTGTTTTCTTTTACCCCTTGCGCCTTAGGTTGACATTATTCAGAAAGCACCAGAATTTAATTCTTAAATTAAATACAGCGGGTAATACTCTCAAGTTATTTAAAACTTTTAATTATCGAAAGTTTGGGGAGATTTGTAGATAGGAGCGCTGGAAATCAGTGTCACTTACTTGTTTGATTATTTACATTTGATTAACACGCAGGACATAATCTCGTTTATAACACGATACCGATCCATGCCCCCCAGGTATGGCAGGCACTTAATCAAATTTGTCTCACGCTCTCGCCTTGTAAGGATTTTCAAACACCCCGGCGACTTCGGAAAAAAGATAACCATCAGGTCCCGTTTTCAGCGTTTGATTATTATCGAGCAAAATCCTGCTCAGTTTCTCGAATGCCGAACGGAAACGCTGGTTATGATTTCCATTGGAACCTGTCCCCAGGTTGTGTATGCTCTTGTGCCCAGATTCAGTCCCACCATCCTGCACTTTGTCCTCAGTTTAGAGAAGCCTAATGTATTTAGGAAAATTTTATTTGTGTGCTGGTCCTTTCTTATGTGTAGAAGTGCAAGGAAAATGTCAGTCTTCGGTAAGAACCAATGTGTGCTATATCGCAGTTGTGAATAACATATCGTTTTGGGAGAGATGCTGCATTCTAAAACAATAGTATGAGTATAAATAGTATGAGTCACTTAGGTCACTTAGGTCATCCGCAAGACCCCCACTCACGTCTTAAAACTAAAGGGGATCGGGCTTTTTCTGCTGCAGCCCCCAGGCTCTGGAACAATCTCCCGTCCCACATTAAGTCCGGTCTCACCATTGATAATTTGAAATCACATTTAAAGACCCGCCTTTTTTCTCTTGCTTTTAGTGCAGTTTGAGGTTGCCCTACGGTTTTCTCCATTCTCAATTTATTTAGTTATTTTTAACATCCTCTCACTGCGTTTTTAATCTGTTGTTGGTCTTATTCAGTCTTTCTTAAATTTATTTTATCCTGTACTTTTATCCTCTTACTCCTTATGCCATTTATTTTATTGTGTTGTATCGTTAATACATGTATTGTATTGCGATGTAATTTTGTTGTGGTTTGTGGTGTTGTATTGTAGTGACTGGGAAGCACTTTGGCGCAACTCCTGTTGTTTTTAAATGTGCTATATAAATAAAAGTGACTTGACTTGACAAATACATATATAAATCCCGATTTTGCCTGCTCATTGCCTGCATTGTTTATTTTATGCAGCCTTCATTGCTCAGCTTTTTCAAGGATGTGAATAATTTTGGAGAGGACTGCATTTTTGTGTACTGTATGTATGTGTGTGTGTATATTTCAAATAATAACGGGGCATAAAATCCATTAATATTGCCTAAAATAAAGCAGACCATAGTAAAATTTCAATTTATTCATCATAAAAAATTATTATATTCCTATGTTTTAATAATCTTACATCTTTTAACAGACAGTTTTCATTACATGCAATATTTGTGAAGTCGAGAAGAAAGTCTTACCATCTACTAACCAATCGGGGGGCAGATATGTTTAATAATATTTGGAACTGTCAAGGAGTTGGATGATTGACCTGGCATGACTAAAATGTCACCCCCGCATTGCTGCCATACCACATTGCTGCCATATTTAGGTTCTGTATTCATAATTCAAAACCTTGTGACATGTTTATTAATTAACAAAATTATGTGTTTACAAAATACGTTTTAGCACCTTTTTATTTAGAAAGCTGAATGCCTCGGTGTACACAGATTAGCCAAAGCACAGGAGCCTGGTAAAAAGTTGCAGCATTACGGCAGCGATGAAACGGGTAGCCGCGGTCCGTGGAATATTAGCAGTATCAATAACGTCTGACACGTATCCCCCTTTCAACATTTCGCCGGAGCCCCAGCATCTGCCTCTTTATTTTCCTAATGCAGTAGTTAAGAGGCAATAATTAACAAAATGTCAGGTTGTTAAAAGGCTATTTTTACGTGACAGACTGGAATAGATACCGCACGCAGAAATAGCCAGATGGAAGCGGGGGCCGTCGGCCGGCGGTTCGGAGGCGGGGGCGTCGGAGGTCTGGGCCCGTCCGCCGTGTGCGCGTGCCGAGCTCGGTTTCGCGGTGGACGCGACCGCCCGTTTAAAAAAGGGCGCGTCCGATGGCGCGGGCCGCCAGCTGGAAGCGGGGGAAACAGACGCACGGGATTGGCAGAGGCTGGACTTACGCATAGAAGGGGCCGGAGTCCCGCGGCCGGCGTTACGTAACTGCCAGCAGGCGTCTCGTTACCTCCGCCCAGTCTCAGTGAGACACGAGCTGAATGAGCCCCACGTGATCTGCCTGGAACACAGGCCGGCTGCTTCATTTGTCTTTCAAATGGTCGTGCGTGCTTGAAGTTACCCATTAGAGGTACCTTTAGGCATTGTGCAAACTCCTTTACCCCGGGCTCACAGTTTTAGCACGCGCCTCCAGCTGAGTAGAGCTAGTGTTTATGTGTGATTAGTTTCATACTGTTGTTACAACAAAAAGTGTCATTCTTTTTGTACATCAGCAAGTGGCAGCCATCTTTGTTTTCATGCTGTTATGCTGATTGGAGATGCTTCATCACGACGTAGCACACCAAACCTGGTGTCATTAATTTTCCTAACAATTATGCTATCAGTCCAATGATTGACAGCTCCACCACCTGATGATTGACAGATTCTTGGCATTTAAACTACAGAGAGACGACCCAGCCTGACCGTGATCATCGTGTTTGGCCGTGGTTAATTGACACCCCGGACAGACTGAAGCCGCAGCATTTTTCCAGAAGCCTCTCTCCCCTGACTTCCTGCTGCAGATGGGAGACAGGGTGTCTGAGGAAGTCTCCCCGCTCAGCGCCGAGACGCGTCCCGCGGGGTTATAATGCGCGTTGTCACGGGCTGTCAGGCGGGCGACGCTGCCGCGGCGGCGGCGGCTTCAGACTGACTCTCCCGGCGCTCCGGTCCCGCTCGCCGCCGCGCAGAAGGCCCCTCCCTCTCCCTCGCCGTTTGATTGACTGATCTGTCCGGCCGATGAGAGATTACAGTGAAGCGTTCCGTCCCAGCTAACCGACGCCGACCGGGGTTCGCTCGCCTCCGGACATGAACCCCAGCGTCTGGGAAGCAAACGCTTCAGAAACCGCACGGGGAAGGCGATGACAAAGCGGGCCTGTAATTGCGGCTGAGGAGTCGTCGTGTGTCGATGCGTACCGTACCCCTGCCACGCTCGATAATTCGGTGCTAGCTGGGGTATTATTGCGGCTTTGTCACCTGGCTCCGAGCCACGGTGTCCTCTCTGAAAGCCACTTCATCTTTGTCAGGGACAGGTGGAAATTTTCTGCTCGTTTCTAATTGGACAAAGTGCCTTTCAAACTCCCAGGCATCGCTGTTAGATCAGATCAGCAAGCGACAGGAGCGTTGATACGAGGTCCTCTCAGAACATCTCCATCTCAGGACGTATCTGTCTCTGTCTCTAGCTGGCTAGGGTCCTCTTCACACCAGGTCATTAGTTCTCCTGATCATTGGAAAGAAATGCAAATGAAAAAGGAAAAAAAAAAAGAAATAACAGCAGTTGGAGCATAAGACTAGCCTTATGTACTTTTGTATTTTGCTCAGTGATATATTTTTTTTCACAAAATAAATGACTTTAACCGTATTTCCTTGTTTCATTGACGATATTTAGGTTGTCCATCCAGTTTAATAGAAAAATCCCATATTTAAGATGTATCCCAGGCCTATAATTAGGTTTATCGGTAGAATTAGGGTTAGGGTTGAGGCTAATTTAGAGTTTTGATAAGGAGCAAAAGAAAGGGTAAGCACAAGGGTTAGTTCTTGAGTTGGACAACAATTTTTTTCCACAATCTGGGAAGGGTTAGTTCTTGGTTGACCAAAGTTTTTTCATGATTGCATGGTAGCTAACATGATAGCTTAATAATGTACATTGGTATTGTTTCAGTTAAATAAATAAAAAATACTTGCAACAGATTTCCTAGTATCTCTTGTAGAATCGATAATATTTGGGTTCTTTTTAATCCATTTCAACAGAAGAATCCTGTATGTGACATGTCTCCCATTTTTATCATTAGGCTGTGGGTTAGGCTGAGGGTTAGAACTAGGGTCATGGAATATGGTATGTGTTAGGGTTGAGTCAAATTTAAGGTTATGTTCAGGAGAAAGGTTCAGGGTTAGGGCAAGGGTTAGTCTTGGATATTTATGTAGTGGAATTGCAAAGAAATTTACAGGACCATTCCCCGAAACTTCAAAGGGTTTGAGTCTCATGACCTCTGTCATTTCTGGGTCGTAGTTACTGCCCTGCACAAGTGTGAAGTGTGGTGAATATATACGAGCACAACATTTGGTTTTATTTAAGTACTGTAGGTATTGTTCGCCATGGACGAACCCTGGTTCGCATTAGTAAGCTAAATATATAGCAAACCCCCTGCATGGGCAGGGGTTTGATTTCCCACTATGACACTGTCTGTATTGTGATCCTATTTCTATCTGTAACCCTGTTTCCCCCTATATGAATAAAGTGGGAAAAAATACATGAGGACTACCCGTTCTCCTAAAAATAAATTAAATGTTGCTGCTCACAATTCTGAAAGTCTCTGAGGTATACGCGTGTGGGGTGTTATCTACCTAAAATAAATTAATTTCAAACAGTCAAATGATGGGTAAGTTTCTGTCAGTAGTTTTCTGGGCTATGGAGTGTTTATATATGCATATATACTGACGTAAAGAAGTAGAATGAGTTTAGAAAATTTAATGACATGTAATTATTAAAAGAAGAATCTCTACATGCTCCTGTACGTTGCTAAAAATTTGTTTTAAAAAATATTTAGCATATTTCATTAGCAGTTCTATGAATTCTGCAATACTGATACTAAATTTTCTTTAATGGAGCTACATGTTTTTATTTACTTTTTTTCATCATAAATACATGTTCTCCTCAGGAGCCGTATTCTGCTTTCCCTGTTCATAAATAACGCTGCATCTTGGTGACCTTCTAAACGACAAGAGATGTGTGTTTTTCATGTTCGTCCACCGGACCGCGACGGCGCGCGTAGATCTCGCTGCTGAACGCGCCCCCGCGATTCGCAGCACGGACATCAGCGCGGGCGCGTAACACGTTTACCTCAGGATGCGTTGCGCGTATCGTATGACACGTCTGAATCAGAAAGCCGTGCGCGCGCCTTAACGAGGGCATCGACATGCCGAAGACGGCGCGGACGCCTCGCGGTGATTTCAGGCTTATTTCCGTGCGATGATTCCAGTCTTGTCAAGGAAGGGGGGGGGGGTGAAGGGGGGTGACTGAAGTCAGACAGATGACAACCAGATCCGTCCGCCAGAGCGGGGCCTTGATGCGCCGCGGCCTTGTTAAAGGCGGCGCGCTTCCCCCCGCCGCATGCAAATGCGCCCGCAAATTAAAAGATTATCTGCGCGGGGCTGCGCCCCTGCGGCCCGCGGCGCTGCGCGTTAGCGCCTCCTGATTTGTGTTTCAGTCGCGCCTCTGAGAATATCGACCCGGAGCAAATATTCACGTGTGTTACTGAACAACAGAAAGGACATGTCATCTCCTCCCTGTACTCCCACACATGCTCTGGTGCACACAGACACTCACACATCTACACACACATGCATATGTACACAAACGCGCGTGCACACACACACATCTACAAACACACACACACACACACACACAGACATACATACACAAGCACGTGCACACAGACACACACCTAAACACATACACACAAACACGCATGTGCAAACAAAAACCTCACAGAGACAAGCTTGCACACACAGACATAAAATTATGTTTGCACAAACACTCATGCATATGTGAATATAAACACGCATGATTGCACATGTTCACACGTGTATGCACAAACACATATGCATACATATTTACACACGTGCATGCTTACACACACTCGCGAACACATGCACAAATGTTTAACAAATGTTCTGAAGCATATAGCAGACATAGTCATCACATATGGCAGAACAGATGCTGACACGGACTTCAAATTTTATCTCGTTTTAGCTCTATTAATGTCGTAAATATTTATCAGGAACGATTCTTTCCCTTAGGTTGGATACTGTAGTCTTCTTCCTCATGTGTGTGTGTGTATGAGTGTGTGTGTGTGTGTGTGTGTGTGTGTGTGCGTGTGCTGTGTATGTTATATATATAGTATGTGTTTATGTACTGTATGTGTGTGTGTGTGTGTATTCTAGGAAATGGCTAGGCAGCGCTCCTGATGTGTGTACTCTTGAGGCACCGCTCTTAGATTCTCTCACGGCTGTGTAATCTTCACAGTTTGACGATGTCCTGTCCAGCCCCGGCCAAAAGCTCTCAGTTTCATTTTGATTCTGACAGACAAAAATTCTTGGAAGCCTTCCCTTGAAAACAGGTGTTACTTTTTTTTTGAGCACTAGCGATTGAAAACATGTCGTGAAGCCATTATGCCTGACAGATCCAAGTGCCCTCTATCACTCTGCCACTAAGCCTAACCCTGCCTTTGCTCACTGAAACCTTGAAGGCTAAATTACACGCAGTCATTCAAATTAAGTGCCAGAAAATCAGTCATGCTCCAAATTTACAGGACCATCCAGAAGAGGGCACTATGCAAAGAAAGCCCATTTTCTGTGAGCACGATGGTCTCAGCTGCTCCTCATTATCTTCTGAATGCAAGGGCAGGCTGAGGGGAGTCGCATGGCAGCGGCCATGTCATGGTTCATGTCCATCTTCTCCCTCTGATCTTGTTCCAGCAGGAGGTATATCTACATCCTTCTGGGCCTCTGCCATACTGACAATAAGCTGAACCATTTAGGTACTCTGTGAAAATTGATGTAGAGATGCTCAATCTGCTAGTCATGAATGAGCAACAATGTTTTTCTTCATATTTTCAATGACATAGTCTTTGGATTCCTTTCCACCAAGCACCATTGGATATAGGGCTTAGCAGTTCATAATCAATGTTAATTTGTCCATAGTGTAACCCCACTGTTGATACAAACAATAAGGAAACACATTCTTTTCTGTCTTAACATAGCATGCACCCAGATTTAAGTGTTTTCTGCTGTGTAACAGATCCCAATATTAAATGTTGCTGAGAGTTCAGCTTTTTATAGGTGACTGGAATCTTATCTGGGGTTTGAGGTAATGACATTCTTTTCAATTACCTCTCCCCCACCAAGCAGTGAAATATTACACAAATAGAGACGGCTGGAGCAATGATTTGATGGTCATTTTCTCAATGAGTTCATGTGGACGCTTATAGAAAGTGATGTTGGGAGAGGTGGCACCTCACTAACAAGAGTCCCTTGCTGAATTAAAACCCCTCACATTCACCAATACTTGCCCTTTCACACATCTTTGATAATAAGCTCGTAGCGCGTTGGCCTAGAGTCTGATTGCCAGGATTGTCTTTGTTCATTTATACATTCTGAAAAAATCTTAACGACTGGGAGCCGCTATGGCTGTGTGAGCAGCAGGGCTCCAGGAAAATTAAGCAGCTTCGGAAGTAATTAGACAGCTAATATCTGCAGCCATCTAATTGGTGTCCCTGCACAAAAGGTAGCACAATACTGTCGATGGTGTTAGAATGATACCTCATTTCAGCTAAGAGCCACGTTACGTTACACTTCAAGGCCAGCGCAGCAGTGCGCAGGCTAAGGTGTGAACAAAGTCAGTGAGAGACATCTTCTGGCTTTTGAATGTTTCCTTTTGCACAGCAGTGTCACGTTATTCAAGACAGACAGAACACTCATTTAGCCACCATTAAGGCTGACAATAATAAATCTTTTCACTTGTTCTGTTTTTCTATTTCGGGAGTTTGAATGTATTTCATGTACTCTCTGAGTAAACCATCTGCGTCTGTGGATTTGCTGTGTGTGTATTTTACCAAATTAAATAAAATCAAAGCATTGATCCCTTCAAATTTAGCATGCAAATATAGCATGTTTTATCTTGGGTTTAAAGAGAGAAAGAGTGAGGGAGAGAAAGAATGAGAGAAAGAATGAGGAACAAGAAGGGAGGGAGAGAAAGAACGGAGAACACGAGAATGAGTGTAAGAAGGAGGGAGAGAGAGAAGAGAAATTACTGTAATATCTCACCAGTGCTGTGCTTTGTTGCTCTGCCAGAAGTGTTTTGGAAAGGCATTTGTTATTATCTGTAGACAGCAGTGTTATCATTATCATTATTAATGCTGTTTCTGTAGTTATTATTGTTTTCATTACCGTTCCTTCATTGCGACGTGTAACATCCTCTCCCCCACCATTTTTTCCATTTGTTAAAAAAAAAACGTTTCACGCCCTCTGGTGTAGTTTTTATCCTGGGAACGATTGAGCTTTTTTTTTTACCATTGAACCTTCAAAGCAAACATCTGATTTATGCTTCCACTGCCAGGCTTTAAGACATTGAGTTAAGACTATACCTGCAGAATCAGTGCCGAAATACCAAGTCTTGGGTCTTTGAAGCCATTTGAACTAAGAGCTGAAGGGGATAATGCAGGAGCTCTTGTTAAAAATAAATAAATACATTCTTCCATATTTTCAATATGGATAGAAGTTAGTATGTTGATACCACTAAAACATTTTTTATGGTTTTTGACATGGGCACTGGTCTGTATCATTAATTACAGTCAGAGATATACACGTATCATATTAGCGTGCAGTTTAGTTCCCTTGTTACTCGGTTGTCATGCTTGCTCAGTTGTTTGACATTTCTGGTAAAACAACCCCTAGTTCTATTTTAAATAAAAAAAGAAAAGAAAAGGGAAAACAAATTTACATTTTCGACTTGAATAAATAAAGCTTAGCGTGTGCCTGATGCAAATGGTTGGTGAACGTTGGACTGGGCTTTTGTGTTTCAGTGTTTGTTTCATGAAGAGATGACGGGGATCTCTCCTGCCATATTGCTCACACAAAGGTGGCAATATGGCTGGAGAGGATCTGTACATGTGAATGGAGGGGTGGAGGGGTGGGGGGGGTGGGTGGGGAGGTAGTTTAAAGTGGCGTGGTGAGCCAAGTCCGGCGCCAGCGAGGACAGTTGGTCTGGGAATTGGGCCGAGCGCAGCCGGCACTGGGACCTCATTGGTCCGTGGCCCTGTCTCCGTGGCCCTGGCTGGCCTTGCGTTGGGCTATTGGGCGCGTGTCTGCCCTCGACAGGGGGCTCACTGGCGGGGGCTGCTTTGAAACTCAATATGGTGATTGGAGGATGAGTCTGTTTTTACCTCCCTCCGGCTCTGGCCTGGCACGGCCTTCGAAGGGCCACTCGGCTTTGCTCTCCTTCCCATTATCTGTGCTGGCGGACGAGGGTCCGGTTAACTCCGGACATCTGTCAATACTTTGGAGAAGTCTAACTTTCTCTGACTTTCCACCAAAAAACAATGATCTGGTTTTGTTAATATGGATCAAAAAGCTGCTTGATGTGCCGCCATACTGTAAAACGAAGGGTATTTTTCTTGCCACTAGTTTACTTTGTGTCACAAATCTAGGGTGGTGATGAAAAGGGGGGGGGGGGGTTACACTTAGGTGAAATGTAATATTGTGACATTTGATGTTGTGGTTCAGTTCTCAGCTTGTGGACCTGTGGGAAAGTGTCTGGGTGCAATAAATCGTGCGGGAATGCAGTGGCCGTTGGATGGCGTTTAGCTCTTATCGTGGCTTTCGCTATCAGCCGGCTGATTCCTGGGAAAAGACACAGCTGAGGCTGACTGCATGTTTCATGGGAAAAGACAAAGCTGAGGCTGACTGGATGCTGGATGTTTCATGGGAAAAGACAAAGCTGAGGCTGACTGGATGTTTCACGGGAAAAGACACAGCTGTCAGTGTCTGCAGCTGAGAGTCTCCATTTGCATGTAGCGTTAGTATCTGCGACAGCTGTAGCATGGCTGCTTGTTTCTTTATTCTGCTGTGGGATGAAAACACTTGAAAACACAACAAACCTATGTCCTCTAGCACTGGAGCTAACAGTGTTGCATCTTTGTGTAGTAGTGTGTGTCTGTGCATGCACCTCTTGTGGATATGTACAGTATGCATATGTGCATGCACGTGTATGCACTGGGCGTAGGTAGGCTGTGTGTTTTTGGAATGATGTCATTACTGTATTCCAAAAGCCATAGCAATGTGAGACGTTTTAGAGTCTATTGTAACAAACTGAAAAAAAAGAAATCCAAAGGGAACTAAAGTGAATGTGTTTTGGCATGTTATTGGAGGCAAATCTAGCTGACCGGGAATGAAAGGCCTGCTTTTGTCTCCCTGACATTGTCAGTGAAGATAAACAGCAAAAAGCACTCGTGTGATGTGAAGCCATTGGGTTTATGTTGCATTGAGAGGCGGTGATGTGGGACATTTTACCCTTCTTACAGGGAGACTGCAGCTAAGATCTCATTTTCCATGTTGTGTAATATATATGAAACATTGTGATGAGAGGATGCTGTGCTTTCAAAGTGCAGTTAGCCTGCAGGCAGATTCCCTTCCCCCTTGCAGTAGCCCCTTTCTCATGGAGCTGGAACATAATCCAAAGAGCTGGCATGATTTCGGTTCTGGTACCCATCTCCTTCCATGGAATTGTTTCCATCTCCCATCAGGCCTGGGCGATCAGGATATTAGGGGGAATAAGACATTTTGAACAAGATGTTGGAGAAAAAGGAGATAGGTTTTTCAAATATTTACCCTTGGAGAAAAATATGTAGGTAGAGTAGGCTACTACGTACATGATGTGTTTGTTTAGCTCTAATGTGTCCTGAGATTAGCTGGTTTTAATATGAGCTGATAGCTCGCTCAAAATGTAAAATAGGTTTACACAAGAAAAATAACTCGATACGATTGGTTTCTGTAAAATTTCGCCAGGCCTCCACTGCTATCCAGAACAGTGAGGTAAGCGATGTTACCTTTCTAGTGAAGTGAACACCAGCTTTAAGAATAGCGTTCCATGTCTCACGGTTCTCCTTAGCCCTAGCAGTGAAAGCTGGGACCACATCTTAGCTGTTCCCTCTGGTTCTGAGCCTTGTAATGGAAGGGGTTTGGGGGGGTGTGGGGGGGTGGGGGGGTGGGAGGAATTAAGGCAGCTCTGCATTACTGGTGCGGGTCAGCAGGATTAAGTGTGAAGTTGTGGGCAGAAACCACTCTTCTCCACACTTAGCCTTTAGCATACAGATGTGAATATTGTGCAGAAATATTTCCTCCCGATGATGACTTGCTGCATTGCTGTAGTTGCCATTACGTCACTGACATTTGGGAGAGGAGTTTGGCTCTGGGCTAACTGCAGGCTGAACGCCCCATCCGAAGTCATCAAGGTAATGTTTCATGCATATTGCACAACATATCAGATTATAGATTTTGTCCTGAGATCCCCTTTAACTTTTCTCCCTTGTCAGCCTGTTTCCTCTGTACCGGCAGTATTAAACAGGGCTGTGATTTTATCATTCATCGTGCTTAAGCACAAAATTGAAATTATTATGCAACATAAGGGGGCTTTGATTAGAACAGATGTCTCGTGTTAACTCGTAAAGTCTTGTATGTTGTGCAACTTTCATGGGGAAAGAATTTTCTGTACTCTCTAGAAAGCCTGATTATTAATGAATACAGATACTGTAATTCCCAGAGTCCTCCCAGGAGTCAGAGGTCATGAGTGGATGCTGTTTACAGAATGAACATCATTACAGTTGTGACTGTATGAAAGATCAAAATGTTGGCTTTTGTTTTATGCTATTAGATGATAGTTGGCCATTAATGCTACAATATTATCAAGTTAATTTGGACAGCATTGAAGTCTCCATGTTATTAAAACGATCCCCAGTGCTACTTCAGCTCGCACACTCCCTGGCTGTTCTGAGATGCTGCAGCAGATGATGGTTAGAATGGGCAGCTCTTTTCCTCTTTCTCAGTCCCCTGGCTGTGGAGACGAGGCTGCTGAAGCCAGGCCTGTGTGATGTTGTACTTGCCCTCAGTCCCCTGGCTGTGGAGACGAGGCTGCTGAAGCCAGGCCTGTGTGATGTTGTACTTGGCCGTGTCCTTGGCCTCACGTACGATACGAGACAGAGCGAGCGTCGACAGAGGAATCCGCCACCTTCGGCCCCTTGTTACCGGAAAACTTCTCCCCTCCCGGAGAAGGCGTCGGGAACTCGGCCTCGTCCTTGGAAGTCTCCTTTCGCCGACTTCTCTCCTCTTCATCTTTTCTTCTCTTTTTTTTCCTCCGGTGTTTGAAAACTGGGTTACGGCCGTGAGTTATGTCTAACGGCCCCTTCCGATTCAGAGGGGTGCCCTGTCAGGCATCGCGGTGCGCTGCCGGGGCATCACCACGCAGCTGCGGAGATGTGGCGATTCAGAGGGATGCCCTGTCAGGCATCGCGGCGCGCTGCCGGGGCATCGCCACGCGGCTGCGGAGATGTGCCGATTCAGAGGGGTGCCCTGTCAGGCATCGCGGCGCGCTGCCGGGGCATCACCACGCGGCTGCGGAGATGTGCCGATTCAGAGGGGTGCCCTGTCAGGCATCGCGGCGCGCTGCCGGGGCATCGCCACGCGGCTGCGGAGATGTGCCGATTGGCTGGCGTGTCCGTGCCGGCTTCCGTTTACCGCGGTTTCGCTCTGGGGATGACCGACAAAGTGGTGGGGCAAAAATAAAATGTGATTTATTCCCGTGTTCTGTGAGTCCTCTTTAGAACGACAGACTAGTCTAGAACCAGGGCCTACTGTGAGTCTTCCTTTTCACACATTTCAACATTTTATCCTTTTTTTTGCTGGGGGCTGCTGGATTTTATTTGATGATTTCAGATAGCGTGGCACTCCAGTGCACATACTTTTCCTGTAACCTGCACAAAAAGTACCAAAGTTAACGAACCAAAGTTTTTTCCTTTGGTTCTTTAACCGTGACACAGCACTCAAACCCAGGCCTTTTCTGGGTGGAGGGGGGCAGTGTTTTGAGGTATTAAAACTCCCTGAGAGCACGTTTCAGACTTGCAAGGCTTTAAGTTGCATAAGCTGCATGCAAATCAATAAACAACCCATAAAACATTCAATATATTTTCAGACTTATGGCTTTAAGCACAGCCAGGTGGATTCCCGAAAGACAAAATGGTGAAGATACACCACCCGTGAAAGATTATTGGGGCGCTTCATTTATGATTCTGAACATTTTGCTTAGCCTGTGTGCCTCAGAGCAAAAACTCTGGGGGGCTGATAGTGTATCGTATACAAAGCAATTGCTTATAAAACTACTACAATATTCTATATTGACCAAAGCAGAAGAAAATATATTTACTGCTTATTTCTTTTAGAGGGAAATAACTGCTTGCTTGCTATTTAGATGATGCTTGAAGTTTTATTAACCGCTCACATTGCAGCAGCGAAGGATGGACCGATTGATAAAATTATATTTTATATTATACAAAGAAAAAAAACTATTATAATAAGTAAAACTGATCATATTTGCCATTTAATCTGTGAATAAATTACCTAGTTCAAACGTGCCTGTGACAAAAAAACAGAAATGTGTGATCAGCTACCACCCATCAGTTTTTATTATTTTTTTGAGGACATTTTCCTGCCTGTTATATTGAAGGATTTGTCCTGGCATGGTGCTTTGCATGGTTTTTCTGATTCTACTTAATTGTACTGTGCTCTTCTAATTGCTAGTTTAAGGCATTCAGCTCAATGCATGATGAAAGGGCACTATTAAAGGGAAACAGCACTGTCAGAGTGACCTGCGTTATTAGGTTAATGCACATTAGCTTTTGCTCTGAGATATTTTCAGCAGTTGAGTGTTTATTTACATTTTACTGTCTCGGTAACTGTTTTGTACATTTTTTTTAGGATACGCTATTTTAGGGTTGCATAAAATTAATTGTTGATTGCGTAGGTTTGCAGTGAATGCTTTTTTTCCCTCTTTTAAGTCATTTGTTTTAAACGGACGTACGTAGCACACCGTACTCAAGCCACAAATTGAATTCATTTGGAATATGAATGGCAGTATATAAAATTCAGGTTTAGGATGGGGGCGTACACGTCTGGTTTAGCTCGCGGGGCGGCCAGACGGCTTGTGTGCGGGCTGCGCGTGTAACTTGGGGGGGGGGGGGGGGGGGGCGTACGAGGCGCATGTTGTGTTCATTAAACGCGATTAAGCAGTAGGTCAATTTTATTTGCCGGGCTGTGCATGAAAAATCAACCTTCATCTGTTCAGGGTCTCTGAGTGCGGGCGGCCACTCGGGCGTGAAATATGAGCAATTTTTTTATACATGTCTGCATGTCTGATTATGTGTGGGTATGCACCCAGTTTATTACAGCAAAAATGTCCTCTGCGTGTATGTGCTTTTGCGTTTGAGTGTCTGTATGTGAGTATGAATGTGTGAGCTTTTGTATGTGTGTCTGTGTGGGTGGGTGTATGTGTCTGTGCACATGTGTGTTTGAAAGAGAGAGGGAGTGAGTGAAAGAGAGAGAGAGAGTGTGTGTGTACGTATGTTTGGGCGTATAATAGATTAGATTTTCACTTGTTAGCTCACTATTTACGATTTGTTGAAGGCAGGTTATTCAAAAATCTTTCAGTTTCAATAAGTATGTAAAAAAGTTCCTGTCATAAGATATGTAATGTAATGTAGTGTACATTTATTTGTTTCTTTAATCTCTTTCTCTTTCTCTCATATATATATATATATATATATATATATATAAATATTCATATATTTTTTTAATCCTATTTTTTGTTTTTTTTCCACTCTTTAGTTTTATAGGATATTAAACTCCCTCTTAGGTTTTACTGGGGGTCATGTAAACAGACAGCAACGCATACAGCATATACAGTCCTGGAAAATGTGTGTCAGCTTTGCCTGGGCTCTGGCGAGCCGAATGAAACAGGTTAATTACGTTCTTGGCAGGCGGAGTGCTTTTTAATATGTATGCCTCATTTTTCTCCATTTTCCGCAAATTTGTTTACCAGGGACACCATATGGAATACAAACCCCCTTTCTGCGCGGAGTCCCCAGAGCAGGGCCCTCGCGCTCACTGTAAATCTGAGAGGGAGCGTTCGGGGGCAGGGGGTGGCCACCTGTCCGGTGAGCCGGAAGGCCACTGCTGTCCGTTTCGTGGGAATACACGGAAAGGGCCGGGGGAGTCTGCCCCCCCCCCCCAAATAGGCCAGCTTCTCTGAGGGGGCTGTGTGTTTGGCAGTGATGTTAGCTTTCGTACAGTGCGCCGCAATGGCCGTGGGAGTGGAGATTGCGGTCGGGTGATTGTGGGTTCAGTTCCCAACCGGCGACTCGCTGTTTTTGGACCTCTGGTGAAGGTAGTTTCTGAAAATGGCTGCAAAGAAATATCTAGATATATAAATCAGTAAAGTTTTACAAATGTATAGTAAGATATGTGGTTAACCATGGAAAGGTAAATTGTTGCTATGATTAATAATAATAATAATAATAATAATAATAATAATAATAATAGGCACAAATTAACATTTTTTATCTGAACGCCCTGAAGAACACTGAAGAAAGCTTAATGCAGAAACTTCTGTGTTTTTAATTAAAAAATCATCGCTAATGAGAATTTAAGGCATCTTTTGCTATGCTGGGCCTTCTTTTTTCCTTGATTATTACTTTATTTAGGTGATTACGTACCCAATGAAGTCTGAGCGCAGTATTATTTGGTTTTAGCTGAACACCCTGACACCTCCCCTGTTTCACCTGATTGGAGGATTACAAGCTAAAGGACACTCCCTGCCGCAGTGTCTGATAGCTGTCAGACTTGCACACATGAGAGGAGAAATCCGGCCTATCAGAAAGTGTTCTCTGCCACACCAGCTCACCGAGCCGAACCAACACCTCTCAGGCAAAAAAGTGAGGGAGGGAGGGAGGGAGGGAAGGAAGGAAGGAGGGAGTGAAGGAGGGAGAAGGGGAAAGAGAGCTGAGATGTGGGGAAAGCTGCTGGTGCAGACACCCGGGCCTCCAGGCTGAGCTGCGGGGCTGTCCGCAAAGTGATTTTACTCAATTATCTCAATTAATCAAACGAGCACGAGGAGCGCACTGGGAGCAGAGGACCCCGGGCCGGGCTCTGCACCTCCGCTGCTCTCTGCGTGGGCTCGGGTCTGGAGCTCTGCTCCCTCATCCGTCTCCTCTGGTCTGTGTAGGTGTGCCTCTGTCCATCCATCTGTTTCAGGAAAACACAGGAAAAACAGTAAGCAGAGTGAGGCAGTCTTTTCTTTCTCTTTTGGCGAAGTGTGGTTGTAAGCAGCATCAGGCGAGCGGACTCTTCCTCTCAGGGGTTGATTCAGGGGTGGTGTGTTTGAGTGGGACCCCGGACCCCTGAACGCAGGCGGAGCCGGGTGTCGTGTCTCAGGACGGGGCGCTGAGCGCGTCCTCACTGCGCGCGGTCGTCGGGCCGAGAGGACGTGACACGTGCGGCTCGGGGACGGGCGGAACGTTCCCCCCGCGCAGCCCCCCTCCCCCTCACCCTCGCGCCCACCGCTCGCCGCTTGTCAGGGTTTGAGAAGGATGAAAATTGATGGGGCCCACAGGCTGTGCCGCTAATTTTAGTTGGAATCACCTAAGTGGTTTGGTTAATTTTCCATCCGCTTCACCCGCACCCCCCCTCCCACCCCCCCCGACAACCCCCCTACCCCGACCGCCGTCCGCCCCTCCTCCCCCCAACCCCATCGCTTCCCCTCCTGCTCCCCCCAATCTGTCTGCAGAGCGTGAAGGCGCTGGGAGCTGACAGCGGGAACAGACGGATATTTTGTGCCCAGCTGACTGTGACAATAGGGAGTATTTTTAAAGAGCAGACAGCGGCCTGCACAGCCGTGGAGCAGGCTGGGGGCTTTAGCGAAGGAAAGCGATGATTTCGGGAGATGCTGAAAGGACTTGGCCTGCCGGTGCAGAGATCGTCAGAGAACAAAGAATGAAAGGGAGCGGGGGGGGGGGGGGGGAGGTGGAAGGAGGGCGGTTTGACTGGAGAGCCCTGTCCGTCACCTCCGAATCTAACAGAGCGGTCCCTCGTACCCGAGGGGCTCTCCCTTTCCGGAATCTGCCCTGGAGACTTTCTGAGCTCCTGCTCTCCGCAAATACCATCGCATGTCAAATCTCATTTCTTCTGTGGGCCTTTCTGGTGCCTCAGTAGGCTGAGGGAAAAGCTTAGAGAATAACCATCAGGAGTACTGAATGGGTCTGGGATATTCCTGTGAAGGTGAAAGGTCAATTCACTGTAGCTAGACTAAATAAAATATTTTGTTGCTTAAGAAGAATAAGCTTTATTTATGCTTGTAGATTTATTCTGATTACAGTCTTGCAGTTCAGGGGTCAGAATGAGCTTGCAATTATCAAGTTTTGGGGTGGGAAAGAGGAAAAGGGTGCTACAGTGAAGATAATTAGTGTGTTTTTTGTAGACACCTTCAGCTTTTGAAGAAAATGGAAACATAAAAAATGTGTGCATGCAATTCCACCCCCTGACTGAATTTCAACAACGCTTCTGCTGTACTCTACAACATCTGATGGGTTTAACCTCAGGGCTCTTCTGCGATGGGAGGATGAGTGACATCACATGTCCCAGCATAAAGTCTTCTGATTGGCCCGTACAAGGCAGCAGTTGACACCACGTGCCAGCTCCGCCCATTACGGCATTCATGAAGCTTCACTGCTCCCATGCGCATACACCAGACCTGCCAGGGAAAGCGCGTTAGGAAGGCGCTTAGCAGATGAATGATTTGTCTCAGTTGTTGATTTGAAAAGGAAATCACACAGCTTTGGCACAGTGCTAAGCATAGTAATGCATTTGCATTCTCCGCTCGTGGTGCTAATAAGACACTGGATCGCAGGAGCACGGAGGCTCGGCACAGTTCTGAAGTGTGTGATTATAATTTAGATCTGTATTTAGCTATAACTGTGCTGTCTCTTTCTGCTTTGTGCAGAGGTTAGCCGCACAAAAAAACAACTACAGAAAGTGATTATGTCGTACGGGAAATATTTTCTGTTTGGCAGTATTTGTGTGAATTACGCTGTCGCTCTACAATACACAGGGTGATTTTTAAAGCTTTTCAAAGCAAATGAGATCATAAATGAAGAACAAAACAGAAACATAAATATGCTTCAGCTTGGCAGTCACAGAAGACTCAACTTAATCTGTCTCCTGAAACTGCAATAAAAGCCTGGTATCTCCTTCAGTGTTTTATCCAGAGCACAAACCCACTGAGTCCCATGCATGTAAAATGTGCTCTGTCAGAGTTGATAGAACATTAATGATTCCTATTGCGTGTATAGGGTAGGAAAGTCACGAGAGCAAGCTCTGTGGTCGTAGTTAGAAAACCGGCTATGTGATAGTAAGGTTGGAGGTTGGTGCGTAGCAGCTGTTCTATCCTTCAGCCTTACCAGCATTTTTACAGATGTCCAATTACATGAATGTGTAGTTTGTGAAACTGTAGCTAGGTAAGATGGCACTGACGTTTCAGTGATACTCACGTCTATTGGTTAAATGGCAGACAAGTATTAGTATTTGAGTGGCTTAATCACTACATCAAAGGTGCAGTAGAGCAGCCGCAGAATGAGAGTGTTGTGAATGAATCAGTCCTGATTGTGCAGGTTAAGACTGCATTTTTTTCTGTTCATAAGCATCAGCTGTTCTTTTAGAGATGTACTCCCTCTTTATTTGTCAAAGTGCTTTTTTATTTATTCGTCTTTATTTTCTTTTTGATGGAGAACTAAATAATTGTATCCTGAAATATTTAATGTCAAATTATATATAATTTGTGATCAACAGAGATGGAGTACTGCTCCGATCTCATTCTGACCCATGTCAGTGTTATGGAAACGACATGATAATGAAAATGTTATGGAAATTACATCTCTACTATGCCATCTCTTCCACCTTTTCTGTTTATTGTAGCAGTTTTTCTTTGTTTGTCTAATGTGTTTGCTTACTTGATAACCTGTGAATGAGCTTGTTCTAAGAGAAGATCTGTGCACACTGCATGCTGTGGAGACTGTACGAGTGGAAGAGGCCCTGGAGTTTATAACCCTCTCCCAGGAGCCTAAACTGAATTTCTTGCTCGTGTTTGTTTGGACGCGGGCCCGGGCTGAATCCACCTTTACGGCGCGGCGGTGGAAGTGTCGGAGTGTCTCGTGCGCAGGGTAAACTTCAGGCCTGGCCAAACGATGCCGTCTGGAGCAGTCGCTGGCAGGCCTCTCCTTTCTCCTCCACGACCTGTACTGGAGCGGGGCCAGGGTTAATTATAGCCACGGCTTTATGGCAGGGAGAATGCAGCAGGGGGGGCGGGGGGTTTGGAGGGGGTGTCAGAATATTGTCACGCTGCCATGTCCTGGATGACAAAGGCAAGAACAAGGCACGGCTTTTAAGTTCTTACCTGTTTAAACGGCCTCATCAGCTCCTGGCTTCTCTACAAGGAGATAAAGTTAATGCGCTAGAATTCTGAAACGACTCAGACTCAGTTTGTAATTACACGGTCATTACAATGGTATTGGTCTGTAATAGGGCTACACGTAGGTGGGATAGTTGGATCTTGTTGGGAGAAAGTTGAAGGTCATTTTCCGATTCGCTGTAGTGTTTAAACAGTGGTTTGTGCTTTTGTCTGGCTCAACTTTCTATCACAGTTCTGTTCAGTCTGAGCCCCCCCCCCTCCCCCCCCCCGGCCCCACCACCCCCTCCCCTTATCGAGAGGCGGAGAGACAATACGGCCACGATTGTGTATTCTGCCCCAGAAAAAGAAGTCTTCTTTTCTAAAACTTTCCTTCCCCATCTAGTTATTTTTAAAATGGCCCACTTCCGCCATTGTTGTGCCATTGTTTTGACCTTATGCAGAACAATTTTCTCCGAGACAAATTAGCTTTCACCATTCGCAGAGACGTACGCCATGTAACGGCCTGACGGTCCGCCGCTGAAGTATGAAGAATAGAAGGCCGTGCCACGGGGGTTAATAATATTCTGCTTCTTCAACAAGTTCCCAGGGATCCTCCGTGTCCTTGAAACAGACACCGCGTCTCCACGGCCGCCCACCTCCAAGCTTACCGTTCCGCTCTCAAGGCTTTGTGGGTAAAATAAAAAAACGTTTCCCCGTTAAACCCTATACTGCTTTAATCTCATAAAAAAACAAAGACTTCAGCCTAAATCAATGGTAATGGAAAAGAAAAATATATTTTATTCTACATTTTAACTATATTTTATGCAATTAAAATTTGAATAAGTTGATGTGTGTAAGTACATTCAGCCAATCTTCTGTGTCTGTTTACATACAATAAAAACAGCTTTCATTGAATAAAAAGTTTCTGGTGATATTTCTTGCGGAAGGTGAACTTTTTGTTTATTTTTTTGATGGCGATGCAAAACACGGATTGCATTTGCATCTCCGACAGGGAGGAAATTTCAGGAAACCTGAAACTGCGTCAGTTGAATAGCACGCCATCAGTTTTACATTCAGCCCCGTGAAAACCCAAATCAGACTTCATGCAAGTCAATGAACACCTGGAGTGGCAGTCCCACTGGCTGCGCGGTTAGAGCGCGTGTCGGGGGAGTGCGCCGCGCTGATGTGACAGACTGGCAGGACACCAGCGGGGGAGTAATGCGACGAGCCCGCCACTGTAACGGCGGCGAAGCCGGCGGGCGCTGCAGGACTGTAATGGTGCCGAGTGCTTTATTGGGCGCTCCCGCATTACTGAGCTCCGTGGGCTGTTTACGTACCTTGGGCATGTGTTGATTAAAGGAGAGCGTATCGTCTAGAGCGAGCTCTGTTGTTACGCTCCTGCTGGGGATTGTAATTGCCGACTGGAGTAGGGAAGTAGGGGAGGCGCTGTCCCTGTGGTAGTTCTGTGGCAGGAGAGTGTTGGAGTACTGTGATTGTACCGTGGTACGGGGAGTGCTAGACTATTGAAGTTACTGTCTCAGAACCTGTCTTCGAACCCTTTGAGGTTTACAACACCTGTTTGTTTTTCCTCCTCTGTTGCTGAAGTCTTAAATACTTCGCCGCACCAAGCAACCAGCCACTATCCCCCTCTCCCCGGGGGAGTTTGGGTGCGAGATTAAACAATAAAGGTGACTGAAGAGACGTGGTTGTCGTAGCAGCCGGGGATTATGATTTATGAACGCGCACTCCTTCGGATTCAAATAAAACCGTCCCGGGGTTGCGGTGCCCTCCCGCGGGAGTAATCTTAATGCAGGGAACATTTCGGAAACGCTGCACTTCTCCCTCTTAAACTGGGGGAAACTGTATATTTTATCATTCCTTTGTGTTGCTTAGGGAGAGGAGACAGGAACAAAGTGTTGCGGCAATGGTACCAGATGAAGGGGTCATCAGTGTTAGCTGCAACGAAGTTCCTATCCTGCAAGGTCTTTATTTTTATCCTCAACGAGAAACCGCTGTTTTTATTTTAGTTATTGTTTTCCCGAAATACAATTCAGCACAAAAGGTTGTACACGCACAAGCTTATCAACTTAATCTTTTCCAGTGTTCCTATGACATTTCTTCTTTTCTTGCTGTGCTTCACCATGGAATTTTACGATGTCTTCGACTGTCCAGAAATGCGGTTAAAATATGTGGATGACATATTTTATATATACGTGTGTGTATTTTCACTTATATTAAATCAATACATAATTACAATCAATAATTCAATAATTATTTACAGTTCCTGCCTTGTTCCTTTCTCTTTTCAGTTTTATGGTACACAGTAAAATGTTTAGTGTTAAATCAACTCTAAGCACATTTTACTCTGCTAGACTATATTTTATCCATCCTGGACTCATTCATGCTCTACTGCCGTTAACAGTGAGCATTTTACTGTGTAGCAATAAACGGCTAGAAATGATCGCTCTTCGCAGTGGAAGTGAGAGCAGGTAGAATGACAGGAGGTAAATGATTCCAGCCCGACACTTCAGGCCATAATAGAGACATAAAGGTTTTTGTGCTCTAATTTTTCGGACACCCCCGTAGAGCGATGGGCTATTTTCTCTCCGCAGTAAAGTCACACTCTCTTCAGAGAAAGTACGAACAGTACCTGGGGTGGATGTGTCCCGCCACCTCCCCGGAACAGACCGCTGTCCGGCGGGAGAGCGTTGCCGCGGCTGCCAGGCGTTTCCTTGGCAGCGGCCCCCTCGCTTTTTCGCTCCGCGCCCCGGCCACTCCTCCCGCGACAACCAATAAGGCTCTAAAAAAAAAAAAAAGAGAGGGGGTACGGAAACGCGTCCGCCGAACCCGCTGCGGTTCTGAAGGTCCCGCGGCAACGGGGATTAATTATGAAGTGATCCGTAATACCCCACCTCGGAAACTTTAGAGGTGCTCTCCGCTGCGCTGAAGGTACAAAGAACAGAGCGGTACTTGTGGCGCAGTGCAAAGAATCCCATCATCTTCAATGAAATGAGTAACAGCAGTGCACATATTATATATTACTATATAGACTATATTACATTATATTGTTAGTGTTACAGCATGTGAATATAAATACATTACAAGAGTGGTAAATTTTAGATTTGTCAATTAATTGGAATATATATATATATATATGTAGATATATATAGGCTACTATTGCTACTACTACTACTATTACTACTACTACTACTACTACTAATAATAATAATAATAATAATGATGTCAAAATGATGAAAAAGGGGTTAATATTTGTTTCTCTTGTAATGCATTTACAGTTCACTCCCAACCTTTCTCCAGCCGTTGCAGAATCTTAGCAGCAAAGCCCTAATCTGATGTGAAAAGATGAGTTCTTTATACAGCTGTCAACAGCAGGCCAAATCGGTCCCAGCCTACACATGCAGTCAATTACGACATATCGCTTCCCCCTGATAATACATAGATGTCACTTAAAAGGATTTCTTTCAGGCCTGCGCCGACGCCTGTAACATGAAAGCCATTCATTACAGAGCGCCGCAGACTGTACCTGGCCTGTCACGCTGCTGGAGTCATAATAAAAATGTGAAATGTATTCAAACGTGCGACCGTAGGAGCGCTACGGTGCCTGCAGCACCAGGTCAGCGTGTGTTCTAATTCCACCCCTTCGCGGGCTCTCGTGTCTTCAGACGTGATGTGGCGAACTCTAGTCCCTGAGGGTCTCGTTTGAGTGTTCCTCTCTAATAAATCCCTGCTGCCATTCTGAGAAATGCATATTTATATCCTGTGTGTCGCCCATTTTTTGACTAAAGAGTGGAATTGCATGCAGTAAAAATAAATGAAAAAACCCCAGTGGAGGTATGATAGGTGTAACTTAAAGTATTATTTTAATGCTTTTTGTTCCATGTTGACGCATCTGTAATTGTGGTGGACATTGGGAATTTTCTTGCACTGTTTGATACAGAACCAAAGGTTCTTTAGAATGAAAATTATTCCTTCTGGGGCTAGGGGCATACAGTAGTTTAGCATTATGGTGTCACTTCCTGTGAGTCACCTAGTGTTAAAAAAAGATTTTGAAAAGTAAAAGTTTTCAAAATAATTATTTAAATATCTCTTCAGCAAGACTGTGAAGTTCTGAAAATGTCATTAGAAATTATTGAAGTTCTGAAAATTTCACTAGAAATTATTGAAGTTCTAAAAACTTCATTAAACATTTTAATGAAACCAAGGTACTGTGTATGGTTGGACATACCAACTACACCCTTTCAAGGTCCATTTTCCAATACTTGGTATGTCCGGTAAAACCCTTTTTTAAATGATTTTCCTCACCCGGTGTGGCTAAGAAATGTGTGACCTTGTTGGTTTCCTGGTGGCATTCATTATGCCATGTCTCTCGTTTAATGTCACACAGATTTAGCAGGATTTGCAACGGTCCAGCCTCGGGCCCTTAATTTGTCACCTTCTGTGTGGCTGACATTGCTCAGGTTTCAGCTTCTGATAAATAATCCGCTCCAATCTCACTGCGCATTTGGCTAAACTTGCCGTTCTTAATGGAAGATGTTGGAGTTGGACGAGCGTAGGGCTGTTAAGGTTGTTGCATAATTAATATCCTTTAACCCCTTGGCTCGTTATGATGTGATCCTCGCGATTGAATGTTTCCCCTACGCAGACCTGCGAAGGATCCCCTCTAAATCTGTGAAGCGTGATAGTGCCTGAGGAGAAAGTTTTGCCCTCGACCATTTAGAGTGGCCATCCGTTCCCAGCGAAGTGTGTGTCAGAGAGGACAGAAGTGTACTTTGCGGAGTGTAGAAGTGGGCAGCGGCCTACGGTCCCGCATAGCTGCCGAAGGGACCGGAGGGGAAAAGGGAGGGAGGTCTTTGCGGACACGGGCGCGAACAGACAGGCTAAAATAAGAAGCGGCCTCGATCCGAGTTGGGGCAGATGGAGGTTCAAAGAATTCTATGGTGCCAACGTTCTCTGGCCAGCGGTCGGCCAGAGTTATTTCCTACAGAGGACCAGGGGCCAATGTGACCAGTGAGAAAGAGGACAGCTGCTTTAGCATGTAGGCTAATGGTGACGAGGTCACTTTGGCACCATTTTGTGTTAACCAGCCTCAAAGCTGGCGGGGAAAGTTTTCAGTGCGTGCTAACTTCTCTGGAAAAAGTATGTCAAATTTCTGTCTGAAATCGTTTTGCAATTTGTGCCTAACCCAAGTCCCTTTTGGATTTCTGTTGTACATATGGTAGGGACAGTTGTGTGTCATATAAACATTGGACGTGATATGAAAGATGTTTATATGCTTGTGGCCTTTTTATCTTTGTTTGGCATAAATATACAGCATTGGATTAATTAAAAATTTTCAGAAATATGAATATTTCCAGCGTATATTTTTTGTTCTTAATTTCCTTTATTAAATATGAAGTAACCCTGAGGTCTTGAGTAGAATTATTTAGATTACATCTCCACGATGTAACCAATGATGTCTCACAATTTGGGCATCATTAAACTGGGGGAGTCTACTGCCATTTTCATTCAAACATGCTAAATTGGACGAAGTAGTAAGAAATAATGTTATTTTTCACTATATTCTCTTGAGGCTTTGCTTATAATGTACAACCGCTGTGTTCTGTTGTTATTAGTAATGTCTAAATTTGGTACTGTCAAAAACATAGCCTAGAGCCGAAGTTGTGAGCAAATTAATTATCGCTGCTTTCGGAGGGTTTCCTCAAATCTTTCTGAAACATCGGCTTAAATGAAGACGGATTTCTCCAGTCACGGAGGTTACGGGGGATCTGGGCAGGATCTGGCTCCACTCCAAGTTCAGGTCCCGAGGGGCCGGTCAGTATCCCCCGCCGTTCTTGGACCCGGCGTGGAACCTGTCTAGTTTAGATGATTTATGGTTTCAATTCGTGCCGATTAAAGTCTGTCGGGTGCGGGCGAGCCGGCGCGCTAACGCCGCGCTAACGCCGCGCTAACGCCGCGCTTTCTGAATAACGCGCGAAGCGCTAATAAACTACCCCCGATAGTTGTTTTTTTGGAGAGGCTCTTACGAGCCGCCCCTCAAGCGCGCTCCTCACGGTCCTAACTACATGATTTACTAGTTAGCAAATCATGCAAGACGACTCTATCAAGGCAGATAACGGAAGTCGCAGAGGGTCCCCAGAGGGGCGGTTCTCTGGGAGCCCAAGCGGGGTTATGATGAAATACCGTTGTCACATACATCATTTTTATAGCCGCTAACTTTCGCGCTTCTCTGCCAAAAAAAAAAAAGGATACGAGTACAAGGCTGTTTATCATGCATGCGCTGGGAGAATGCAAGGAGTTTGAGCGTATCTGAGTGACAAAGAGCATGCTGGCTCTGTCTGGCAGAGAAAAAAATGTTGTTTTCTTAATACGCGCCCTTCGATTAAAATGGTCTGTTGGCACCGTGCTTTAATTGGTTGTGTTTAGCTGAGGGGTCCTGTGTTGTGTAGTAAACCTCAGCCTCTTTGGCGGTGAGAATTCTTGGGCAGTGATAAGATCAGAAGATCCCTTACACTAAATGATGTCTGTTCGGTTTACGAAGCGCGGCTAATGCCTCTTGTCTCCTGAGACTAGGATCAGCGTATGGGTCAGTGGCTGTGAAAGTCACTGTTCACTTTTTCACGTATTTTCACTTATGGGCTTGAGGCTGTTTTTAACAAAAAAAAAGGTGATTTATTGGCATGTGCATAGGTTCTGAGATCAGCTGAGGCCAGTGTGCCGGTGTCTTTTACTGAGTTAGAAGAAAAACATGAATCGAGCATCAGTCCGTGATGGCGTTCGTCTTGTGTTTTTCTCTCGCAACTTGTCTGATGGCGATAGCAGGCGCTGAGGACTGAGCGTGGTCTTTGTCTCGCAGGTCTCCAACATGTCTGTGCCACTGGATGTGTGTAGAAGTCGTTAACTAGCCTGTTTGAAAATGGACACCGGGGGAAGTGTGCACTACAGGAGGAACTGCACTGACAGTGTAACCGATTGTGCAGCCCTATGGAGGCCTGATTGTTTAAATGCTTAGCACATCCAACCAAATACTTTCTGTGGGTTTTGTCATCTCATAGATCCCCCACCTTCCTCCCTGCAGGTGCATTTTAAGCACTCGCTGGATGATCTGGCATCCGGAATAAAAGGAAAAAGCCCCCTCTGTATCTGCCTCCCTGTGCCGGGTCTTTGCCTGAGAAACGCTTTCATATCGGCTGTTATTACATCTGAAATTCAGAATTTTATGTAGAATTTATTTTATCTCCTCCTGAATTTCAAGTTTCTCGCACAGAATTTCTTCATTTCATGAGTTCCTTGCTTAAATAGATAAAAACTGCTTTACTGTGGGGTGTGGCTGTTTGACTAGTTCAGTTATGCATGCAAATGCACAGTCTGAGGCAGAGCTGGTTGTCAGTGAATAACCACCGAATTGTTCGGTTGAACCTCTGTTCACTAGCTATGAGCTGCTATCAGCCAGAATGAGTTTGTGATGAAATGTATGTAATGTCATGTTATAATGCTAATGTCATCATTGTCAATAGTGATACAATAGAGAGAACCACAGTGACCGAAATATAATGTATCGGTGATGTGCTGTGAAGTTGTTACATACACCATGTAGATTAAATTGTAATTAGGAATTGTCTCTGAATTAAATTAAAAAATTAATCTCTGAAATGAATTAAATTATTTAAAAAAAAATAAAATAAAATAAAAAAATATATATATATATATATTCTATTGGGATTTGTCAGTTAATAAATGGAATTAACTGTTAATGGTAATAATTAATTGTATTAGTGAATCATGTTCTTGTTCAATACATGAGTGTCAGTATTTTTGACACCTAATTCAGGTATGTTTTTGTGCTAAATTTGAAAATGCCTTCAGAATCCCCTTGCTTTAACATAACAATTGGAACAATTTGTCTGTAATTCAGTGTTTCATAGTAGGAAACAAGCTATTACAAGTGTTATGTTACCTTTACATTTAATTTATTTAGCAGATACTCTAATCTGAGTTACAGTGAAAGAGAATATTAATGCATCCATCAGTTTTGTGAGCAACCATGCCAGACCTGGATAAGAACATTCCCAGACCAGTGAGTGAGGGCGCAACATGGAAAAAGCACCCGATGTGAGGAAACTTGGGCCAAGTTGGCTATAAGTGGAGCCTGATGTAAAGTCTGAAGAAGGACTTCCTTGTCTTAGTTCGACCAAGTGTTCTCCCGCAGGTCGACTCCCTTTAGAATGACTTTGAAAAGGCGGAATGGTTTAACATGCCATCTCACCAGCGCCTCTGTGGTCAGGGGAACGGACGTCAGCGAGCAGCACCTGCGCTAATGACTCGGGAGAACGAGGCTCACTCTCAGAACATCTTATGTTCAGTATTTTTAGCAATGGGCAATGTTAAGCGTGCCTTTCTTCAGGGGACCATTCTTCATGATATCGCTGCTGATGGGAAATTAAAACTGAAACACTGGAGGGGACGATGGCCAAAGACTCAAGTAGGCCACTCTGCCCTCCACTAATTCTCAACTTTATGACCCCGCAAGTTTTCTTTTCTCTCCTTCGTTGTTTTCCTCACTGTTGATGATTGCTTGAAATGGCAGTGTGCACTGTCAATAGGTGCTGATCAGTGAATATTTTTAATTATGGTATATGTTCTCTTATAAATTAATAAGCACCTCTTGACAACTTTCTTAGATTTTTTTATGCTGAGTTTTTGATGACATTTGAGTCTTCAAGCTATAGAAAATTGTAGGATGTCCACCGAAATGAAAGGTCACAGCTGTTTATACGTCCTTCTCAGTCACCCCTTGACCTCTCCTCTGTCCCCCCCAGTCCCCCTGCCCCCTTCCCCCGCCCCCCTCTATGCATCCCCCTCCCCCAATAGGTCCATCTGCTCTCGTCTGCCCACCTTGGGCTTTATCATTTTGTTCTGTCCATCTCTCCGGTCACCGTGTTTGTTTTGCCACTGTAAACACGGACAAAAATCAGTTGGCAAAGGCCTACTTACCCTTTTACACTAATGGAATATTGGATTGACTGTTTGACGCTCTTGTCAGCGAGAAGCACTCGATAGTGCAGGGGCAGGAACACGCGTGTCCTTCCTGCCGTACGTTTTGGAAGCCGATAGATTCAGTACACACGCAGGCTGTTTGTTTATGAGTTAGAGGGCAGGTGCGCCTGGCTGTCACGGTTACACCGACCGGCACATTTCGAGAACTCATACAGCGAAATGTCTTTTACGCAAAGGGCAGAGGAGTCGTTTTCATTTGGACAGAATCAACTTAACCGCTTGCCTTTTGTTAAATTATGCCGGGCGTTCTTTCAAACACATTTTGCTTGAGCGAGCCTCATGCTCAAATGTGTCTCTATTGTGTGTTCTCTCTAAATGTGTCACTCTCCGATGGCTCTATTGTTCAGAAAAGATTTCTCATTCACAAACTCGTCTCACTCGCTCAAGCATATTCCCTTCTTTCAAATGAGTCTCATTACTTCAAACATGTCTCATCTTAAATATTCTCTCAAATGTTTCTCACTGTCATAACTTTCTTTTTTCTCAAAACACCTCTTATTCACGCAGACATTTTTAATTCTTTGACAGGCTTTTCCGTCTCTGAAACATGGTTCACTTTCTCAAACGTGAACATCAGTCGCCCACATGCCTCACTCACAGGCCTCATTCCCTCAGATGATGTCTGAAATGTCTTACTTTCATAAACACATCTCACTCTTTGAAATATGTCTCATTCTCTGAAATATGTCTCATTCTCTGAAATGTGTCTCAATCTCTGAAATGTGTCTCAATCTCTGAAATGTCTCATTCTCTGAAATATGTCTCACTCTCTGAAATATTTCTAATTCTCTGAACTGTGTCTCTCTCTGTGAAATATGTGTCATCCTCTGAAATGCCTCTCTCTCTGAAATATGTCTCACTCTCTGAAATATGTCTCATTCTCTGAAATGTGTCACTCTCTGAAATATGTCTCTCTCTCAGAAATATGTCTCATTCTCTGAAATGTTCACAGTGATTGGATTACTTCAAGCCATCTGAACGTTCTAACAGAGACATGGCTTGACCCTCCATATTAGAGAAATTTTGTCTCCAGCAAGAGGAACTAGCATGCTGGAGGAGGCTCTCAGGTTCGATGCCAGCAGGCTGTGGAATATTTATAGCAAAATATTTCTGATGCCAAAGATTAGGGCCGGATTCTCATTAGTGGATGAATCGGTTGCAAGTGTTGTGGCTCTAATAGTCTTTTGGGTATTTCTTCAAAAGCCCCCATATTTATACCCAGCAAATAGCAGGGACTCCTTGCAGGACCCTGGTGTATGTGTTTGGGGAAAATACTGACTTAAGTGCCACAAAATAAATCTGGAAAAAGATTGTGCTGGAAACTTCATTTATAAAAAAAACTGTCAACAAGATCAAACACAGTTTTTAATGCCCAGACTTTGGCCAGTGTTCTGAATGCTGCATAATTCATGTTGCAGAACATGGTGGGTCTAATGAGAGATTTATTTATTTATTTATTTATTTATTTGTTAATTTATTTATTTGTTTGTTTGTTTATTATATTCTTGTATTAATTTCAAACTGTGGAAATGGCGGGGAGAAGTAGGATTTACTTTCAAACTTTAGAGGCTTTGAAATTCAGATACAGCTGACATCTTCAGGAAAATAATACTTTGGTGTATTTAACCTTTAAATTGTTGTGTTGCTCCTTCAAACAATGGGAGTTATTTACTGAACTACAATTATACTGAGCTAGTGGGGGATGGAGAAATTTCTTAAGTGCTTAAGAAAATGCAAATTAAAATGTCAAACTCGGTGTCAGAAAGTGACTGGAACAATGTTTGGCTTTTAAGTAAACCGTATTATTTATTTTTGCAATGTACTACTTACCCAAGGCACCTTGAATTTTTCCGTATCTGTTCTTGCCGGTGGATTGCTGTGGAAGAAATTCGCATAGCTTACCTAAGCTGGTTTGAGAGGCATTATCACTTGTTCAGCAAGAAATCTTTTACAACTTCACCCCCAAACATTTTAAGATCTTAATACCTGTGATTTAACAGTATTTTATTGCAGTGAAGTGCTGATGTTTTTTCTTTATCCGGATGTGTTTTCCATATCTTCCGAATTTCTTGCTTGTGATCATTACTTTTTACCTAGCAGGGCATGAGTTAAATTCAGTGTGTACCATTAATATTGAAATCGGCCACCGCAAATAAATAAAAATAAATAAATAAACGTGGCAGTTTGCTAAGCTGCAAATTGAAAGCCAGGGGTCTGCACATGCAGTGATGCTATTAATATTGCCAATCCGTTTATAAGTGCACTCCACACTCTCGTTTAACATATTTCCTTCGTTTCTGTATCGAAATCCCGCTACAGAACATATTCGTGCTGAAGGGCTTCAATTAAAGACTTTAAAATACTGTGTAATTGGTGTCATAAATTGCCTGCAGAAGCCGGGCGCTGGCATCGGGCTCTTAGAGTAGCCGAGCTCTCTGTGTGTGAGTCTCTGATAGCCGCGGAACGCCGCTCCAGTTCAAAGTCACTTTAAATGACTCTGCGGTCACGTCCTGCCTCACCTTGGAGGGAACTCTCACACACACACGCACACACACGCACACACACACACACAGAAAAAATTAAACAGAAGGGATTGATTCAGCAGACACATGCAAACACGCGCACACACCAACTACTGTTTAATTTCACACCCACACAGATAAATGCTACAGTATCACAATTACTCTTCCTCACACACACACACACACACACACACACACACACACACACACACACACAGGACTTGGCAGAATGACAGAGGTCACGCTTTTATTTTCAGTCGGGAGAGGATTATGACTGATGTCGAAATCGGGTGATGATAACACACTCGGAGTCGGCAGTGGGAAATACTGCCTGGCCATGCCTGAGAGTTGACAGTGATATCTGTGGTGACTGCTGGAGTCATACGGTAATGACACACGTCCTGACACATTTATTCAGTCTGAAGGTAAGTGCCATTAATGAGAATCAATGGGATCCAAGATGTGGGGAAGTGTGGACTTCTCCTTCCCTGCAGGAGAGTCACCGCATTGTTACTGCGGTGTATTTTTGCTTTGCAGGTTCTGTTATCAAAGGGTGACTCAGATTTCTCGCATTTCACTAAATGCACAGCTGTAGTACCTTATCTGAGGTTTGACCCTACAGTTTTGTCCAGTTCCCTAGTAAACACAAATTACCTCTTTAAATATCTTTAACTGATGGTCTGGTTTAGGAGGAAGATTTGACAAAATCTTTAATTAATTAAAATAACAATTAAGAGTGAAGTACATTAGGCTACACAGTGCAACAGTTGCATTAATTACATAAAAGTCATGTAAAATAGGTAGGCTGTATGCAGCTTAACTTATTTTAAACAGAGTTTTTTTTTACTATTGCTAAGCATTAATAATTTAAGTATAATTTGTTTCTGCTGGGGGGAGTCCCACAAATCACTAAAGTAGTGCTGTTGACTGTCAGAGTTGATTGCAGGGATTGCATAACGGACCTATTTCAATTAGCTATCAGCTAAATAAATAGTAATATGTCACTGAGTCAGTGAGCGTGCATTAGAGCAGTGCAGTAGCTATACCGCCCGCTGTGTAACCAAGGTGATCACATCAGGGTTGCTTGAGCAGAGGTAGGAAGAGTCACCAGCGCACTCACTGTACACACCAACATTCCATGCGCTTCTGCATAAATTAGATTATAAAAAATACATTCACAAATTGTGCTGTAATATTGGGCCTTAGTGTGTCCCTGTCAGTCTCTTTCAGTTGCCCTGGTAAAAGGGACTGACTGCATGGCCCTGTTCTAGCACCCCATTGGCCAGAAAAATGTAATGTGACCCTGAGAAGGGCTCACCGTGACATCAGTTACTTTCTACTTTATTTTGAATAATAACACCCGAGCCGATGCTTGTTAACACAGAAGCGATCGCACAGAAGAAGCGTTTGATGCTAATCCTGCTAAATGTACAACGTGAGGGGCCAACGTAAGGCACGGCATCTTCAGGTAGATTAAAGCTCTGCCAAATCTCAGTCCAGCCCTCCCAAAGCTTCGTGCCAGGGAGCCGCTCGGCCCCTCGGCATCATGGGAGAGGCAGAGACACAGTTTGAGGGGCCTGGGCAGGCATCAGTCTGTGGCCAGATGTTCTCTGGTGGGGGTGGGGGTCAGGGGCACGGGGGTTGTTCGGGGCTGTTGTCGCGGCGGAGCTCAGAGCTGCTCTCCGGGCCGACCCGAGGCCCCGCCCCTCAGGCGTGCCGCCCTGGAACAGACGCCCTCCTGTCGGATTAGAGGCTCGGCCTGGCCTCCGCGTGAGAGGCCTAATGAATGTTTCAGTGGAGCTTTTTGATGTTCGACTGCAGAGCCTGTTTAAATCCCCCAGCCTCCTGAGCTGCTGCCAGCACGAGTCCTCGGCTTCCTCTCCTTCTCTCCCTCTCTCTCTCTCTCAATCTGTCTCTTCCTTTCCCTTTCTTCTCTTCCCTCTCTATTCAATCTCTCCCTTCCTCTGTTTCCCTTTCCGTTTCACTATCTTCTTTCCCTCTCCCTTATGTTTCTCTCTCCCTCAATTCTGTTCCATTCAAATTGCTTTGTTGGCAGGAAATACATAGCTGAATATTGCCAAAGCACACAAGCATATCTCCCTCTCTCTGTCTTTCTCCCCCTTTCCCTCGCTCTTTCTCAATGATATCTTAGTTGATAACAGAAGATGTGGCCCAGCCGGTGCAGATATTGAACCCTGAGGTGGGGAGCTTATTCTTTTCCGAGTCCGCTGGGTTGGAGACGCCAGTAGGATAAAGTCCCCCAAACATCTGGCTGTTCTGGATTTCAAAAGACTTTTCTTCCCAAACCCATTGATTCTCTGCATTCGTAGAGGCCTATGAATTTTTATAGCGGTTTGCATATGGATCCATTTGAGGTGGTACTGATCAGATTCAACAGCAGTTCTTTTACACTTATCCTCTGTATATCAGAGCAGGCTTGTCAATTTTTCAATTGTGAATTCAAGAACCAACTACAAAAAAAAAAACACACTACTAGTCTGTCCCAAAACAGTGCTGTCTCACGGTGTGACACTTATCACAAGCTTAAACTAAATGTCTCTGTCAAAACTAAAAGCACACACCAAAGTCTTTGGCAGTTTGTGACAGTGAAATGCACTTTGAGGTGTGGACCTTGTTGGCAGGGGGAGTTTATTTCTCTGTGGCAGCCATTGACACCCTGCCTGTAGGCGATTTGTTTGCGATGATTAAAGTCAGTTAGTGTCTGAGCAGACAGAGAGTGAGAGAGAGAGATAGCAGTAGAGATCTAGGGAGAGAGATAGCGTGAGAGAGATAGGGTAGTAGTGGGGGAGTGATAGGAAGAGAGAGAGGTGGGGTAGTAGTGGGGGAGAGAGAGGAAGAGAGGGAGGTAGCGAGCGAGTGATCCACTGTCCGCCCGCTCTCCCTGCACCGTGGGAGACAGGGGTGCTGCCCACTCGCTGACTCAGTAAATGCTACATTTGCATAATTGTCCATTTAATTGGAGAGATAGAGGCAAATAGCATTGCATTATTGCAAGCCTGGGACTCTACATTGGTTACATAGATTCCAGGGATGAGAGATTACAAAGCAAGCAAATTGCCAGCTCATGGCTTTTTTATTTCTTCCACTTAACCTGATAATTGTACTGTTAATAAACCATTTAATACGTGCCACATACACACACACACACACACACGCAAGATCGCACACTCACAAGCTCGCATGTGAGCACACACACACACGCAGGCTCGCACACTCACAAGCTCGCATGTGCACACACACACACACGCAAGCTTGCACACTCAAGCTCACATGCGCACACACTCACACATACACACATGCATGCACACTCGCACACAAATTTCTGTTTCTGTCTCCAGCAATGAACAAATAGAAAAAGTAATAATAATAATACTAATAATAATTCCCTTCCCCCTACACACGTACGCCCACACACACACACACCCCTTCCCCCTACACACATATGGAAATACACACACACACCCCCTTCCCCCAACGCACATACGCACACACCCCTTCCCCAAACACACACACACACACACACACACACACCTCTCCCCCCTGCACACATACGCACACACTCAGTGTTGATTTCCCTGGCCTCAGCTGGGGTCTTGTGAAATCTGCTACTGCTGAACAATTAACTAGGGAAGTGTGAACTATAATTAATGTAATTAATATTTTGTGTGGGGGGAAAAAAAATCAAAGCGAGCTTTAATTGAATGAAGCGATGAGTACAGGTCAGAGAAGCAGAAGAGGGACAGGAGCAGAACTCATGTCAGATTACTTCTCCCCTCTGCTTGTGCTCCTCCTGCACCCTGTCTGTCACCCCCCCAACCCCCCCCCCCACGACCTCAAAGACGTCTATCTCCACTGTAGCTGCTGCAACAGCCGATGCATTCCACCTCTCTCCTGCAGCGTCCTGAAAACAAACACACAGCCGCTAGCTCTGTAGCTCTGCGTGTGTGAGGTAGAGATGCTACTTCCTGTTTTCAAAACGTCCCTTTCTCGCTCACATCACTGACTTTAGTTTAGTTCCGTGCGGCTCGGGGAGCCGGTTTCTAGTGCGGGGCTCTGCTGGCTGCGTCGGACCCTCTTGCCCTCGGTTTTTGCCCCCCCAACCCCCATCCTCCAGCCGCTGCCCCGCCAGACCCTTTGAAAGTTTGCGGTTTGCCCGCGGAGCGGAGGGGGCGAGGGCCCACGCCGTGGCGACGGTGGCCGGCCTCTGATCTGCCCGAGTCTTCGCCCAGAGAGAGCTGGCAGACGGGCTCGTGCCCCCGGCCTTCAAAGAGAGAGCACTGCCTCCGGTGCGGCCGCCTTTGAAGTCTTCTCCCCCGCCTCGGCGTCCCGTCCCCGCCTCTCCGCCTCTCCCGGCGTCGGGCGCGAGACGGCGGAAAAAGAAAAAGGTTAATTGGTTCGTCGCGGCGCGCTTCCTTACGCGTGGCTCATATTTCAAGCTCAGGCAGCCGCGGCTTCCCGCTCTGCTGAGGACCCCATTGTTAAGGGCGAGGACAAACACACAGGGGAGAAAAACAAAACAAAAAAACAACGAGGAATCTGAAGAAAAATCAAGATGGTCCTCTCACTTTTCTGAGGCTGTACTTTGGGGACCAGAAGCTACAGGTGATATTGGTAGCCGGGCTGATCCAAGGTCAGTTTGGGAGTGGTGACGTGCCTATTAGAGGGGTGAAGTCTGCTCTCCAAGGGGCTCAATGCGACTCTTACCTAAACAGTTAAAATGAGACTGAATTAACATTTTTATTTATGAATCCCAATATTTATACTGGCTGTTTCATTGTGAACGCGTGCATGTTAGTACAGAAGCCCTTTTACCATGTATACCAGAAATAAACAGAAGGAATTGAGGTCCCAGAAGAGAGCTTTTGGCCATGGGTTAATCCCGCCATGGTTCCTGCACCCTTGTGCACCCCGGGCAAATTTGAACCCAACTGAGCAGTGGCCATTGCCCAAAAGTGTATCATAATCTTTTTACATCGTACCGTACATTGTTTCTGTGGTGTTATGCATGACTGCATTATCAGGGAATATTAAAATGTGCACGTTGCTCACATTTGCAGTGTGTATATGCTTTATTATATATTCGGTCTACAGTTCAAGTGCCTGTCCACCAGAGCCCGGTTAGTCATGTGCCACACAGACTTTCAGAAAGGGTATGGGCAGAAGAGGGGAGGTGTGCATTGTGCTGTGTACTGAGATAAAACAGCCCGTGTGCTCCTAATGAGAAAAGCAAAGAGAGTAAATGGAAGCCTGCTTAAATCTATTCACCCCCCCCCCCAGTCTCCCCGCTGCGGTTCTGCCGAACAGCGTCGGCAGCGTAAGTTCTCTTAATGGCGCGCGGGCCGTTGAAAGTAGGAGGAAAGGCCAGAAACATTATTCTTCCCTCGCTTCGGTCTCGCAGGCTGCAGCGAGCTTCAGGTCATTTTAGTGAAGTACACTTTACCGTAAGTGGACTCTGAAAAACCCCCCCAAAAAAAGCAATTGCAGTACATTTTTCTGCAATGAAAATGACATTTTGTGAGCCGCAGCGGCAGCGGGGAGAAAAGAAGCGGCGGTAATAGCATAAATTGTTGCCATTTTGCCCAGCCGGCAACCCGTTCCTTCCATCTCCACACTAGCATTAATACCCAGGGAGGCCTTTGTTCCCTAAAAAAACTTTCATCAACAAAAGCCGCTTAATAACTAAAAACTGTACGGCGTAATGTGAAAAAGGCAAAATAAAGAACCCCTTTCTCGCACTTTTTTCATTTCGCCATCTTTATGAACCGGGTGCTCCTACCGGGTGGATCACTCAGTCTTGTTCCCCACACACGTGGTTCTCACAGAATGGCAAAATTGTTATTGATCAGGAAAAAAATAAGATTTCCCTGATCCTTCATTGTTTGATTCTCGGTTAGACGCTCTATTAAGGAAATGTTCTCTTCGGTGGCCAGATGTTTTCTGAGGAAATTGAATGTGGACACAGCTGTGCCTCAGGTGGTCGTTTTGTGCCGCGTCTCTTTGCTTAGGCTGTATCGATCGGTCGGGGCAGTTATAGCTGATGTAACGCAAAAAGCAGACGTGAAGTCTTTATGTTTGCCCCATTATCCGCTGACCACAAATTTGTTCAAAAAAATCTAATGCTGTTGAATGGGTTCCGATGCCGTCCCTGGTTGCTGTTGCAGTTCCCTTTCTCCCTCCTTTGAGCTGAGATGCGTGGTTCAGATTCCCGCGCACTTAGTTACTAATCCAATCAATTAAGTGCAGCTTTAGACTCTTGTAAATACAGTAAGGAGGTATGCAGATATAGGAAATGCCAGACATTTTGGTCCCTCCTAACCAAGGGCTAAATCTGTGCAGAATTGCATGCAGAGAGAGAGAGAGAAAGAGAGAGAGAGAGGGGGAAGCCAAACGCGTACCTCCAGACATATATGAGCTCCTTATTATCTGGTAGGAGATGGCTGTCTTAATGATTAACACCAGACAGACCGTTGAGTATTAGCTAGCTGTTGGCGGTACGGTTTACTCAGTAAAAATGTTCAGAGATGGGAGGGAACGGGTTTTCAGGAATGAGCTCCAGAATGCGGAGAACAGGGTTCGGTCACCTGATGGCTGAACCCATGAACATGCTGTACTGTCAGTTCCTCCCCCCCCCCCGGGGGTTCGTCATGTTCATTGCAGGTGCCGGAGCTTCTTTCTGTGTCCCTGTCAATGCCGCGACCAGACAAGGCAGCGTCTCCGCTCTCACTCAAACGAGCAGACCAGGCGCATACCATTCCGCTCTGACCCCCCCATCGGGTCCCGATGCCCTGCACACGCTGCCCGCCGCGGGCTCCGGAGACACGCTCAGAGCAACAGTCACTTACAGGAAATGGCCGCACTGCCAGCCGCGGCCCCGCGGGGACTCGTACGCGGGCGGGGAGAGGGCGCGCGGCGGAACGGCGTCTCCGCGGCTCCCAGGACGAGCGGCGCGCCGGCTGCACGCTCCCGTAATCAGTCTCCCAGGTGTCAGGAGCCGACGGGGTACGGCCGCGGACGAGCTCTGCTCCGTCGTTTCTTGACACTCGGAAGAGCAAGACTTTTCCGCCTGAGAAGTGGCGGGGGGGGGGGGGGGGGGGGGGGGGGAGGTTGTTTGCGAATGGTTTGGCAGACAGGCAAAAAAAAAACCGTAGTCTACATCGACTTCCCGGTGAAAGAGCGCGCTGACAACAGTGTCAGGTTGTGCGTGTGAGATTTCGCTGAGCGACGGGTCCTTCCGCGAATGAGGATGTCTCTTCCGTTGATGGAGTGATCGCGTGTTTCGTTCCTGACGACGTCTGCGAGGAGAGGCGAATGCCAGCGTTCTGAGCGAACGTGAGGCACGGCGTTTACGAAACTCTTCCTTCATAAACACGACAGCACAGACTGTACATAGGGCTGTAGCTGTGTGTGAGCCTTCATCAAACCTGCGCACGCGTAACTACCCTGAGGCACAGCGGCCTAGCCGGGCAGACAGCGTGCAGTGAGCCAGAGGCTCCAGGCTGTGGCGCTGTAGCTATGGTGGAGCATTTTAAAGGAGCTACACCCCTCTTCCAGTTAAAGCATCTGAAGTCACTCCTGATTGGGGTCTGTTCTGAGGTGATTTGCAGACTGGTTTAAAAAATGCTTAATTTGATGCACGTTCTTGCTGCCGCTCATCCTGATGGGTGCTCGAGCGCTGATTTTGGGGATCCACTTTCAGGGCAGTAACTCTGCTGCGAGCAGCGAAGTCGGGTTGAATGGAACCGCCGTTTCTCTGTGTCATCAGCGATTTGAAAATCAAGAAGGGCCGGCGTTGATAAGCCCTGGGTCTCATCACCAGGAGCAGCCGAGTACGGCTCCCGCCAGCTATCTAACGCGGCTCCGTTGCTTGGAGACCTCGGATTCGGGCAACGGAAGAGGGTCTTCAGTTTTCTGTGTGGTCTCATTTTGCCACGTGAAAAATCCTCACTTTATTAAAACATGCTGTGAAGAAGCTGAATTGTAGCACTTCCTGTACGCTACATCGGTAACCGCATTAGGGCGTTGACCTGTTTGGTCCATTTGCGTGCACTGACAGGACCCCCAGCAAACACCAACATTTTCTGTTTGCCGCCCCACCCCCCACATTACTTGTTCAGTCTGCTTCATTACCTTCTAATCTCCTGGACAGACAGCAGCCGTGCAGCGACCGGCTCAGCTTAAACCCTTTGGAACCAATTGGTGCAGGGGAGCTCGTCCCCCACGTCGGGCCGGCCGCCAGTGGGCTCAGGATCAGCTCATTAGTCAAATCCCCGGTGAGGACCTCAGCCCCCCCCCCCTTCCCCCTCCTCCCCAGGAGGGTGAAAGAGTGAAACACCCCTCTGACTTCCTTTTCCTGTTCTTCTGCCTCACGGTTTTTCCTTTCTTTTTTTTGCGTGCATCAGCAGTTTTCCGGCTCCACCTCGCCCTCGTGTCAGAGCCTCTGGTCCTCAGGGCCTGCGGCGCTTGATTCTGGGAGAGTGCGCCCCCTCCTGATGTGCGTGGAGACTGTTATCGCTGCATTGGCGGAGTGCTGGGCCCAGGCCCTTAGCTGTAAAGAATGGGTCTGAGGGAGGCAGTGTGTGCAGGCTGGCATTTCCCTCATAAGTAGAAGAAGTCTCTTCCATTCCTAAATACGGACAGGGAAGCTGGCAGCAGGGAAGCCCACAGGTCACCGCTGAACCAGAACTGATCTTTTCTTCACATTTAAAGGTGAGGTTCTTCAGTGCTCTTATCAATGGAACCCCCCCCAAACGGGTAAACAGACCATTTATTATTAACTCGAATATAAGGTAGTTCATTAATCCTTTGTGACAGTCTGTCTACTTGTTAAGGCAGCCAGGTCCTACTCTTGATAAGGGAGGGAGGGAGAGTGTTCTCACACGCGCATGTTTAATTCAACAGATGCCGTACTGCCTTTTGGCACCCAACCCCTGCCACGCTTTTTTATGGGCTCACCCTGCTGTCAGGTGTGTTTGGGCTTTCTTTCAGCAGTAAGGTGAAACTGCAGACAAATATCAAGATGGGTGGCTGTGTAATTTGTCTGCCTTTCAGAACAACTTAATTAAGTGTAAAGTGAGCTACCGTGTTATGATAAACTGTAACAGTTCTAGGTAACCTCAAAGTTTTTTTTTTTTTGCTCAGTTTTTTTCTGTGATTTGCATTTTCAACGTACACATGAACCATAGTAGCAGGCTAACTTATCTAAGAGCCATGCCTGACTTAAAAAGTTCCATTCATTGCTATTGTTATTGTTTAGTTACCAAGGCGATGCCCTCAGCCGGAGTGACTGTACTGTATGCAATTAACAGCTTACGCGTTTGTTCGGCTGGATCGGTATTAGAGCGACCCAGGTTAAGTGCTTTTCTCAGAGGTCCGCCAGCAGATGCCCGTCTGGGATATGAACTCGCTGCCTTCCGGTCGCAGGTCAAGTTGTTTAAACACAAGGCGCTGGGCTCTTGCCCCGTGATTGGGCGGAAACCCCGCCCTTTGGCTCGGCGCGGTGTTCCACGTGGTCCGGCCCGCCGCAGAAGTCGGCCTTTTTGTGTTGGGCCGAGGGAGGTGCGGTTCCCCGCGGACCAGGCGTGGAGGCCTCAGCTCCTCTCCCCCACCACAGGCCCTCCCCGCTGTTGCATAACGCCTCTCGCTGGCTGCGCTTGTCAGCCAGCTGCTGGATAGCGTGTCCTGACTTGAACCGAGCAGCCGAACTGAGTCACCCCTCTTTGGGGCGGGGGGGGGGGGGTGTGGGAGGCAGGGCCCAGACTGCCAGACATGCACCCGACCGACCCCTCCCCCCCCGCATGGGAGCCTCCACCCAAACAGCCGCGAGGTTGGAGAAAGGCACGTTGAGATTACGATACGCCCCCCCACCCCCACCCCCGCCCCCTTCAGATGGCGTAATGTGACCTCTGTGTGAGGATATCCGTGCCAGACCAATAACCCTTTTTATCAGCTCTGCGGTTCTCTCTCTCTGTTGTTTTTGAATGCTGCGGGACAGAACAGATTGTTTTGCCCTGGGTAAGAAGATTTTATGTAGCACAGTGTACTTATTATTTTTTTTTCATAATCCTCCCTTTATTGTCTGACACGCCCTCTTTCACTGTGAGCAGCGCTGTACAGTCCTGTTCAGAAGCGTGCCACAATGTGCACAGCAACCCGCTTGCTTGATACTGTTTGCAGAGCTTCCGGTCCAGACTCCTCGTGTCTGCCTGCCTGCGTTCTGACCTCTAATCCCGGAATAATGACTTATTTCCTTTCATTAGTACAGGCATGCGATTTTCTTAAAGCAACAGTCTGGAGAGATTAAACGCTTTTTCATTGCGGTTTTCTTAACAGTGTACAGTGTGGCCTAGTGGCCGAGAAGCCAGGAATGTCACCAAAGGGTTGCATGGTCAAATCCCAGTCAGGCACTGTCCGTATAGCCTTGGGCAAGTCACTGTATTTTTTTGTAACTCACTGTACTTTGCTAGGTAAATATCCAGCTAGATGGAAAATATTTAAAATGAAGAATGTCACTCCAAAAATACTTCTGCTAACCAAATAAATTACATTGTAATAACTTATTCTTATTTTGTTATTTACTATTTAGGATTTAAAATGATAGCAATAGAATATGCTGTACATACTGTTAAATTCAGGCTATGGCATTACAGGCAGATTTATATCAGTAATAGCCATCGATGTGAAGTGTATGCATCTTCCCTGGTGTTTTACTTGTGTATTATAATATGATTGTAATATATTTTCTGCCAGAACAGCACACCTGTACAGTCCATTTCTGTGTGTTTAATCAGATGGACTCCCAGCATGCTTTGTGCCCAAGAGTGACACCTGCAGCTGGGCCTCACCTGAGCCTAACATCCCCCTTGCACACCTGCGCCCCCAACCCCATACACACAAGCACACACATGCACAAAAGTACACACTCTCTCTCTCTCTCTCTCTCTCTCTCTCACACACACACACACACACACACAGACAGTGCATTACTGCCATTCCAACCAAGTGCCTACCAAGTACCTTCCAATCAGTATTTACCAAGCACTTACCAATTGAATTGAATTATTTAGGGGCAGTGTGTTGTAAATGAATTACTGAACATTGATTAACAGAATTACCTCCACCAAAATGGTCATGGCCACCGTGACAGTAAACCAGGACCGTAAAGGAACCGGCGCCGTGGGTATGTGCGGCCAGCGGCCCCTTTAAGAAAGCAGCTTCTCTTTACGCTTGAATAAAGCGTGACGAATGCTATGAAAGAGAGAGAGACGGAGGAAGAGGGGGTGAGCGGGAACGAGAGAGACAAGTGCAAAAACATGCCGCACATCGTCAGGGGGGTGGCGGCTGACCCCAAATGCTCACTGGTTTAATTTGGTGCGTGCGGTCGGACGCGGTCCAGCGGTTAACCCCATGACCGACCCCGCCTGGGTTCCATGGTGCGGTGACATCGCTGCGCTCCCAGCCCAGCGTCCTCGGTTAATGTTCAGAATGGCTGCCCGTGTCCTTGGCAGCCCCGCCTGTGCTCTCAGGGTCCCTGTCCGCTTGGCCTGAGGTGTCTCCTAAGAAGACCGTTAAAAGAACTCGCTGCTCCCAGAAAGAGCGGACCTGTTAAACATTACTGTGTAGTGCATCTCTGACTGTGCACTGAGTAAGCAGATGCATGTTTATACAGTGTACTTGTGTAATATGTGTGTGTGTGTGTGTGTGTCACAGTGAACGCATGTCCAAGCAGTGAATTCTCAGGTGGGAGTGTAAAAATCAAAGAGACCTTATTCACACAAATGTGATATTATTTACAATGTGTCCAAAAACTTTAAATACAATAAAAAATTTAAAAAAACAAACCTGACATGTCATCATACACTTAGCGTAGCAGCACCAGCAGAGGCAAAACAGTCAATTTTTTTTTTTTTTAAAGCATTTGAAACCCTGACATTCCTGTATTTACTGATGCATATTTTTGAAGGAAATGCTGCACCATAATGGCTAAACCTCAAAAAAGAGTATAAATTAATGAATAAATAAATAAATAAAATTCATATAAATCAGTTCCTTTCCGCATTTTACTTGCTGACATTCCATTGTAAGCTCTTACATATCCCATAATTACCGGGCACTAGTAAAAGCGCGCATCAGCGTCGGCGCTACTTTTAATTCCTCTCGGAAACTATGCTTCAGTAATAGAAACCCAGAAAATACACGTGCATGAATACACCAATACAACTGGTGCAACAGATCGAAAAAAACCCCACATAAAATTAGAACACAAAAATACGTTTTTTTATAGTTCATGTGGAAAACGTTCTGTTGATCACCAGTGTGCAAGACGTGTGGAAGAAATGCCATCCCAAATAAGACAAAACCGTATTCCCTCCCCAAACACCCGAGCACTGCTCCGGCAGGCACGCCAGATGGGTGTGGTCTATCTTTAACGATCCCCTCGTTTATGTTGTAAGTACGTTAAACAAGTTGTTTTACATTATATGTTAATGACAGACATCGTGCACTATAGGCTTTTTTCCCCGCACTCACAGATGCATGCAGTCGCAAATCAGGCATGCTGACAGGTCATAAATGTAGCTGGGTAATTAGCGGTAACTTATTGGATCTTCTCAGTGTCTTCTGTTATTTATTTGTTTGTTTATTTATGTATTTATGTTGCCTGTACGACATATGCAATTTGTTGGAGCATTTAATTGTTACTCCAGGCAAGCTTGGCTAAGAAAATCTGATGGGCCTCAGAGTTGTGCAGTCTCAGTCTGAAGCCCTTTGACAGATAGCCTTAGTGTGTGTCCCGACTCTGAGGTTCTCCCTCTGGTCGTGGCTGTGTTTTGAATTTAATGTTGTATTCTGTCGTTTAAAAAAGCTGCAGTCATGCCCTTGCATTAAATAACAGAGAGGGGTTTGACCACTGAGAAATGCATACATTCAGGGGGCAACAAGGTAATTGTTAGAGCATTACATATTTTGCATTATAATTAAAAATGCATGGTGGCTTTCTTAAACCAGTAAATTGCAGCAGTGGGTTGAGTGAGAGACTCTGGTGGGGGAGAGTGGGTATAAATGTAACAGCAAGGAAGCGGCGCTCCGGTGCGGCCGCGGGAGCTACTCGGCCACCTGCGGCTGTCTGCGGGCTCCCGGTGTGGACGTGCTGCGCTAGGCTCAGCGGGGAAAGGGGCGGAACACCAGAGGCTGCTTTGATGTGCTCTTTCCTGCGTCTTGGCCAATCACAGAAATGCCGCCGGCGCCCAGCCGTGCTGGGAGAAAGGACTGTGATGCATTCTTGTGGCGCTGGGCCTGGGCTGAACATGGCCACACACTGTTTCTCCTAGCGATGAAAGGGAACATAGAGAGTTTTTACGTAACATTTATGCTATGTGAGGCATGATTTTGTCATTTTGTAATTATGCTTATACTCAATTATGTATTCAATAATTCAAGAAATATGAAAATATGTAATACATTAAACAATATATTCAAATATATCTTTTAATTCTAAAATGTACTATTGTTAAATGTAATATTTATGCTCGCATCTACATAATGTGTGTAAATAATATACTATAATTGTGAAACTAAGTGACATTTATGTGGGTGGGTGTGTATGTGTGTGTCAAATTAAATGTGTGTCTGTTTGAAATATATCCCAGCATCAACTGTCATGGGAAATGTGATGTAGCTCAACAATTAAAATCTCTGGTCGTTTAGTGTTTTTGGTGGAGCTAACACAGTCAATTATTTGTCATTTTTCATATCCTATTCTTAAGCCAGTAGCTGTAGGGTATATGTAGGCTTCATATGTATACCCAAGTGTGGACTGTAGCTGGATACTTGTTAAATTGTCTACATTTTATTGCAAGCATTTTATATTTGTTTCACAACATTTTTATAGAAACATCTGTTTGCCGTATGGATGGTAACTCAGTTTCCTTTTAAAGCATTGTTAGGCAGTCTTACACAGTTCAGTCAGTTCAATTTAGTCATTTGATTGCCACATGTGACAGCTGATAAAATCTTTTTTAAGCTGCATTTCTCAACACCGCAAGACAATGGCACGTAGTACAAAACCGGGTTGAGACAGCGTTGTCGTTTGAGGGCAGAAGGTACATGCAGTCGAATATTACCTGTTGCTTTACAATGTTAAGAATTCCTGCAGTACTTTCAGGCAGGCTTTTCATGCGGAACGTACAGTACTTTATGTGGCCTTTATGTACAGTACTTTATGTCAGATTTATGAGCGTTCTTATTGTATGTTGCATACTGACAGGGTGCGGTTTCTGTGGTGTTTACGAATCCCAGGGCATTAGCTCGGCACGTGGAATTTCAAAACCACTTGTTGCTTCAAATTAAAACAAGGTGTTTCTAATCCCTGGAAATTGGTGAGTAGCGTCTTGCCAGAATTTTGAGATGGTCTCCAATCTAAGTGAACAGAAAAGTAAGGGCAACAGCAGTTCTTCTTCATGACATTAAAAATTTTAGGGAAAATTCAACCAGTCATTTTGCATTTTGATATTCCATGCTTAAAGACGTCAGTGGTCAGGTCCCCAAGGAGATACTCGTAACTTGTCTTTCATTGGCTGGGTTGTGGCCAATTTTTAATACCTCACATCACCTTGTTTCTTTTACCAGTGCACAACATTAAAATGTCAATTACAGTCATACAGGGCGTTATAATCTTACGTTGGTTAAGACTTTGTTGAATCGATTTGTGGGGAATTTATAAAGTTTGGTCAAGAGTTTCTCATCTCTCCGTTTTCATGTTCTTGCTTATTGCCTCAAGAATTACCAGAGTAGTAACATTTTTTGTCCTTCAAGATAATATTCTGTGTGTTGATTATTATTAGTTGTGAGCACTGTCTTGAATGATGTTTTATTTTTATAAATGAGTTGTTTTTCTTGAATTTCACTTGCAGAGTTAGAAGTGGGGTCTGAAGTGTGACTAGCTGACACTAAGACAAATTTGCTGATAACGGGCACTGACAGTGAGTGATTGAGTGCAGAATTGTCTGCCCTCATTACCTTTTTAAATCGAAATATGAGTTGTGATACATTGCTGAGTTTCCATGGCAACTGCCACTGCCGCCTGCACTTGGTGTAGATTTGGGGTTAGGGTGGGGCTGCATCTGGTGGACCCTTTGACCCACCAATGTCTTCCATTATATTTAAGACAACACAATCAAGCAAATAGTACTGCACTCATACAAACAGAATTCAGAGTTAAAGCATCAGGAAACACAAGGGTAGTACTGCACTTTGACCATATTTGTTTATCAGTGGCTGACAACAAATCTCTTCTCCTGTTGTTATTAATCTGTTTCTTTTATTGTCTTATGTGATGCTTAACAGATTTATTCATGTTTCTTTATACCATTCTAAGGACTGACAATGAATGTCTGTCCCTTTTAGAGGACATACGTGTCTGTACTTAATCTTTATACCATATATTCTAGTTTGCTGAAACTTACGCTATAAATTCTAAAATCTTATTAATACTTATAATTTTCTGCCCGGTCTCAGGAGGATGTGTCCTACACCTCTTAATGTTAGTCTTTAGTACAGCTGTATATTTATGAAAACTATAATTATGTGCCATTCTGAAATGTACAGGAAAGTGGCAAGTGGCAGACCAGGGAATCAGAACCTACAACATGGCTTCCAGGCCCATGTGCTTTCTCCTGGCTCCGTGCTTTGGCATCCGTGCGGTTCAGAACGTTTGTATGGGTTCAGCCTACGTGGAGCTGCGGAATTGCCTGGGCCCCAGAGTAGCTGCGGGTGCCCTGCAACATGAAATGGTGTTTTTTTAGATGAGAAGTTATAAAGACCCCTCACTCACCTGCTTGTATGTTTCCAAATAATCCCTTCTGGGATGGGTCATGCTAAACATGACTGGACAATAAATTCATTCAGTTGTTTGTTTGTTTGTTTGTTCATTCACCAGCATAAAAGTTCTGAGGCACTAATTATAAAAGTCGGGGTGCCAGCACTGGTGCCGTAGTTAACTGTCATGCTAAATCATTATTTCCCAATAGAAACATCTGCGCTACATACGCAACCTTTGTTTTTCCTGTCTTATTTTTTGCCAAGTTGAAATATGGCAATATAAAAAGAGAATCTGCATGCATTAGCCAATTTTAAGACATTTGCAGTACTAGTACCACTTGCAGTAGGGAGTCCTTTTTCTTCCTTGATGTTCGTAAGAATAGGTACATTCATGTGAATGAAAGCGACCACTGCTGTTCAACCCCCCCCTCCCCTCTCCCCCACCCCATTCTCTGCTCACTGAAACCTGATAGAAGTGCAAAAGAGGTGCGACGTTGGTGAGAGACGTGCGTTCGCATCCTGTTGCGAAACAGACCAACCAGCAGGCAAACATGTCCTGTACATCTAGTACAAACACCTGTCCAATGTGAACACCATGTGCCAGCCTCTGTGAAATTGCCCCTTCTTCTCTCTGCAAAACACTGCAATTAAACATTACTATCTCTGAAAGGGAGAGCGAGATAGCCTGTGGGAAGATATGGGAGCGGGTGGGGGATTGGGTGGCGGGGGGGGGGGGGGGGTGTAGAATTGATCATCTAGCAGAAATCACCCAGCCTCCGTCCCCAGAGTGAAAAAAAATACAAATGGTGCTTGTCTTACTTATTTTGCGAATAAAACGTTGATCAATGCACTGTAGATGGAAAACATGCCATCGATTTGTGGTACTAAATGGAACATTGAAAGTAATGTATTAAGTGTAATTAAATGTAAGCTTTGACTGCGACTAAAGCCTGATTCACACGGGACTAGTTTCACCCCAGGACGTCCTGGGATTTTAATCCAGCACAAATCATCCGTGTCTGTAATTTTTTTACAGATTGGGAGAGCAAAAATTCCAGCTGATATTACCTAATGTTTTTCAGTCAAACTCAGATGACTTTGCATCACTCTAATCCCGCATGAATCGACATCTCCGTAAATGCACTTTGCTCACTTGAATAATGGTGTGAATTTCTCTTTGTTGGGAAAATGGAGACTTGCCTGAAGAGAGATTTGATAGTTTTTTGTAATTTTATCCATGCCGAACCACACCAACAATCACATCCCTGTTCTCTATATGGTACAATATATTAATAATATTCATTACAGATAACTGGATAGGCAGGCAGGTAATTTTGTCATTATAAACCAATAAGCTACAACACTGAATACCATTGTTGAATTAACAAGTGTCTAATCTCTTGTCCAATGTCTATTTTCCTTTTTAGAAGCTTTACTCAAAGAAAAGGGGTGGCTATTGGCTAACAACAATGTACAATGGTAGTATTGTGGTAGACCTTTCCCAGCTGCCCACATAATGAGCAAAAATTACATTGCAAGATCTGCTCGGATACAAATTACCCCGTGCTAAAAGAGCTTAAGGCTTCATATGAATTTAGAGGAAATGAGGTATTTACTGAGTTAAGGACATTGTAAATGTGCTTACAAGTAAGATTAGAAGCTGTGGCGTAAACTTTTCCTTGCAATAGTCTTGACCCCAAGTACACTATCACATGAGGACCCGCCACCAGAAACTTCACCCCGGTTAGTCATGGTTCCTGTAAAGATGAACATGGATGTAATTTGAGGCCCCTCACCTCAGGTCCTCAGTATATTGCGTCATAGTCGGAACCCTGCGTCGTCATGGCAAAATGAGACCAGTAGTGGTGATGCCATCGTAAAGAGGACGCACCTGCCAGAAATCCTGCGATGCAGAAATAAATGGCCTATTGCGAGTCAGTGTGAGCTTTGTGTCATTGTTACTTCTTTTTTTTTTACATAATACTAATTTAATGAACCTAATGAACAGACTGTGAAGGGACTGCTTGCGAAAATGTGGTTGGCCCTGCCAACCACTACCAACCCTGACAGACTAATGTTGTTTATGAAAGCAGGGATTTTTTTTGTTGCGTCTAATCACATTATCTATTCCCAGGAGCGAGCGAGTTACTTGTGTTTTACTTCAGATAGTGAGAACACATTGTTTCCAGAAGCACATTATTTTTAGGATGCTGTGAAGCAAGCGGGTTCGTGCGTCAAGTGAGACGCATCCCTGTAGGGGAATGTAAAGGAGTTTGAAGACATTGTCCTTTGGATTTGATTAATTCACAAGCGGGGGAAAAGCAGTTGTCCCCGCCTGAAAATAGAACCGACTGAATCTCTGTCGTTTTGCCTCTCCCTCTTTTTGTCTCCGGCTGGAAGTGCGTTACGACAGGAAGTGGAAAAATAAATAAAAAAGATGAAGCGTTCGCAGCAGATGAGTCCGGAAGAACGCACGCAAAATGAAAAGTGCTTTTGGAGTGGTAATCCTCTCTTCCTCCCTCTCCCTCGTTCTTTCTTCTTCTCTTCTGTGGGGGCCTGTCAGTGGCATGCGCACACATGATCAGAAGCAAAAGTCCTGCTTATTCTCCAGTGCCATCCGTCTAATTTCCCTGTAATCTCATTTTTGCCGAACATAGATACGTCTCGCGGTGTGAAGAAGGTGTAGGAGATAAACCTTGCATTGCAAGTCAGTTTTTTCCCCCTTTCTCGCTTTGGCAGAAGTATAGAGAAAAAATATATGAGGAAAAAAAGATGTAGACTGTACGGTTTACAATGTTATTTTCCAGAATGCCACCTGAGTCTGGCTTTGAGGAAATGGCTGGAGGCTCACAGGTGTTAGGCCCTGGGTTTGAGTAGTCAGAGCCCGGGTTGTGAGTGTGCATGAAAAGCAAACAGAACCATTTGCATTGTGCTTAAGTTAAGCCTCTGGAATGCTGGTGAGTTCATCTCCGCTCTGCTTTTGGGAGCTGTTCTGCCACATATTTGTCGGTTTCCTTCCCCCAAAGTGGATTTTTCTCAAAATGTCCCTACATGAGTTGTGTCCCAAACACCTGTCTTAGAAATTCTCCCTTCAAAATGGACTACTATCTACCATGGACTTCCATGCATTTTTTTTTTCCTGAGAAAAAGGCAGATTTTATTTTTTAATCTGTACTATGTGGGGGGGAAATCCTCCTCTGGCAACCGTTTTTGGCAGATACTCTTGGCTCACAAGTGCCGAGACACTTTCTGGCTGTGCTAACCACTTGGCTTAAAGTGTTAAGGTGCAGGTTCATTTCAAATCTTGAAGTGGAATTAATGAGCATAACATTGCCTGGGACACAAGTTTAGAAAGAAAATGGGAATAATAAAAACAAAGGTAATGTTTTTAACAGCTGAGTGCTTTGGCACAATATTAGTTGAATTACTAGCAGTGTTTAAAAATCTGCATGCGTGTTTGATCTACAGCAAGACACCTAGAGTACGCATAAATATCACACAGTATGCTGCATAGAAGCAGCACAGTTATATTGTGACAAATGAACAGTGTGATCAGTGACGCAGAAAGCATTTATGGTTTGCCTTTATTTGTTGTTCCCCTACAAATATACATTCATATGTCATAGGACAAAATCACATTCCCAGGACAATGAAAACAGGCTTAGTAAACGGCTTGTGCGCGCATGGCGGGATATTGTTTCATGGAAAATCTCGATGCTAGATGTTAACTTTTCTGCGCCGTCTGACCTTCATCGGAACAAATGTCCAACATCTCCTGGATGTAAATGTCACCGGGTCTCTCTAAATGTCTCCGGTTCTGGTGACACAACATCACAAAAGGGCGCCCGTGGGACGGCCACCGGCCCGCCCTCCCCTCCCCTCCCCTCAGACGACGCCCCCCAGAAACAGCCGGAGAGCACTAACGGCCTCCCCCTTAAAGAGGCGCGCTCCTCCGGTGACTAATGAAGAACACTCAGCCCGCGAGCGAGCGTGCCGCTCACCTCCTTCAGCGCTAATTAATAGCTCGTCAGGAAGGCTGCGTTTCGCCAGAGCCTTTTCACCTGTTACTCTCCGCTTCGATAAAGGGGCCCCCGTCTGCATACCGAACGAGCATTAGGCAGAGGGCCGGCTAATTTGAACCCTCGGCTGGAAAAAAAAAATCTTCCCCCGCAAAAAAAAGAAAAAGTACATTACTCTAATGAATGAAAGATTGCTGGGCTCTGGCGGCCCTGGTAAATACTCCTGCCGTGCGATTCACATGCAGATTTATACAAATGAGGGGCCATGTTTAATGCAGGCCTCTGATAACGGCTGTGAGTGAACTCCTGTGAATGTGTTTTTTTTCTTTCTTTGTTCCCCGAAGCGGGGGAGCTGGAATCATGAGCCGTCGTGAGCCGCCATGAGAAGCTGGCTTCCGCGCGGCTCCGGCGGCGTTCCTGTTGCGTCTGCCGCGTTCGTCTCCTTCGTTTTACGCTCATTCACGCTCTGTGGTAAAATAAATAAATAAGTACACAAAAAGGTGGTCATGGTTTGAGGGCTGTGTTTTTAGCAGAGCCTCTCTGGTCTCAGGCCCCGGGTGTGTCTGAGTCAGCCCGTGACCCGCGGCTGAACTCTCCTTTTTGCAGGCGGACACCGGTGGGGGTGGGGGCGGGTGGGGGGGGGGGTCGGCGGGCTGAATTACAGCTGAGCCGCAGCCCCGGCTGGGATAATGGCATCCTAAACCGGGGAAAAAAACAGCCGTCGGTGCGAAAACGGCTCAATTAGAGGAGCCATAAACTTGTTAGGCCCACGTTTCAGTTCACAGGGGGTAGATTTTTCTCCCGCGCAGTCAATATTGCTCCAGCGCATTAAAGAGCGCGGCCGCGGGCCTCTCCGGCGCCGTGTGCTTGTCGGAGAGTGCTCTCCAGGTGGGTACTTACATAAGGAGCGCGGCAGCGGAAACACAATTACCGCTGCCATTTTCCTGTGGAGGGCAGAGGAGAAAAGCGGCGAACTGGACCACCTCACTCCCATTGGCTAACGGCCGGGACCCAGCATCGCCATCTGCTGGTCGGCAACAATACCACAGCATAACGTCGGGAAGAAAACTACGGTGATGGTCTGTACCTCACTGTATTATTTATTTGCTTGGCCCTTTTCCAGAGCAATTAGCACAGCGCTTTTTATTGCATGCTACTATTTGCACATATAGCTGGATGTTTCACTGAAAATAGCACCTTGCTTTTGGGAACTAAACCCGAACCCTATCCAGCCGAAATCCCCTAACTGCTGCGCTACACCACCGCCTTTCCCGCGGCCTCTCCGGGACGGGTGGTGAAAATGAGGGGTCATTTTGGATCCGCGCTCACGGACGCGGCGCTTACGCCTGTCTGTTATTCCAGTGGGGGCCGGCGAGTTATGATAGATGGCCGAGGTGCTCCGGCTGGGGGGGGGGGGGGGGGGGGGTGGGGTCTCTGACAATTAGAGCCCCGAATGTGACGGGGAGCGGGATCGGGACCGGACCCTCCTCCCCCCTCTCGCTGAGTGACATCGGGATGCGGGCCTGTGCGCGGGGTCCGGAGGCCGTACGCCGTCCGTCCCCATTAGCGCCGGGCCCATTAGCCCGTCCCCGGGCTCCACGCCGGCGGTGGGGGGAGCGTGCGGGCGCAGCGTGCGGGCGCAGTCGTTTGTGTAACCCGCGCCGGAGGTGCGTCGGACACGAGCGCGCGGCGGCGGTCGCGGCGCGGGGGGGTGCCGTATCAGACGCTCTGATCAGACCGGATGCATAATACATCAGACGGGCCCTGCAAATGGAGGAAAGACATTCATCATCGTCCACCTTTCAAATTATGCCCCTCAGACGTGGCAATCAGTCCGGCGCATCAGTATTCAGTTCTGGGTGAGTTCTGCCATATGGAGAATCGCTGAGCTCCGGCTCTCTACCCCCCCTAATCCCCATCCACCCTCCACCCCCATCCAGCACCATCCTGCAGTCCCCCTGTCTCCATGCTCAGGCTACAGTAACATATTTTCTGATTCTCTTTTCTGTTTATATCTCCTGATATATGTAAAAAATAAAGGAATTATAACATTAAATTATCTAGAAGCTGGTACAACATGCTTACTGCATTTTCGCCTTTAGAGAGGGTAAAACTATTAAGGGCTCCTGATGACCCTGTAGCTACAGTGTATGGGCCCTGAAAGGGTGGATGTTTTTTTTTTTCACGCCACAGTGATAGGTGGGAAGGGAAATGTTATATTTTAATAACAAAAACATTTTTTTCTTGAAATAGCCAAAAAAGCAACATCCCTCTCAGTCCTAACAATACTCCACTGGGGCATTGGTTGTCTGCTTTTTCCAGTAGGAAGACGTTTTCCCTACTGGCTTACCGACTCGATCTGTAGTAAATTAGCAAATTAGTTTTCTGAGTTCATCTCCCATCCGAGTACTGACCAGGCCCAACCACAGCTAGCTCCAGCTTTCTGAAAGGAAGTCTAAGGCTGGCATGGCTGCTGGCTGCGATAGGTGGTACAATTTTAAATCCCCTTTACTGTGCCGAGTGACAGAAATGAGATTTAATATGTGTGCGTTATTAATGTGGTTCAATATTAGGCAGGTCCATATATATATATATATATATATATATATATATATATTTATATAACTTAAAATATAGAATATAAAAAGTCGCTCAAACAGAGATGTTTCTGTCTTCTCTCATTCTCTTTCTCCTTGTTTTTTTTCCCCCCTGTCACTGATGGTTGTTTTTCTTATGTCTAAAATGGATTCTTTCAAATACCCAGGGAGCAGCAAGGCTTTGACAAAGGGCAGTTTTTTTGTCCCAATATTTCAGGCCAGTTATAGTAATAGGCCTACCCATTAGACCATGGTTTTTTCTCACATTGAATACATGATCTGCATATTCAGTCCTGTTAAGTTTATATATATTTGTGTTATTGTGCTACAAGGCATTGAATTCATCTGTGTCCTATAGTATTATTATCATACTTGTTATTTGTTTTCTCACGCTGTTCTCTGTGATGGGTGGTGCATCAGCCTATTGGATTAACACACATGAGAATTGAGTTCTTGTTATTTTATTTTTTTTAGAACAGATGCTCTACACACTGCTGCAGAGACATGCCATGCAATGTTTAGTGGCTGAATCTGGATTTGAGTGCGTATATGCGAGCGTGTGGCCAGAGTGTGACTAAACCAATTGTCCCTTACAATGCTTGGTGTATTTCGTACATGCATTTCTTATGTCTACTAACAATGAGAGAAAGTGAGAGCAAGTTACGGCAGCACAGACAGGTCCTGGCCAGTCACTCCCTGAAACACTTTTCATTTGAAAACATTTCTGCCTTCCACACCAGTGTAGTTCCCATCTATCCTCCTGTTGAGGTCACAGGACAGGCACAATGCGACAGATGGTCGCAATCCAGATGTGGGTTGCTGTTTCGCAGCTTGCAAAGAAGTAAAAAAAAAAAAAAAGTGGTGGTGGTAGAAGGATATTGCTGTTCTCATTCTTCATTCTCCCTTTGTGACTCCCCGCCCCTTGCTTGTTAAGTGCGGTACTGTTTGCAACCAGACAGCTAATTTGTAGTTTTGGAAGGGATTTGGTTAGGAGGGACGGGGGACATCGGACCTGCGGCTGACAGGCGTGGGGCGGGGAGGCTAGCGCTAAGACGGCCGCGCGGTCCCGTGGGCTCTCTTATCTCCCGGCTGCCCTCTCCCTCTCTGACAGGTGTAATTCTCCCCCCAGACCCGCTACCGCAGCCCTCGCCTCCCCCCTCCTCTCCCCGCTCTCTCTCTCTCTCTCAGACAGGACTACAGGGAGCGCTGACTTTGCCCAAATGTGGATGTGGCCTTGAGAAAAGGGTAGCCGGTTTATGAGCAAAGAAAAAATAAAAAAGAGAAAAGAGCAAAAAATACTCTTTTTGGAACAGACGGAAATGGAGCGCTGTTTTGAGTTTTTGAGACTGATGGTATTCTCCATGTGTCTTTCTTTTAAGAATCTGGTATCTGTGGTATTCCTGGACTACTACTACTTTTTTGTTTCTTTCGTTTTTTCTCACTTTTTTATTTCTTCTCAGGAAAGTTTTTGTAGGAGGCGAAAATGCTAGAGATGATGTGTATAAAAGCTTGCGTCTCGTAAAGCGGTAACTTGTTTACTTTGGTGCACGCTACGTGCTTTTAATTGGACATATTTTAGCTCTCCCAATGCCTATGCATATATTTATCCGTGCATGCAATTTGTATGTCTTTGCAGAATCCAGAAAGTTTACGGACGAAAAAGGAGAAACGAGCATAAATACTCAATTTCGAGCTCGTTAGGCATTCATATTGGCTCGTTTCCCATCCGCAAAATGAGATCGGGCACAGGGCCGAAGATAATCAATGACAGTCGACGCCAGGAAAACTGTTTCAACACGTTCTGACCTTAAAACAATAATTGATTCAGTTCGATTATCCAGGTTCATTGTGGTTCATTTATTTTCCCGGTAAAAGCAGACGTGAAATTAAATGTTTCATTTGCAAGGGGCACAGTAGCGGCGCAGTGCATTGTCGTTAGGAAACGCACATGAAAGATCCAGAGGGGAAAAAGCTGAGCGTATACTGACAGGAAAAGGAAACGGGCATGTTGAGAGAATGCTACGGTTTACGTGTTTCACAGGCGCACACATTTCCGCCCTGATTTCAAGAAGAAAAATGGAATTGAAAGAACGGGGAAAACACCATCAGGGAAACGGTGGTATTCATTGTCACGGAGCTATTCCGTGCTCATTACCGGTCTTTATTAACTCCACCGTAAATGGGGCGAGGGACTGAAATTGGCAGTAATCGGAGGGATGGTAGTTTGGTGCTATGCTGACCAGTATAGCCGTTAAATAAGTGATGTGCGCTCGAATGCTTTATTTGAAAAAGTAATTACGTCTGAAAATATATGCGACACATTTAATTCCATGCAACGAATGAAATATTTCTGAGTATGCTATAGCATTCTATGTATTGTGTCTGAAATCATATATGAGAACAAATGTACTGACAAGAAGTACATTTGAGAACACAATTGTTATTTTTGTAAGTTTTGTTATTTTGAAGGAGGAATACACCTCTATACATATAGACCATCATCTGTATGCCACGTAATTTAAATACCATGATACCACTTTGGCAGTCTGTTTCATAATTCCTTATCCTTAGTTTCCTGTGGTCCATTATCAGTTGCAGTTGACATCTTTTGGGTTGAAAATATAATCAGTCTGTATCAGTAACACACCACATGCACTTGTCCTGAAGCAATGATTTTTGTGATTAGCAGAATATAAAGCTTGCAAACAAAGCATTGTGACCTTACTTTGCTCCAGTGCTAAGTAGTCAATGTTAGTATTATATTTTTAAGATTCAAAGACAAACATCTGAAAATAAAGATATTAGCTCTCAGGTGACCCTGGGTTCATGTTATTCACTGTGGTCAGTTTTATGCTTTGCCTCAATCAGTATTTTGTCTTGAAAAAGTCCTCTGCAACCCGATACTAAGCTTGAGTGCTGTGTAGTGCCCTGTATGGAACACACTTGCTGCTCATTGCTGGTTAGTATCCGGGTCCAGTGTAAGAACAGGATTTTGTGTGAACCGGGCCCCAAAAGAAACAAATGGCAGAATAAGTGCAACAGCTGCAGCCGGACGGACCGCAGACAGGCACTGTAGGGTTTCTGCAGCTCCGGGGTTCATCGCTGAAGGATTGGGAGTGGTGGCGCGCGTAGATTTGAGCTGGTGGGGATGTAATGCAGGGACATGGGGGAACAGTGGGAGAGAGTGAAATCGTCACTGTGGGGGGGCTGCAGCCCAGCCCCGCACTCATCCAGAAACACAAAGTGTGGCTCGGCGAGATAACGCAGGCATGGAGGACGGATTTGGGCTGGGCGAACTGAGTCTGAGTTTTTTTTTTTTTTTTTGCGAAAGAGTGGCTACACCATATTTCTGGAAAACCTCTCTGCTTCCCCGTGCCTTATTCGCCCGGTCTGGAGAATTAACTCTTTGCCAGCCGCGAGGCGACTCAGGCCTGCGGTTGTGTGGTGATGTGGCTGTGGAGAAAGGGAAGTGAGGCCTGGGAAATGGGGAATCAATAAGGCATTACTGAGCATTACTGTTTATTGGAATTCTAAAATGACCTCCTCTCTCATCCCTTAAGAATCCGACTACTCCCCCCACGCCCTCCGTGATTCCAATACGGCGTAGAAGAGGAATATGCCACGCCTAATTACTTTCAAAATAAATTGTTAAAATAGTTATGAAAAATGAAACTCTGCTGGGAGCAAGCATGATGAAACTTAAGAACCTTAGAATCCCGCTTCCAAATTAAGAGTCCAAAGTAATTATGTGCACTGCCAGGATAAAGAAAGTGAACATAACATTGCCATTGTTTGTAATTTTTGATATTTGTTCCTATGGAACCGTCTGAATTGTAATTGCATTTGGCTGTTGGCACTACATGCCAAAATGTGTTTGCATTTCATGAGAAAGGACATCGGAAATGAAAAAAAAAAAAAAAAAAACTGGATTCAAATCAATGTTTTTCAGACTTTCTTGGTTTGATTATTTATTTTTATTGCATGTCATAGATCATCTGTGTAGAATTGGAAATTGCTTACCAAACTGACTAAAGACTGTGATGGTGGCTGAGGACACTGTGATCAATTCGAGCACTGGTCTACCTGCTGCAGTCGGGCCATCAGGGGTACAATGCACACAGATCACTTCCTGTCAGCAAGAGACCAGAACCTGGACCAGCCTTCCAGTGGCTGAGTTCAAAAATGGTTTGGAGTAATGGGAGTGGAAAAATGAAGGAGTAGTCAGAAATATGCATTGTGTGAAACACAACGAAAAAGTATTTTACCGTAGATACTCCGTGACATTTACAGTGTAGGCCTCATTGCTCACGTCTACATACGTGGCGGTGGACGTGTTTCAAATCGGTTCTTTTGGAGTCCAAGCCCCGGAACATTCCTTCATGTGGCCAACTGTTCCAGTCTTGCCTCTGCGGCAGCCATTTTCATTTGGATTCGAGATGTTCTGCATTTTCAGAGCGAACGGGAGCCTCCTGCCAGAGGAGGATACCCTCAGCATGAATTCTCCACCTCCTGTCTTGTGTTCAGCAGTGTGGTGCAGCGCAGGATGGGATTCTCTCACGCATTCTCCTGCGGTCCTTCCATCCCCTCCACCTGCTTATGCTGGGGGCTTCCAGTTGCTGGAAGCAGCCTCTGGCGCTGTTTCAGTTCATGAATATTCATGAAGATAAGCGCCCAATGACAGCCCATTTCCAACTGTATTGTTCTTGGCCACTTTGCCACTTTGCGGATATTCATAAGTATTAATACCTTTCAGTAGTATTAATACCATGCTACATTGTCCAGTTAAGTGCCGGGTTGGTAACTTTGGTGTCCTGGTTAAATTCCCAAAAAACTCTTCATCTGCCCATCTTCCTCTGCATGCAACTTTAAATTCCCCCTGCATTCCCAACCAACTTTCACTCGCCAGGTCAGTTGTGTTCACAGTTGTCCTGGCTTAAATAGGGTTAACATATAGAAGTTTGTGGATCTTTGAAGTTACTGATGTCATTGGAGGAAGATGAGCAGAAGCAGATGGTTGAAAAAAGAATTTGTCAGAGGCTGTGGAGAGATGCTTAAGCTGAGAGGCGAGTGGACCTGACACTCAATCAGGCTTCAGCTGGGCGTCAGCTTGAGCCTTCTGAAGACATATTATTACAAATTTTATCTTACCTACATCTGTTTAATATCCATTTTTATCAACACATGCTCCCTGGCAAAATCATCAGATATTATTTGACACTTTTTTGGAGCTTGAAATGAATTTGAACTTAAAATGAACAAAATTATAGTTCAACTGCCATTTTCCAGTTAGCTTCAGGGACAGCTAGATATACGTACATACTAGGCATAATTAAAATTCTGCTATGATTTATAACTGGTTGCATTGTCCAACCAAACACATTCAGTGTCTTATTTAAAAGAGCTATTTGCATTTTTTACCAGCTAAGATTACTGGATGCATTTTGAGTTAACTATAATTTTACAGTCATGTTAAGTCTTGATATCCAGCTCCTATTTAACTCAGCAGCTGGTGGCTGACTGACACCGCATGCAAACAAGTGACTTTAAACAGGCCTGTGTTTGTTGCTCTAGACCACCGTGAGAGCTAGATTGGCCCCAGTGGCTGACTGGTTGGGTTGTCTATCTTGGGGGTTTCGAGCATATGTTCTCTGAGAATGAGCTGGCAGAGGATGTGGTGGAGTCTGGCAAATGATACGCACGCACGCACGTAAATAAAAAAATCAGATTAACCTATGTGCACACAGACATGCACACATTTTCACACACTATTTATTAATTATTACTATTAATTATTTATTATATTATATGTTTTAATATTCATTGTGCTCCCTTCTCATGATGAAAATAAATATCCACACATTGCATTGAGTTCTCTCAAACAGGTTTAATAGTGCACACACAACTTGCAACAAGTTTTTTGTTGTTGTCAAGTTTAGCTCACTCCTCATCAGTCTGGTTCACACAGCTTTCTATTACAAAAAGTTTGGTAGCGATGTGAATGTAACGCAGGCAATTATATACAGCGGCCCTTTAATTGGGGGTGGGGTGAAGGGGGTGGGGGGGAGCGGGGAAGGAGGGAGGGATTGCGAGTGTTAAAATAAGAAGCCCGACAGGAGCGGAGCTGCAAGGTGACCTCGGCGGCGGCGGCGGCGGCGGATCGAAGGCGCGGCGATGGGCCTGCCGTAATACCAGCGAGTCTCCCAGGACGGCTCGGGGAGGATCCGCTGCCATACCTGCGGCCTGCGCTCATTTATCTGAGCCGCCGCGCTCCGACTGCTAACGACCGGCTCAAATTGGCTTATTTTTTCCCATTTGTCAGGCCTCCAGCTGCATTGGCTTGGCCCGGCATCGGGGAGGAGGGAGTGGTGCTCGGGAGGGGGGGGGGGGGGGCAAAGAAAGTTTTGCGCTCGTTTTTCTTAATCACTTTTCTCTTCATTCTTTTTTTTTTAGATAACTTTTTTTTGTAAGCAGGCTTCCACCCCCCACTCCCATTTTTTTTCTGGGTGTGTCATTCATGGCAGACGGGTAACCTGGACCGGGCCCTCCGGCAGCACCTTGTCCTCCTGCACTTTGCTGAAGTGTGACCCCTCTCTGGGAGTGTGAGTGTCGTGCAGGCCGGTGCGGGCAGGCTGGCTGGTGAGCCGGACGGGAAGGTTCAGGTGGCTTGTCTTAGAGGGGCCTTGGTACTCACATTTTGGGATCTCTGGTCCCTCTCTGCAGGAGCGTCTTCCCGCCCAACGTTAAATTACAGCCATTATGCCGCGTCGCGGGAGCCAGCCCCGTTGGCGTCTAGCAGAGCTGAGTTTTGGGACGTAGATCTCGCCTCATTGGGGGTTCCTTCAAAAGAGCGGTAGTGGAGCAGTATTTGATAGCGTAGATGTTTTTGTGTGGTTTACTGTTTACGTCCCAGAGTGACACTTGATGCTTTTTTCATAATGTTCAGCCAGACCAAATGAACTCTGCTTCAGGAGGGGGAGTCGTTTGAAATGAATGAAGCATGGTGCACAGCATTAAATACTGCTGGGAAATCTGTGAAACCAGGAAATGTACTTTTATTGCATGATTTAACCAGAAGAAATCTGGAGAAAATATGATTTCAAAAATCTATAACAATAATAATAATAATAATAATAATAATCTTCTACTGCTACTAGAACAATATTATTCCATTAATATGCTTGGCAAGATGCTAGATAAGATGCCCATACATTTACCATAAATTATTTTGTGCATTTAAATTTTCAGTAAATGTGCAAAATGCCCCCTTTTACAGCCAACTAATCACTAAAACTGTTGAGGACAGACCATAGTGCAATATGGGTAAAAATCCTGTGCTTGCATCTCTGTGTCACAATAAAAAAAAAAGTTGTTTATCTTAAAACTTCTGCAGGGCTGTTTCCTCCTGTTACCTCAGCTGCACATACTCAGCAAAGTGCCGAAGGAAAGTTTTCGTCTGAGAGATCCCCCCCCCCCCTTCTTCCTTTAAGACTGCTGCCTGGGTACAGTAAAGCTCGCCAGCACAGACTCAGGCAGGCCTGTGCAGCTTCCCGCAGCACCTTGTTAATGCTAAACGGGCCTCCTAGCACTCAATTAAGGTTCCCTCGGCCCAGGTCTGCGGGTCCCCCGCTGGGTACGTCCACCATTACGTGCCGGCCAGGCGCTGTGGTCGCCGCTGCCGCCCCTCGCACATGTGCACTGTCTGCCGCCACTGTGCCATTGCGTGCAACGGCTCCCTTAGCACCCGCCCCCTCGCCCCATGTGCGCTCGGACACGCACACCAACGAGTGTTCCCCTGTCTTTCCATCGCAGTCTAATATGGATCGGTGACTTAGCTCAGTCTGGGCAACTGCGGTATGCTGTATCTTTCCAATGCTATGTTTACAGTATTTATTTGGTATCATTTTATAAAAGATAAAATGACAAAACTGTATGTGTGTGTGTTCGTGTAGTGTGTGTGTGTGTGAGAGAGAGAGAGACAGAGAGAGAGCTTGCTAGGGATGCACATTTTAAATAATTCCTTTGATTGATGATCTTTAATGTTGGTAATTGATGGCCATTTTCCATTAACTATATAGCTGTATAGCTCACCAATAAAAATGCAAGTGACACAAGAGGCAGTACTTTTCCTGATTCCAGTCTTCATGAATAGGTTTCTTTTCACCCACATTGAAAATACATTCGACCAGAATATCTACCACAATGTGAAAGCACAGAACTATATTTGTTTAGATGGCTGTTAAATTTAGAATAAAAGGGATGTAATCAACAAGGCTCAGACAATTTAGCATCTCTTCCTTCTGCCTGCTACACTTAAATTGATAGTGCAGATGTAGCCCAAGGATATCGCATTCATACGTGTCATAATAAATGAAAGACATTTGTTGCAGTTACAAAACTGTATTGTAACTTAATCCCACTGGCCAGTATTTCAACTAACCGACAGGGCATTGGCAAGGCAAATGGGACAGTGGAAAACATATTGCTTTGGCACGTGAAATAAATCCAGTCGGCAAGAGAGGGCACACCCACAAAAATGTTATCTGCTCTCTAGGCCCAACCCTCGAAGGGAGGAATTTGAAGAGGTCAGTTATGGTTATTTAAATTATGATAAATCTAGTAATACATATTTTTAAAATGGCAAAATAATGCTGTGTGTCTTCCCGCAGGGCAAACAGATTTAAATACCTGGATTTGAACTTTTATTTATTGCCAAGAAACCCGTGGATGGCAACAGCTAAATGACAAAATGACATTTTTAACATTGCTTCTGCAGTCAGATGTTGAAAGTGAAAACATTTGACTGTGGTCAGCGAGCTAATGTCAGTGTACTTATCTTTGTCATGGGCCATAATGTAGTTGACGTGGTTCCTTACCAGGGGTTCAGTAAGATGGATGATGGGGAGTGATACCTCAGGCCGCTGAGCTGGATGATTTGTCCACTCTGTAGCCACATATAGGACAGCACTATTCAGTTTATTTAGCCAAAATACCTTTGGCTGCCGTTAGGAAGCAACGATTCAATGTAATTTGCTGACATTATAGCAGTGATAGCTAGCAGCTAGCTTGACCTATGATGGGTACCTATTTAGAATACTGACTGACGTGTGATTGTTTTCCCCCTTGATTGTTACCAACTGTACTCGCGCCGGTGCTCGGATATAGATGTCCAAACTTATCTCAGTAGGTTAAAATGTACAGCTCCATCTGGTGGACAGTTGAAATTATTATTTTCCCCGAAATTGGGGTGCAACATTAGGGGACCCAAAATAGAGTGAGTCTTTTTCATTGTTAAGCTTGATTGGCCAGAATGTGCAATGAAGAATAATCAGTCATTGATTTATTGTTAACATCCCTAGTCCTAGCATGTGTGTTGTTGGCTTATGCGCATGCTATCAGTGCCTGTGCTGGATTTGTGATTGTGTTGGAAGCCTCAGCCTGTGTAACAGGGTAGAAATCTTAAGTTTGATGTTTGGAAAAATCGACTTAGGAAACTGCATATCTGTCAGGTCAGAACACTAGTGCCGGACCCTGGAACTGACCGGTTTTGCTGCTATGCAGGTAAATCAAACAAAAGCACTTACTTTATACCCTTGTGTGTGTGTGTGCGCATATGTGTGTGCATGAGTGTGTGTGTGTGTGTCATGCATATCTTAGTATCTTCGGATGATGAAATCATCATGCAATATCAACCACCCTGCTTGCGCAGGGCTTTAATGTGTCATATAAGGGGTTTGAACCTGTTTGATGTCAATTGTAAATCTGAGATTAAATCAATTTGAATAGTGTCCTGGCCAAGTTTAATGCGACCCAGTATGTCTCTGAAGAATATGTCATTGGACACATAAACACACAGGAGTGAGTGAGTGATTCAGTGTGGTATGTGTGTGTGTGTGTGTGTGTGTGTGTGTGTGTGTGGAAACAAAATACAGATTTTGGAGGCGAGAGCTCGAGGCTCAGGCCGTCCTCTGATTTTCTCTGGACTGGGTCTGCCATTCCTGGACCTTTTTTTTAATCTTTTAAAAGAATTGCAGATGAAGAGGAGTGGTGCTCCTCCGTGGCGGTGGCTGTATGTTATTATGTGCTCTGACCGTCCCTGCGGATGCTCTTGTCAGCACACTGCGTTCCTTACAACTCAACATGCACCACTGTTTGTCCGTTACCTTAGCAGCAAATTCAGAATTATTATATTGTATAATGTGATGTCATGTGGTTGTAATTTGGCGCATTCATGCACACACACACACGCATGCACACACGCACACACACACGCACGCACACGCACGCACTCACAAAAACAAGTATTCTCTGTGATATGTTTTGAATGTATCATAGAGTTTGCGTTTGTTTACTTGACTTCTTAACTCAGTGCTCTGAAGACGATCACAGACACCGGCTCTAATTTCCGCAGCTTGGCTGAGCGGTGCGCCCGGTCTCGTTTGCGTCCTCTGTGAGGGCCCGGTGATGGAAAAGACCCTCAGCTTGGCTGAGCGGTGCGCCCGGTCTCGTTTGCGGTCTCGTTTGCGTCCTCTGTGAGGGCCCGGTGATGGAAAAGACCCTCAGCTTGGCTGAACGGTGCGCCCGGTCTCGTTTGCGGTCTCGGTCTCTGTGAGGGCCCGGTGATGGAAGAGACCCTCAGCTTGGCTGAGCGGTGCACCCGGTCTCGTTTGCGTCCTCTGTGAGGGCCCGGTGATGGAAGAGACCCTCAGCTTGGCTGAACGGTGCGCCCGGTCTCATTTGCGGTCTCGGTCTCTGTGAGGGCCCGGTGATGGAAAAGACCCTCAGCTTGGCTGAATGGTGCGCCCGGTCTCGTTTGCGTCCTCTGTGAGGGCCCGGTGATGGAAAAGACCCTCAGCTTGGCTGAACGGTGCGCCCGGTCTCGTTTGCGTCCTCTGTGAGGGCCCGGTGATGGAAAAGACCCTCAGCTTGGCAACACTCTGCTCCCTGAGGAGGCTGAGAGAAAGCCGAAGGCAGAGGTTAAGATCTCTGTTAGGCCTCTCAGCCGATGAGCCGATGTCGCTCCCCACACTTTCACTTTAATTAAGGGAAGGGACTGAAATCCCTCCCCCCCGTCCACCGGCCTTCCCCAAGCTGGTCACAAGGCCTGTAAAGTAAATGTATTGATTTGAGATGACAGGTCCTTCATGGAGCTGTTCTCTCCCCTGTTCTTGGCGCAAACTCACACCGCTGTCGCGTCACACCGAGCCTTCCGGTCGCTTTAGCGTGAGCGGGCCAGCGAGGGCTGGCGGGGTGCAGAGTGCTCCACCACGCCGTAGCTCTCGCCTCCGGTTTCGGCTGCAGGCTTCTCCCTTCCGGTCCCGGCTTTCTGGGGACCTGCGCTTTTTTTTTTATTGTCTTCAACAATTCTGAGCATTCCCCCAGTATTTAAGCAGCTGTCTGCTGGTTTCAGTTAGTTAATGCATACTTCTGTAACATGTTCCACATCTTTCTGCAATTTGGCACATGTGGGTTCCAGATTAAGTGCAATTTTGAGGTTTTCCAAACCGTTGTACATCACTTACAAGCAAGCAGACTCCTGTGGTTATGTATAGTCTGTTTACTGTACATGAATCCGGAGTCTAATGGTATTTGTGTCCCGTTTGATGAATCATGACAGATGTTGACATTTTCTTTTTTAAAGGCCATTTTTGCAACACAGACAGCACTATTTTCTAGGAAATTATTTTAGCATTCAGAAGATAGACAAGCAGTGTCTAGCCAACCACAGAATCAGAGCGTGCGATTCTTCTTATCTAATAACAAAGGGTTTCATTGGTAGGAGAAGTGGTGTGCCCTTATTGGCTAATGAAGTATATGAAGTGGGCACAGTATCAGGATTAAATTATACAAACATACTATTCAGGGGGCTGGCAGTTTCTAAGTCAGAGTTCATAAGCAGAGTTTTTTTTGTTGTTTTCATCTGATTAAAAATGTAGGCCTTCTGATATATTTTTGTGATGTGTGTGTGTGTGTGTGTGTGCATTTATTGTATAATTATATAATGTATAATTTTCTTTCTTTTTGGAGGGGGTGTAGAAGTTCTCTAAATACATATAGTTGATCAATTAATAATTGTTACATGTTCATATATATACTAAATGGATCACCAGTTAACATTGTTTTCATACATAAATATATTCAAATCATAAATACATTTTGACACACACATTTAATATATTTCTGTCCTCCTCTGCTTTGTGGCAGCACATATGTGTGTAACCCTGCAATAAAACTGAAGATCAATCGACGTGTTAAACATTTTGATTAGTTTTGTGTACGCCCCCTTTTGATGAAAAACGGCGCGTCTTACACCTCCTTTACGTGTTCGCTACACATTCCCGTACAACAACTGAGGCAGAAACTTAATTGTGGCTAATTAGTTCCCTGGAGGTTTAATTGGTTCCGCAGACTGTATTCCCCAGTTTACCTGCAATATGCAAATCCTTCTACTTCAGTGCCTTGAAAAAAGCACAGTGGGGTGTGTATGTGTGCGTGTGTGTGTGTGTGTGTGTGTGTGTGTGTGTTGGGGGGGGGTGGGGGGTGATGGGGTTGTGGTTATTCAGTGAGAGAATTAAGATTAAGTTGAATATTGAAGGTAATGTGCTGAAATTTCACTCATTTCTGACATTTGCTATTCCGTGTAGTCATGGCAGGCTGATACCGGCTGTATCATTATCATTTATTTGGCTGAGGACCAGGTTAGGAAAGGGTTAACCCTGTGCTGAAATGAGATCTCTATAAAGATGACACTCCTTTCATGAGGTTTTTAGGTATGCCTGGAATTCTTAGTAGACACCTCCATTAAAACTTTATTTTGAACCAGTCGCTGTTCTTATCACTTTGTCTGACTTTTTCCCCTCATTTTTGATGTACACAATCACATTTGGAGACCCTGTAATGAAATGTAAATATTCAATAATTAGCATAATTTTTAAGGGGAATGACTGGGTTGACAAAATCCAGCTGGGCTTTGAAAGAAAGTTATCAATTTGAGCACGTTTTTCGCTCTTCAAAAATATGCTGTGCATTCACAAAACAGGTTGTTTGTGTTCCATTGCTAGTCTGCTAAGCTTTTTATTTTGGAAAAGGAAGGAAGGATACACAATGACTGTAAATGTGATGTTGTATTAAAGAGAAGTGGACGAAAACACTGCTGCTTTAAATTGTCACCAAAAAGAGGAGGCATGTACTCACGCTTGACACGCATCCTTGGACAACAAGGGATGTCCTGTTTTGTTTCTATAGCAACTGGGGCCCTTTCCTCAGCCTGTGCTGACCAGGCCTGAGTAAACAGCGAGTGGTTAAACCCTCAGACAGCAGACAGGCAGCTGCACTTCCCTCTAACAATTTGGAAGCCTTTTTTATGACTATTTTCTTGTCGTGGGGCTACAGCCATGTCCGGACTTTTCTGCAGGAAATGACCTCACCCCCACTGCTTCTCATTTAAAATTTCAGACATTGCATAGACGTATCGGTCTTGGAAAATGGCTAATTATAGCAAGGTGACAGTTTAACAAATGACATTTAAGGGAGACGTTCAAAGCACTTGCCGTCAGAGCGGTGATATTCTAGGGGGTGGCGAGAATTACAAGAGCTAAGAGAGAGGTTTAACGAGGAACTCGGGTGCAGAATTTTAAAAAACGGAGGCTATTACATCATTCAAATTTTCCACTTGGCAAAAACTTGGCCAAGTCGCCAAGGGAACCTGCACGGTCAATGAGTAATGGAGTGGAAGGCCAGCGTGCATTTCCTGGTTGGGGGTGGGAGTTCCTCTGTTTTGGGGTTTGTATATTTAACGTGATAGATTACTGGGCAGCCAGCCCACGTCCCTCTTGCATGATGTCACTGCATTTAATTTACATATTTACCCCAGGCAGGAATCTTAAGCAGCAGCATGTTGAGAATATTCAGCGAATCGGTTCTTCGTTTAAAGACTCTTTCTGTTTTACTCCCTTTTAATTAAAAAAGACATTTTTGTAGTCTGCTGTAAAATATGTCAGATTTTTCATGTTTAAGTTAACCATTTATTTGCTTTAATTTGCTGTTGGTTTTTATGGACATGACTAACATATTTTTTGAGATGAAGCAGGTTTATTTATTCAAATTTAATTTATATAATTCTTTAATTAATTCAAAGAAATTATTTTTATTCTTTTTCCACATCTGGGAAATAAATGCAAGCAGTGGCAAAGTTGTGTGCGGGGCATACGATAAAGTGATAAGCATGCCAAATTCACACTTAACACTCAGACTGGCTTAATGTCACTTCACAGTCAGATATACCCTTTTTAATGATGAGTTACCTTGTTAAGAACATCATGAGCTTTTCATTTGAACTCTGATTTTAAATAACTAAAATGGTCATTCAATCAGCGTGCTTTGTGCTTAAGTGCGAGCAAGCGTTTTCCCAGCATGCTCCATCTTATCTTGCACAATTTCTTACTTGTTTTCAACCTATTTTGTCTTTGAGCATTTTATTGACCTCCCAACTTGAGGATGCGTAAGAATTTAAAAGATGTAAAAAATGTTTGTGTTCATCGGTTGTAGTCAGGAATAAAATACCAAACTCCGTGGTTGGGTGAACGCCACGGAGCTGTCGACAGTAATTGTGAATCAGTAGCCTTCATTTTCAGTGCTCTGCAGTTTGTCATTAGAACCCCATCCTTCATTGAAAGTGAACAACGCCCTACTTCTATTTTTGTGTTGATATAGAATGGAGGACCAGGAGTGCACTATATCATTCATGCATAATGCAGGAGCGATAGAAAAAAAAAAAAAAGAGAGAAATGTGAGCGCAGATTGCCTTTCTGGGAGAAGTGAATGGAAACCTGAATTTGACATTTGCTAATATCCTACAGCAAAACTTTTGTTTGAAAAGATGGGGATGATAATTGCCACACCAGAAGAAGGGCTGTGGAGCCATCTGGGTATTGTGGGTGACTGCAGGGACGAATTGAGATTGGAACTGGGTAATTGCAAAGACAAGGGGCTGAGAATAAATGGGAAAAGGGTTCTTTACTGTCAGATGGAGGAAGGTCAATAGTACAAACGTATGACATCCGCGCGCGATACAGTGTATTATTCACAACGCACACAGGGGATCTGAGTCTTTTCTTAGATATCCAATCCGTCGCTTTCGTCTGTGACGCCGGAAACGAGCCGATCTGCGCTGGCGTGCGGCAGGTGGACACGGTGCGGTCTGAGACGCGCCCTGTCAGCTGTCCTAGGGCGCGGAGACAGGCACGCGGGAGTTGTTATTCTTGCGGGGGGGGGTTTGTGCTTTTTATCCAAACCTTTATTTGATTAATGCTTCCGCGGTGTTGTCGGAGTCCTTATACATTTCCCTGAAGATGAAAGGGCCAACAACACCAATTTATCTCTCCAGATTAAATATTGATCACTCCGGGCGGACGGGGTGTCGGGTGTCTTTGCGGAAAATGAATGTCAAATTGTAGGCGGCGTCGGTTGGCAGTTCGGTCCAGTTTCAGTTTTGAAATGTTTTTTTTTAAATCAGTTTTTTTGAATCGCAAGGCATTTATTGATCCCTTCCACAGGTGGAGAGCTACAAGTAACAACGACAAAAAAAAAAAAAAAAAACATAGCCTAGTTAACATTTGCATGTTGACATGATGACGTGGTTGCAGAAGTAATCCATTTAACTTGGCCTAAGCTTCTCTTGCGTTACCGTGAACTCTTGACTGTTTGCTTGCATTGATCATTGATCAGTCTTAAGCTGTGGTTGGGGGCGTGGATTACGGGAATTATTTGCGGTGCGGAATTATATAAACAGAAAGTCTTTGTTTGACATGTTCCGTGTCCATAGCAACAACTCAGCAAATCGCATTTTGTTTTCCTCTCGCTGGAGAAATGATAACAATGCCCGGGACCCTGGGCGCTGGGAAAGGCCTGGGGGTTTGGCAGGAGGGAGCCGATTTCATTTCTCCCGGACTTAGCGGAGACGATTTCCGAGCGCGTAGTCAGGGGGGGGATGAATGGAGGCCTTGTCCCGGGCCTGCTAACGGAACGGGGTTCGGCGAGCCCCTCGTCTTCCTAATCAACCATTAGAGAGGGCTTTCATCAGGATTTTAAAGAGGAATGGCAGCGCGTATGCTCCCAAGGATACGAGCTGCTTCCCGACCGTGGTTCGCGTTGTCTGCTCGCATTTGAAGCGACGGCGGATGATGACTTCATTGTTAGGAGTGTAGCGAAGCGCACAAATTGTAGGGTGGGGGCAGGGGAAGGCCGGAGCTAGAAAAACCGATACGGAACGAGAAGTGATCTTATGCATTTAAAATCAAATGTGCAGCTGGAAGGAAGGTATTCACAGTCCAGGATGCATACTGTGCCGTATCTTAAATATTACATTAAAGGGCCATCACATCAAACTAACCGGACGGCAGTACTTTTTATACACAAACGGTATTGTCGAAATCATTTTAACAGTGTATCACGTGTCTCGTGTTTTCCCAGCTAAAGACACTTTTCTGTGAAATTACTGAAAGATTCGAGAAAAAGGGTGTCTTGTTGCCAGTATTTGTCTGCATAAACATGTACATTGTTCAGTTTTCATGGCATCATTTTGCATGTGATTCAGCTTCCTGGAAAGGCTTAGAGCTCAGGGCTGTTTGGTCATGGCACAATTTCCCTGTTTATTTCTGTGCGACGGAACGGCGAAAACAGCAACCGCAGGGTCTCAGGCATGAACAAGAGCTGCACAACGTTTTCCAGGTTTTCGCTGTTTTTTGTCCTGTAGTATTTGGTTTTCAAAACGGGTACCTTAAAATGAATCAGCTGAGATGGTGCTTGCTATGGCAGAAAACAAAGTTGTGTGTGACACCAGGGTACTATGAGAAATATTAGTTTTAGTTCTTTTTTTCAAGAAAGATGCTTGTAATCCTCTGTGTGTCATGTCATGAGAGTTACCTACCCTCTGACATAATCATTCAGCATGGTCTGGTGTTTAAACCTGACTGTAGCACAGCCAGTTGTGGTTGGCAGCCCCTAAGGGTGGCCTTACTGCAGCCTTGGGAGGGAGGGCGTTGGTCATCCCCATCACAGCACATAAGAGTAGCAGTGGCTAACAGCACGGAAACTAGCCGTCATCTGATTATTCCATTACCAGTACTTTTGTGGTTTCTTACTATCTTATACATGTAAACATGATTATAACTGTTGTGATGGAACAATGTTGACAGAAACCGAACATTAAAACACACCAGTGACCTGTGACTCACTTCATGCTGTGGAGTTGTGATGTGATGGAGAATTACTGTTTTCTAAATCCCACAGATTATTGAATGTGACTACAGAATTTTGAACAAAGTATTTGTGAGCCAGCAGGGGGCTTTATTTTTTATAAACCAAGACTGCAAGACTAGTGCAGTGACGGGGACACAGTACAGTAGGATGTATAGGTCTAGGCGGTTGGTGCAGTGTGAAACTGAATTGTGACACATTAAAGTTCCCATGGCACTCAATAGTGTAGGGTTGATAAACCTGGTGTCCTGTCAGATTTGCCACACCGTATCTCTCATTCTAGGGACCCAATTATCCCCTCATCCCTTCTATGCCCTCCCTCGCATTTCCTACCCACATCGTTTCTCCGGGTCACTGGAGTAAAGAGCCATTGCTTCTCAGTTAAACAAAGATTACATTAAACAAATAAGTAAAAATGCGATCACAGCTGCAGCGAAGCTCGGCTTTAAGGAGCTGAAATATTCAGTTGCCGTTTTTTTAACGGTGGCGTTTCTCCGGTCGCGTTGTTCTCCCGAGGAAAGCTTAATTAGGGGTGTGTGGTGCCGCGCGCGCCTCCCGAGCGCGGAGCACCTCCTCCGTCAGGAGAGGAGGCGATGGGGGGGAGAGAGGAAGGCATCAATTAGCTCCTCTCGAGGAGGAAGGAGGATACTCCGCGGCTAATGAGTGTTTTGGGCTCACCTGCTGTTACGTAATTTATATCTTGTTAAGTCATCCATCAATTCCCCGGCACGCGGTGGCTGAGCGAATGAGAGAACGCGGCTGATATCGCCGGTGGAACAGGGCCAAAATGCCTGGTGGGGCCAACAGAATATAACAGTATGTTTTTTATTGGGATATTAATGTTTAGTGCTTTCATATCGTGGAGAACTCGCAGAGGTTTCTTTGTCTTCTTAAGTGTTTTATACTTGGGGTATACTTCTTTTTTTTTTTTTTTAAATCCCAAGGCCCTTAAAATTATCACCCTGTGGCTAAGGACCCCCAACTCAATGCATTTGTTAACATTTTGACACCTTTATTTTACACCCACTACACATTTATTCAGCACCTAGGCTACTACAGGCTGCAATGAAATAACTGTTTAACGTGCTAACACACACTCACACTAGTGCACAGATGCATGTCTAAATTACAATGCCTTCGTATTAGTAATCTAGCTATGTAAGTCATAAAGTAGCTGTGTATTAAAATATACATATTTTCTAATTGCTGCTATATGAAATTTTTAAGGGATGCAAAATATTCCTTGACAGAGAATTCAATACGCTTCACAGTACATAGTTTACTGATACAGGAAAGATACAAATGCACATACAAATGCATTGACTCAAATTACAATTTGATCCAATTCAGCTCTGATTCGATCAAGATTCAACTCATCTCTGATTTAGTACAATTTAGCTTAAATTCAATCTGATTCTGCTCCAATTTGGTAAGATTTGATTCAGCTCAGTTTAGCTCCCATTCAATTCAGTTCAGTTTAATTTAACATGTGTTGTCTATGTTTTCAGCAGAAATCCTTAATTCTGGATCATGTTCAAAGTCAAAATGGTAATTAGATGTATAGATGATACAAGTACTAGTAAATGTATCGTGAAGGCAAATGTTTATCCAAATTGGATTTAAAATTGTTTGATGCATAGAATTGATTTTTCTCTTTCTGACATCTTTAGGCAACCAGTAAGAAAGATTTTTACTGGTTGGAGCAGACGTGATACGAGTGTGGTTTGTTTTCCACGTTACTCGTAATGAGGGGGAGGATAAGCGGGTATAGATAATGGATGGATGGAAGAAAAAAAAAGAGTTGGCCTAAACAAAAAATGGAAACCAAGACATTACATTCAATTTAATAAAAATTCTGTTAACGTATGTGACATTCTAAGGTGGCTGCTGCAAAGCTAGATACTTGGATTGGTGCTTGGGTTCAAACTGATAAATCTTTATTCTCCTAGTAATTTATGAGAAATAAAAAAACCCCCAATTTATTAAATACCATCTTAGGGAGCAAAATGTCAGGTTGTAGATTTACAGAAAACAGCTGTTGTGAAAACTCAAATCCACCACACGAATGTGTGATCCACGATCACTCCCCTAAACACATCCCTGTACTAGCCTTTCTGTCCAACAGCGGATTTTCCTTTGATTTTCATTAGCTCCCGTGTGCCATGCGCAGAATTCCACTGACAGTTTTAATTCACACTTAACAAAATAATAATCCAATTATGGAGTTTGACATGCATTAATAAATCAATAGGTTTAGCCGGGATTACCGGTTTACCGTGACCCTGGCCTATATTTAGGATTTGGGGGGGATTGTGTCTTTTTCTTTAATGTGATAGACGTTTCAGTAATGGAGATTGGAGTTGTGGGCCAAGCTGAACTGCTGGTCCTGGAGCTGCGCAGTGGTAACTCGGCAACCACGGAACACACTAGCCGTCACCTGTCCAGGTGTGCGGTACCTGCTCCCGTCTCTCAGTTATCTCCACTTCACACATCTGACAACTTCCTGGGGGAGAAGAAATCTACGCGGAGAGGAAGGATAGCGTCTCAGCTGCCCGCTTCCCGTAAGGTGTGACTACAGCTATCAGATTTAGCGGATGTCCCTCGGCTGGCGGCGGTCTGACTAAACGTCTCGTTTGAGCCGCGCGGACGGACGGAGAGAATGAGAGAGAGAGATGCGGAGCTCCCTGTTCTCCCTCCCGCTCGACTTCCAGCGCTGACGGGGAACGGTTTGGAAGCGCCGGCGCTGCCGGATGGGAAAACCGAGCCGGACGCTATCGGGGGGGGGGGGTAGCGCTTTTGTTCTGAGGAGAACTGCGAGAGGGGGCTGTCTGGGCCCCGGGGCGAAGGAAAGCCGGCAAACGGATCAATCTTTGTGATTGCGGCTGGCGGGGAGGTCCGCAGCCGCCGTGATTACATAAACTATTATGCCGGTGATGGACAGCCGAGCTTTCTGTGGGAGACGCGGAGTAGCGCTCACGAGAATGACAAAAAGACCGCTTGTCAGGCCAGACAAAGCTGAAATGGATGGATACACCAGCTGTACTTAGGGAAGGAACTTCAATGTAAAACTTGTTTTGAGAAAAAGTTCCAGCGTCCCTGATATCGGCGTGGGTGTCACCTCGCCCAAATCTGCCTGCAGCACCGAGCTGACCGTCCCCCTCTGGGTACAGCGGGGCGTTCGTTTAAGGGCCCACCGGTAAATTCGGCGGCAAATGAGTTTTCAGGAGCTCCGTTTCCAGAGGAGCGGGAGTCCTCAGAGGTTTTCTGTCTGCTCAGATGAGGGAGATAAAGGAACCTTCTCCCTTTTCAGTCAGGTTGTTATGGTAACAACTGTCACTGCCCACCTCTCTGAAGTCTGCTGGGATATGCAGGGGGGCAGCTGCAGTCACCGTTCTCAAGTGACCGCCTCTGCCGATTCTGTTCCTAGGCTTGCGTGCCTTGCTCTTTGTCGCCCCCTGTGGCCGTTTAGGTGGGTGCACCACAGGCCCGATGCTCTGCTTTGAAAGTCCTGACATCCCCATTCAACTGAACCATCTCTTTTATAGTGAGTGACATTCAGGAGATCCCAAGGAGAAGGTGGGCCTGAAGCTGGATGCTCCCTCTCCGGTTCGACAATCCCCCCAGAGTGCAGCTAAACTCTCCTCCCATGGCAACTGCCAGTCATTTACTCCTCTCTGAGGATCCTCAGGCTCCCTTGTCTCCACCCCCTTCTTCATCCATGCATCCCTGTATTTAAGGAACACCACCTCTGTGGTCCTTACATGCTGTATTTACTGTTCTGTATCAGCTGCCCCTGACCGCCATTTGCTGGCTGTGTGTGACCTGGAAGGAAATGGAGGCACTGAAGCTGTTAGGCTCCTCCCCTATCCCCATCTCCTCCACCTCTAGCCGCACACACACGTCCAGACCCCATCTCCAGCCTCAGCTTCACCACCATCTCCAGCCAACATCTGTCTAATCCCCAGCCCTACATAGCTACACATCCCATCCCAGCCCCACCCCCGGCTAACAGCAGCCTCGCCCCTAACCACCCCCCCTCTCCTCGGCAACCCCCCTCTCGAGCTCCGCAGCCGCGCTTCACCCTGAAAACGGGCGCTCCTCCTCCCCCCGCCCCCCGCTCCGCGCCGAAGATAAGGTGCGCGGCCTGTCGGCGGCTAACTGACAGGCCTGGCCTCGCTCGCCGGTGCCTCTTACCCGATAAGTGAAAATGTCAGCATGATTTGAGGAAATGTCATTTATCTTTGGGTTTCTGGCTGCGTCCGACGCCCGAGCTCATTACGGACATTTACAGATATTTACAGCGTGCTGTCGCCGGCGCCCTCTCAAATGATTGGAATTTCTCGCCAGGCGACGGCGGCGTTTTTTTCCTTTTTTTCTTCGGAGGGAAGAGGTGTGAACCCGAGTGCCGGCGATAACCGGGTGGGCCCCGCGCCTGCTGCCAGGTTATTTTACATTTCTCAGATGTGGTTATTGCGCAGATTCGGTTACCCTCGTTTCGTGCCGTGGGCAGCTGCTTTCCAAACGGTTTCTCCGTCCCTGAAAGTGGGTGCTCATTAGACGGTTGTTATTTTCTGCATTTTTATTTCATTTGATGCAGAGATTGTGCATATTATGAGAATCCTTTGATGCGTAATTATGCACTGGACTGGGATGCAATTGGCACAGACGTATTACCGTAACTGGAAGGGGAAATTCTGTTACTATTGCATCCTGCACATGCCTGGCAGGCAGAAACAAGGCTTTGAACCCGGTGACCTCTTTATGCATAGTCAGCACACTCACATGCGCCAGGAGGGCAGGTTCATTGGGAAGATTGGCAGCAGGGGGTTGGGGGGGGTGGGGTTGTTTGGAATACTGGCAGCGTGTGGGAGGGGCTGCTGGGAAGATTGTCAGAAGAGGGATGGGTCTGCTTGCAAGCTTCATAGCGGAGGGACGGGGCTGTTTGGAAGATTTGCAGCAGATGGGCGGGGCCACTTGGAAGACTGACAGCAGAGAGCTGGGCATGTTAAGAAGATCACCCCGACACCTGCCATGCCTCCTCTTTGTCAGTTATGACCCTGGGAAGTGTCACTCACCTTGATGGACAGGAAAAGGACACGCCCACTGTGCTGTGTCAGGCCGATGGTTCTCACCACAGTACTAGTTTCAATGCACAGCACCCCTTGTGTAATCCTGATTTAGTGGACACTTCCTTATCCTTACACCATACAGAACAAGGATTTCATCTGTTTGGCTTAGCTCAGTGTGTGATCTGTTTTACACTTCTGTCAGCATAGGCTAAGGCAAGCCATTTGCAGTTTAAAACCAAGTTTCGACAAACACGATGAACGCAGTAGTTGGCACTCTGTGTACATGTGAAAATATATTTATATACTGGAGTTATACTCTGTGATATCCCTCTTTACAACAGATAAAACAGATTTTTAAAAATGAAATTGACAAGGCATAATATGTGTTGGAAGAAGGTCTGAATATTTTCCGGTTTCCAGTAAGCAAGGAAAGTACAGGGCTAACAGAATGGTTTTCTGGTAAATGGATGTTGCCTACCATGTGAAACATCTTACAGTAATAACAGATTGTACTTTCAATGGAAAAGAAGAATGTGGAGTGGCTGGTTTTGCAGCAGCTACTGTTATTAGTGTCTCAGGCTATGTGTACTAGGGGCTATGCAGTGAAGGCTTGTGCTCCTTGCTTCATGTGTGTGGCTTGTGATGTTTCAAGGGCCTCTTGGAGCTCATGGGGTACTGGTTGTTTTATTGAGTAAACGCATCACAGTTATGTAGTCTTCAGTAGGTGAGTCTGTTTGGCAGAGCCGAACCGTTTCTCAGGATTTGTAAGCGCTTGTGTTCTGGCTTGGCTTTGAAGCTGAAGATGGCTCATTCATTTTTTTCTTTTACTAATTTTTATCTGCTTTTGCCTATTTTTGGCACTCAGTTTTTATTTCCCTTCCCTGGAAATTCAGGGTTAAGATCAGCAAGTTTGATTCAGCGGGTCTGGATCAAAGCGGCGATGGCACTTCTAATCACGTCATCGCTTTTAATGTCTGATTCAAACTCGGGCTCATATATTATTCACCGAGACTCCCACCCGCCCCCTTTCTCTAATGCATTACACACTATGCAGTGCCTTAGCTCCGGCTTCTGCTCGCTTAAAGGGATCTGTCTATTTTAGGGGACACTTGAAATGTTTTTCACGGTGCATTCGTTTTTTGGGCTGCTATTGTTGACTCGTATTGACGTTTGTGGAACAGGCTGATGAAGCGTTCGCCACCCCCCCGCCCCCACCCCCCTTCACGAGCAGATCCAGCCTATCGTTGCGCAGCGGGCTTCGGTTTGTTTTCGGGCCGCGTGTTTTGGGGAGGGGCGGGTTGGGGGGGTGGGAGCTGCCTCAGTGATGTACAGCCGGTAGTCCTCCCCGACTGGGAGTGAAAAAGGAGGCTGCGCCTTTAACTGGGGCCCTCTGCGGGGCCCTCGGGGAGCCAGCCGGGCGAGTGTGTTGTCTCTCGCTCTTAACCAAATTTATTGCCACTCTGTCTCTGTTTCCCCTAACAAAGGTGCAGGCCCGCAACTCCCAGCTTATTTGTCAAAGCGCCGCACCTGTGAGGGTTCCTGCTCAAGATAAATTTTAGGTTGGTGCGGTCGGCCAGGAATAAATCTCTTTTTTCTTTCCTTCTTTCTTTTTTTTTCCACAGAGTGAGAGAGAGAGAGAGAGAGAGAGAGAGAGGGAGGGGGGGTGGGCTTTCAAGGGACGCTTGGCTCGTTCGCTCGCTCGCCCGCCCGCTCGCTCGCTTGGAGCGCCCCTGTGTAAGCTGTGATAAATTGCACTTTTTGTTGACGCCTTCATTGGGTTATTTGTGGATCATTAATTGCAGCGAAAGAAAAAGAAAAAAAAAAAACTTGTTGGAGCGGAGGAGAGGGCTTCCACGCGGTCGCCTGTCGAAGGCACCCGGGAGCCGTGTTCTCCGCATCATTTCCTGTTTGTGGGGAACGCTAGCGCGGGGGGCGGCTCCGTCAGAAACGGAGAGCAGAAAGTAGGATGACAACCGTGAGGGCTTCCTTCCTTCTCTGTTTCTCCCCCTCTCGTTTCAACAGCCCGCAGGTTTAATCTAAGCTCCTTCGGAAACTGAAAGGGTTTGTAAATCCCCCCTGGCGCGTATTCGCGCGGTCCTGAGAAGGAAACACGCTTTCATCGCGGTGAGGATGGCGCCGCGGCGCGCGTCGAAATTTCGCCCGAGCGCGTCGCTCCGGTGGGCTTGGGCCTCCGGGATATTACCAAACTCTACCGCTCTCTTTGTTCTGAAACTCCGGGACCTCCTCGTCTCACTCTTGCCACACTCTACTTGTGAAACAGTCAAAGCGATGCCAGTCAGACAAAATATTTTAGTTCATTTGTTTTGTATGCTGGCAACATCTTGTCGGGTTGCGCAAACCTTTAGGCTGTGGCAGCAGTGTAGTGTAATGGGTAAGGAGCTGGTCTTGAAACCTACAGGTCAAAGGTTCAATTCCCAGGTAGGACCTTGAGCATTGCTTCAGTGTACAATGTTACCATTACAGTGTAAATGCAATGTAAAAAAAAAAGTTGTGGCTGTAATGTAATGTAAACCTGAGCATGTGGTTGAAGCTTGTGCTCCCAAGTCCACATTCAGGCCTTGAACCGCAGTGGTGAAAACCCAGAAAGCTTTATCGGATACCTCTCCCCCGTCCCCTCTCAAGGATTTGAGTCTCTTCAAGGAGAAAAGGGGGCGCCTGACACGGGGGTGCTGGGGCGCACTGTTAATTAAGAGCTGGTTTAACGATGCGGGTTTCGCGCGGCGGAACACCTCAAAGCACTTCAAAGGGCGAGCGGAGCGTAGCGGCGAGGCGGAGTAATGAGGCCTCCTCAGTGTGCTGAGGCTCCGCCCAGCCTCCGCTCTCCCGGTCCTGCTCCGAGATCGCTCCGATTCACTCTTAGTCTCGGGTAACTTTCCTCAGCGCTGACCAAAATGAACCACCACACCTGGTTCGTAAAAAAATTAATAAAATTAAGGTTTGCATTTATTTGTAAGTTGTAGTTATGCACAAATGTTGTATTCCAGGCTTGTATACCCCTCTGTTTCTCTGACATCCTCCTCATCTGAGCCAGCTGACCACTGTGTGTGTGTGCGTGCGAATGTGCGTGTGCATTTTGTGTGTGTGTGTGCATGCATGTGTGTACGCGTGCATTTTGTGTGTGTGTGTGCGCGTATGTTAGTGTGAGTGTGTGTGTGTGTGCTTGCGTGTGCGTGTGCATGTTTGTGTGTGTGTGCGTGCGTGTGTGTATGTGTGAGTGTGTGTGTGTGTGCGTGTGCATGTTTGTGTGAATGTGTGCGTGCGTGTGTGTGATCAGTCCCCATGCAGCTCGCACTCTTGTCAGTGCAGGGCCGATGAAATAAAAAGCGTGGTCCTGGCATTGCCCTTTCTTCACTAAGCACAGACAAACTGCTGCAGGTCTGTTTCTCTCACAAACGGCCCAGCTGTGGGCTTTCCCAGCATCCTGTGCTGGAGAAAGACTGGTGTTTCTGAGGAGTGCGGGGCACCCTGCAGATCCCGCCGCGCTGGAGTTTCGTTCCGGGCCGGTAGCCGGGAACAGCGGGGCGGGCAGACGTGCCTCACGCCCACCGCGGCGACACACGCACCGGTGTAAAGCATGTGAGATCACATTTCCCATCATGCACCGTGTCCCGCTGAGCGGGGACCTTACACGCAGGGGCTGCCGATATCTCCCTCCTGCCACGGCTGTCACGCGTCGCTCACTCACACTGCGTCTCCCCGCTCTGACCTCCTGGCCGCACTGTTAGACAGGAGCCAATCTCCTGGCCGGCGGCTGGCGGGGGCGGGGGCGGGGGCGGGGGGGCGGGGTGGTGGTTGCCGGGGGGGTGGTAACTTCTTTGAAAGGATTATGATTTTCTCTCCTCCCATCCTCAGGGTGCTCTGGCCTTTCGCTCGACAGGCAGGCGTATTTTTAGCCGTGGTGGAGCAGCTACAAGTCGCTTCACAAACGGGGGGCACCCCCCCCCCCCCCCTTCACTTATGTGATTATTTCTCTTTAATTTAGCATTCCTGTTCTTCGCTTGTTTGATCTGGCAAAAAACACAAGCGATAATAATCTTGGCTTAATATAATAATAATAATCTGTTTTTAATAAATAATCTGTAACTTCCTTTGAGGGAGCGACAGCGAGGCTTTATTGCCGCTCTCAGGCAGCTGTCTTGCATCGCTGTGTCATGTGACCAAAATGGGGCCCCCCACAACGGCTGAAGGCCCATCATCTGAGGACCCTCGTCGTGATGGCTAAAATGGCTCCTCTGTGCTTAGTAAACAGAGCACGGGGCCCAAGATCCCCCCTTCTTTATTGTGCGAGGATTGGTCATTTTGAATTTGCTGCTGCAAGTCGCCATGTTTCCCAGTCACAGTTGTTATTTTGTGCAGTAGCGCGTTCGGCGCCCTTCAGACAGAGAGTGGTCCGTTGTTGCCGAGCGCTGTGCAGGCGGGCCTGTATCCACTTCGTCCTTCCAGCCCCGAGTTACGATTCCAATGGTCAAACAGCGCTGAAGGACGGATAAACCTAAATATTGTTCCGCTGCATTAAAACGACTGAATGCGAGACCTTCATTTGTACTACTGTGGTCCGGTGGGGAGAGAATGTAAGGAAAAGAAAAAAAATAATAATATTGTATAACCCAGTATCTTCGGTTCTGTGGTCGGACATGGCTCCAGATATCTTTTACGTAACTAGTATTGACAGGGGAGGTCACCGAGCTGGCTCGAAAATGCATGAACACAGAAAAAAAAGTTAACCTTAAATTCATTCTATAAACTAAATTACTGCAGGCTGTACGGAAAGCTTTTGGTTGTTTTATTGGTTTATTGCGGTTTAACGGCCATCTTGTCCAGGTCTTGTGAAAGTGATTCTGTATCTCAAAGGGATTTTCTTGTTAAATAAAAGTACACATTTTTTCATTTTAAAGGCAACCTCGGTTATGTCCTGTGGCAGTGCTGTCTGAAAGGGATCTCAGACAGTGGACATACAGCAGAGATGGTGTCTCTATTAGCTTGATATGAATTTAGCATTAAACCATGCAGATAAAGCAATCCATCTAACAAGCACAGAGAATATGCTGCAGTTAATTAGGCCCCGCCAGAAAACACAATTTGTAAGTCCACTAATAACAGCTCAAAAGAAAGATCCAGGTGAGGTAATTCTCATTTTCAATAAATCTTAACTGTCAGTGGCTTTTGTTATCTTAATGGAATTATAGCCCTAAGTACTTCTTACATTAAACACCTGCTATTGTTTCTCTCCACTTTACACACAGAGATTGTCAGGTCTCGTAATGAGACCCTCAGGTGGGTTCAAATTTGCATAGATCTTTCTGTAATGTAAAATCCATCACGGGCACTGTATACCCCCCCCCCCCCCCCCCCAAAAAAAAAAAAACCAGTCAGGTACTTTCCCCTGTGTTACTCATTCTCTTTGATAACCTCAGGCTCTTTTAACTTGACTGGCGTTCAGCCAGAACCTTGTACCGTGCAGTTGAACAGGAGGATAAAAAGGTTCAACTGTAGCAATCAGATGTATTGCCAGAGCTGAACTGACACTATGCTCATGCTAGCACGCTGCCCAGCACCTAAGGTCTGGCTTAGACACATAGCGTGTCACATAGGTGCCGGAGGTGATGGCGATTATGTGCCAAAGAGATGAAATTAGACCTTGGGGTGTATTAGAATGCCATTGGAGAGTGTTTGAGCTGTCTGGGATCAGGATAGTGTAGCGTGCAAATATCATCATCAGCCGGTCTCCTGTTTGTGGTGGCTTACCACGTGTGCGTGTGTGTGCGTGTGTGCATGTGTGTGTGCGCGTGCGTGCATATGTGTGTGTGTGTGTGTGCTCATGTGTGTTATTTCATTTTTGTAGTCTGAATGAAACGGCTTCTATAGCTTTAAGGAATTCTTTATAAAGCACCCATGTTATCTGATGCAGTGGCGCCACTGCTAAGCTTAGTGTTGCAAAGAGGCATTGATACCAGCCTGGAATCTTCCCTCCGTTTCAGGAGCGAGCCGCACCTTTAACGCTTTCCAAATTAGGCGAGAAGACAGCGAAAAAACCATCGCTCCCTCGGATTCGCCGCATCCGTCAGCCCCCGGTGTGACAAATTTGGGCTGCGTCTGACTCCTCCCCCCCCCGTTCGCGGTTATATATCACCGAAACCCCGCTGATTTTAAACCGGTTGCCGTCGCGGGGAGGGGAGGGGCGGAGCGCCGCGAGGCTGAGCCGCCGTTTCCTTTCGGGCCAGCAGAGGGCGGCGCTCGCAGCGCGCGGGCTCCCGCGTGACCTTGCGGGAAGTGTGTCCTGGATAGCGCGGCGAAGCCGCGGGCGGGAAAGCGCAGGACGGCGCGGCCTGGCGCCTCCATGTCCGCGGGTCTGCATACCTGTCCTCCAGTGCGTCCTGCATCAGGGCTCTTGCCCTCTGTGTGGCCCGGGCTCCACACTGCTGAACATTCCTTCCTGCGAATCATCTAAAATTATGCTGATTTTTTTTGTTTACTGTACACTATTTTTACATCACAGGATATAAAATGTGCCTTGCTTTTAACAAGCATTTGTTTTTGTGTGGTGCATTTTTTCAACACCAGTCCTCCTCCTGCTGGTATATTCAGTGTACACAGACACACACTCAGTAAGACACACACAAATAGGCACGGACACACACACACACACACAACGCCCATATGGGACCTTGGAACATCAGTTATTGTTTGAGAGACTTAATTTCCTGTAAGACCCTAACCGGAGTTACAATGAGGCCCCACATTGGGGCTGTCTGTTTATTAAAGCACTGGTCCTTCCTCTGTCACTTAAACTCATTTCTTCTTCTCTCTTCTTTTTTCCGGTCCTCCATTCTGTGACTCGCTGCTCTGTGATTCCTGTGGTGAAGGTAAGTTATCTAATGTCTTCCCTGTCTGTTCAGACTTTGGAAACAGAGTTATGCTGTTCTGTGAATGACCATCATTACAGAGGTAGATCATATTAGCACCAGACACCACCACATGTTCATAACAATTTCATAAGGCATATATAAAGCATTTATAACACCTTCACGGGCATTTGTTGCTACTTTGGAAATACTTTTTCAAAGGCTGCTTTATATAGCTCATATAAAGTCACATTATTAAAACGGCACATTTTGTATTAAAAGATTAAATTATTAGTTTGAGAATATTATATATAAATCTATGTGAGCAGTCTCAAAGCACCTTTTTATAATGTATGTTATGCTTTTAAAGTGGTAATACAGTTCTCCTCAAATTTTCATATGCTTGATGAAGGCCGTATGAAGCTGAACTTGAGGTATGACCGCGTTTCTCCTCTTGCAGCTTATATGTTGCGTATTGCAGAAAACAGCGTATTCATCCAGCGAGAGCTTGGACCTGTGGTAGCACAGGGAAATCCCGGTGCATTGTGAACATGCAGAGTCAGGATAATGTGTAGGGACTGAGGAGCCGTGTGTGATAGCGCTGTTAGCGTCGGTCTCTTGCTCATTAGTGGAGCTCTCTGTGCTGCCCTTTCTCTCAGGACCCGACAGCCACAGGTGTGAACACCTCATTCTCACTGTCACCCCTCTGCTGCAACCAGAGCTACTTTAACAGTTTGTGTGTGTGTGCGTGCGTGCGTGCGTGCGTGCGTGCGTGCATGTGCGTGCGTGTGTGCCTCTGTGCATGTGTGTATTTGATTGTGTGTGTGTGTGTGTGTCCGTGTGTTTAATTGTGTGTATATGTGTGTGTGTGTGTGTACATGCGTGTGTGTGTTCTGTGTTTAATTGTGCATGTGTTTATTTGTGTCTGTGTATTTGATTGTGTGTGTGTGTGTGTGTCCGTGTGTTTAATTGTGTGTATATGTGTGTGTGTGTGTGTGTACATGCGTGTGTGTGTTCTGTGTTTAATTGTGCATGTGTGTATTTGTGTCTGTGTATTTGATTGTGTGTGTGTGCGCGCGCGCGTGTCTATTTTCTCAGTGTTTGTACACAGACAGAAGCACAGTGTGTACGCCAAAGCGTCGGCATTCATAGCCGTTTCACCCCTTTGCACCTTCGCAGTGACTCAGCAGGGCATTTGTAACACGTACAATAGGGGATCAACACAAGTGGCTGCAGATTTAGTGCTGTTTGCTACTGAGGTAGAAAATTAAATAAGCAGCTATTACTCAGCGCCTGCTCAGGTCTCTCTCTCAGTCGGCAGGATAATCTACATGAAAGGCAGCGTGTTTGTTTTCACAGCAGCAGGAAACGCAGGAGGTATTTAGATTAATGACTCGACTAGCCGGTTTATAGAGCCATATCAGACACGGGAGCATGTTCGAATAGACTGGCTTTCGGCACCAGTGTGTATTCCCTGAATGTTGTTAGCCTCCTCCTTTTAGCCAGGTAAGCGCTGGCGATGAAAGGTGTCTTGATTCTGCTGTTTTTATACTGTAAGTAAATAGCATTTGGTTATTCGCAAGATGCTTATCTGTCCCATAAGGAGCGCTGCCTTAGCGCTGGCTGTTAATGACAGTCCCATTTAGGCCATGTGTGGTTCTTCGAATCACTGGCGGAAAGTGGTCCCCTCTCAAGCCGTCCCTCTCTTTTAACTTATTTTGATGTCCCAGTGCGTCAGGGAAAATGACAGCTTACAAATAAACCCATAACTAACTCATTTAAAGATGTCACTTCAGACTCAATTTGCTTCCTCACCCCCTCCGCGACTGAACAGTTCGAGATTGAATTTTAGAAAGAAAAAAAAAAAACCAAGGAGGATCAATCAAACTCTGAGAAGCTGATGCTGTCGTCGGGTCGGTAACGAGGCCCTGCTCGGCATTCGTGGATCCGGGACGGGGGGACGGGGGGGCAGAGGAAGGAAAGGGGGGGGGGGGGTGGTCCTCTGAAATGACACAAGGGAGGACGGGCAGGCCAGGCAAGGGCAGTTCAGCCGAGAGGAGGAGAGGGGCGAGGGAGGTGATTGGCTCCTGTGGCGTTACCCTGGCGACAGTTACATTTTTCCTCCTGAAGAGAGGCCCCGCCTACCCAGCCCCGTGGGCCTTTATTTCAGCGGTAGCGAATGAATGAATGAATAAATAAATAAATAAATAAATAAATAAAGCGGAGTTCCGGGGCGTCTCGGAGATCGCCGCACAATGGCCACCTGCAGCACCTCATCTCTAATGTTACCCGGGAGCACAAAAGGCTCGTCTCAGACATCACAAAGGACCTCTTCCCGCCGCGCTCCCGCGGCTCGCCGGCTCGTGGGCGCGGCGTGGCCAGCGGGACGCGCCCGGCCTGGGATTACGGCCCTTTGACGTGGGGACGGATTTGCTCGGAGGCCGGCCCGCTGAGAAGCGTGGACGGGCCTCTTAAGGAGGTGCCGGCGCTCCGCGTGGCCTCCGGAGATGAAAGCACGGGGGAAATTTGAAACAGCTGGAGGACAGCTGTTGTTCAGGTCTCGCACTGAGGAGCAGGACCGTCTGAATGAAACCTCGTTTTGTTATTTTGGGGTGATTCGGGTTGACGGAGAGACGGACATTAGGCTCCACGAAGCGGGAGTCTCACACGTTGCCCTTCACGGGGGTCCCCAAACTTTTAATGAAACGCAAACATACTTCTGACCCGTGCAAGAGGCACACGATCATCCATTGTCCTCAAATAGGAAACACTGAAACTATCACCGGCCTATCAACACTTGGTTCTTAATTTTGGCTTACGAGCAAACGCACTTTCCTTTTTCTTCCCAAAGTCAGTTTCGCAAGGTGGTTTTACAGATTACTGAACTTGCCAAACTGTTTGTGAAGAAAAATATATACTTTTTACCAGTAATGTAGGGGAAAAAAATACATCTCTCCTTGGAGTTACAAACGGCAAGACTGCTTTTGCGTCACCACCTCTGTGCCTGAGTGTCTGACGGATGGGGCTCCATAGCTTACTCACAAGGTGCAGTGAAACTTCTACATGATCCATTCCATTTTCGTTTTCAGGTTGTTTTGGTTGCTGTCAGATGCAACTGTATCGGGTAGAGTGATGCCTAATGATGATGGGGTAGTGAGGCTTCACCAACCTCATAATCCATGGATTTTCTATATGCCGTCAATCATTGACTAGCTAAACAGTGAGTCAAAAGAGTTTACTCTCAATAACAAAATGCACTGATTGGTTCAATTGAGTAAATCACTGGCAATGCCTGAAGGCTATTTTTTCATGAATAAGTACTAATGTGTTTGTTGACTCTCTGTATAAACAAGCCCATGAAGTACAGGCTTGAGGTTACAGATATTTGTTGCTCCCAGCTTGTGTAAAGGATTAAATTGTTTTTGGAATTGAGAGTAGGAAAGTTCTCATTTTTGTGTATTTTGTGTCACTCGTGATGCTGCCAACAGCTTCATTTGAGTCACATGACCCAGCAAAGCACGACCTTGTTACAGTCCCCAAATGAAGCGCTCTCTGAGACAGATCAAATTCCATTTAATCCTCGAAGATGCTTAGGCCTGGTTTTTGCCTTTCGGTTTTGTTGCTTGTTTTATTGGCTTTTTATTGCCTAATGGAGGATTATCGTGGAGCCGGTTCATCGGCACTTCAGGGAACCCGGAGAAGCCGGGCCTCGCGGTCCAGAACTGTCCGACCGCGTCCCCGACCTCGCCCCCGACCGCGCCATGCAGCGGCTATCGATAAACCGAAGCCGCGGGTGAGAAACGGGGCGCGGGGAGAGCAGAAAAGGGGAGACCGGGGGAAAGGAAGTGGGTCATTTTCCCCACACACCCAACGCAAGCCTGTAATCTCCGTTCCCGCGAGCGGCCTAAATTAAAAGCCTGGAGGGGAGAGGGGTGGGGTGGGGTGGGGTGGGGGGGTGGAAGGGGGGTTGAGACGGACGCAGCGCCGGCCCCATCCGTCCCCCTGTTTATTAGACAGCTTTCCTGCGGTAATGTGGAGGTTATGGCAACCTTAGCGCTGATAGATGCGGCCCGCAGCCTCCGGTAATAACAGCGCTGATGGATTCCCGCCCGAGCCCTGGAGGGGTAACGCAGCGGGGCGGGAGTGATGAAGTGACAGCGCGCCGTCGGGAGACACGCCCGGGGAGGCGGCGCTGTCCCGCGCTCGCCGTTCATCACGCGCCCGCCGACGTGACGCTGTCCAAATTTATGACACCGGGCCTACCCCTTCATTTATCACCCCTTAACTACGGCTTTTTTTTCTCTCTTCCGACTGAATCAGTCTGTTTTTTCCTCTCTCAAAGGATGCTGTTTTTATGCAAACATGGATTTGTTTTTCACCCGCTGACTCCGCCCTGTATTACGGGGCAGGGGGGAGGGGGGGTTGGGGGGGTAAGGGGAAATTCTATAAATGAGTCGGACCCTGTATTTGTTTAGCACAAGTTAAAAGCACAATCGCCCAAACAATTTATATTTTAGATGCATTTCTTTTGATGGATGTTATAAATCTGTTGTCCTCCTTCAGCTCTAATTCAATATTAATTAAAAGTTGAATGTTTCAACAGAAAATTACAATTTCCCTTTCGCTCATTCTGAATTCCTAACATGTGGCGGAAGTGCAAAGGCAGCGCTATGCTAATTGCAAACCTGTAATCTATGCAGAGAACACCGGTCAGCTTCTGCTAAAGCGTAAGAGCGAGTCAGAACGAAGCGGACTCCCAAGCGCTCTCTCACCGGCGCTACGCAGCGCTCCGGAGGGCTTCCTGTTCGGCAGGAGCCTGGGAGGAGAGTCTCAGGCGCTGGAGAAGCCGGCGCGCGGCATGCATTAATAACGATGCTGCTTTAGCAGCCGTCGCTGCATCTGCGTCTGCGACGCGTCTTCTGTTTTGAGAAGTGACTCTAATTGAATTCTCTCAAAATGCGCTCAAGGCGTCGGTTTTAGCTCCAGCCCCTCGCGCTAAATTATTCACAACGCGGTGTTATTGTGGAGCGGGAGATTTCATTAGATACCAATTACGGCAGAACAAAATACCTCGCGCGGCACGTTGTCCCGTTTAAGGGGCGAATCGAGGCCCGGCAGTCGCGTCGCGGAGAAGGTTCCGGGCCCGTTAGGCTGGCTTACTTTCTGTGAGCTCCACCTGTGAGTTTTTGTGAAAATGTGCCATTTTCAACATGCAACATTTGTTTGCCACCAAGACATTTTAAAAAAATCATATTTCTGCATTTTTGTCAGTGAAATCACAGGACAAAACGTATGCAGATTCAAAGCGTACCCGCTGAATGCTAACTTACATGCTACAGATTGTAGTAGCAGTCATGGTAAGAAGTGAACCAACAGTGCATTTGCTTGTATTAATAATATGACAGTTTTGGAAAAAGTATTGAAAAAAAAAGAGGTAAAACATTTACTCTTTACTCATTAGACGTGAAACAGCGTCTTAGGAAAACATTGAAAGACTACAGGACAGAAGAATTATCCAAATGAGAGTAAAGACAGTGTTTCTGCAACCAATCACCTGCAACTACCTGTCTTCTGTTTTCTTTAAATCATAACAAATTAAAGGATGCAAATAGGAGACTGGAAAAATGAAAGTTCAGGAGGTTCATTTCCACACTCAGAACTCTAAAGTCTTTGCGCTGGTGGCTGCATTCTTTCCTGCAGAGCTTTCAGTATGGTTGTGAAATTATATTCCACAGATATGTGTTGTATCATTGTACGAGAGAGAGAGAGCGATAATCAAGTATGAGGAGTCATGCTTTATGTAAAAATACTAATTAGCTTTTCAGAAAAGGCCTCCCCCCCGCCCCCTTTTTTCATTTCCAGCTTGTGTCATCCGCCCTCCTTTCCGCGGTAGGAGTGGGCAAGGTGGCGCAGGCATTATTCCGTTTTCGGCTAATTAATGAAGCTCATTTGTGTAACTGTTATTAAGGCCTTTGAACGATTGTTTGTGTTGGTGGCGAAACGAAGTGCGTCCCCTGGAACCCATTCGTTTCGAGCGAGGGGAGATTAAAAGAACGCCGTCGCTCTTTTGAAAAATGTTATTTTATTGGCGGTATTTTTTCACGGCGCCTCGGGGGCGACGGTGACAGGCGAGCGGCGCAGCCCTCCTTCATGTTGACGTCCTTTTTTTAGTCAAACTACCCAGGGAGCACGCTAAGTGTGATTTATTCATCCCTTGACCAGTAAAAGGTGTCGGCCAGGTGAAAATGGATGCTGGGACTGTTGACTGGAGAGGTGCTGGGGCAGTTGTCCTGTTCACTCGCTAAATTAGAAATTAAAAAGGTGGGGGGAAGGGGGGGGGGGGTCACATTGCGATATTTAGGTGGCAGAACCCTTTCGATTGCCTGGGGCGTCAACAGGTTTTTTTTTTTCTTCTGTACACTGACCAGAAGAAAAAAAAAGCATGGATATGTTGCGATTTTTATGAATGTGATACAGTTTAAGAATGCTCAATAATTTCATTTTACAGAGCGTATGATGTAATTTAGATTTCCAGGGGCCTCACTGGCCAGTGCCTTTGGGGTGCATTTGCAGGTAAAATCCATAGCACGCTGGCTTTAATGTGCATTGTTTTGCCCGAACACTTTATCTGTGGGAATGGTTTATTGTGCCTGTAATGACCTAGTAAATGCAGGGTTTTTTCTCGTGTATCAAAGATGCTTTAATATGCGCAAAACAAGAAAAGGTCAGAAATTAAATAGCAAAAATTTCTGTTGTGTTATGGAAAGGGGGGGGGGAGGGTGTGCATTGTCCTGAACAGTTGAAGTCCTACTGCAATTTAAGGTGAAATGGGAGCCATAGGCAACAATAGTCAGATGCAGAGGAATACATCAGATTACGTGCACTATTATAAAACAGATTCTAAAAATAACGTTTTTTTATTCTAAAAATAAAATGTGATGTGTGATCAGTAACTGTAAGCCTCAGCAAAAAAATACACCGCATTGTTCATTCTGTTAAATTAACCCTCAGTTGGTTAATCCTCTTGTTTGTACCTGGGAAGAGAAGAGAATTATTTTTAATCAGAAGGTATTTGAGAGATTTCCTAAGTGGTGTCTTGAGATTAAATGGAATTACTCAAGTGGCCTCAAAATAGTTTTTTTCCCCCCCAAAATGTGCCCCTTTCTGGTTTATAATGGTATCGTTTCAGGGTGAAAGATAGAAGAGAGGAGCTTATTCAGAGTTTAGACAGTGACTGTTACAAGGCCAGAATATCTCCATACATGCCTATGCTTGCTGTTTATGGTTAGTGATGCACTTTTAAGCTGTTTGGTTATGTGATGTGACTCTTGCTGTTATAACGGGTTGTCGCCAGAGTGGATATCTGTGCTTGAAAAGCCTGACTTTTGAACTGGGGTTTTGCTTTTTTTAGTTTAAATATTATTTTAATAATGCTTTTTTCTCTTTTTTTTCTTTTTTTTACATTTTTTGAAGGCGTAGGTTGGCTGCGTGTGATCCCAAGTGTGTAAAACGCAGAACAGTTCTGTGTGCTCAGAATGACTGTGTTTTATGTGCAGCCTTGCACACATTATCACATTCTCAGCTGATTCATTTCACGTTTCGTGTGTGAGCATGTGCTATGTATCGATTCAGTATGCTCTTGGCTAGTATTGGGGACATGCTGCTGGAGAACGCTGGGATATTTTTTTCTGCAGGTCCGGGCGAGTTCTGAAAACAAATTTACAAATCATATATATTTTTTTCCCTTACCCTTTTTCCTCTTCCAATATTTTATATTTTGTTTGCCCTCCTCTATTGTCCCTCTATTTCATATATCCATCCATTTTTATTTACCTTCCATCCAATTTATTTCCCATCAGTGACAAACTGAACTTCCTCTTCACTTTCCTGTGTGATATGGTTATATTCATTTTTTTCCCCATTTGGTTCTATTGCTTACGGAGATTTCTGGGCCTTGTGGCACATCTCCGGGCCGCAGATCTGATTTCCCCGCAGAACGGATCAGATTGGGTCAGACGTTTGTGATTTCTTCTTTCGGACGGTTGAGAGGATGGACATTTTCTTCCGGGTCTTCTTGAGCACGGGAAATGGGGGAAAAAGCAAAAGCAGTGAAAATATCAAAAGATGCATGGCAACCACGTACAGCAACGAGCCGGGTTTCCAGCGGCAACGACATGACATGGCGACAGCGCCGTCGTTCCAGAGCTCCTCACGGGAAGGGGGAGGATATTTCCATAGGATTTATATTTAGAATTTTAGGATGCATCCTATGACATATTTCATAAATGCCGTGAATTTATTAGGCCAGGAACCGCGCGGTCGCAAGACGTTTCGCGTGCACTGCCATAGCAACAAGACGTTCCGCCTTTATCTCCTTAGAGCTCTCGGTACTTAAACTGTTCTTTGCCCACATTCTCCCCCGTTTTTAATCAGAGTGTGTGCACTACCCTGCAGCAGGGATCTAGATTAAAGGATTAACTTTGCCTCTACTAGTTAACCATGTTCAGACTTTGCCAGACAGCCAAAAAATTAAAAGGATGGATTTGCAATGCCAATTTCAATGCATCATCCCCCCCCCCCCCCACCCCCCAATCCTCATTATGTGTTTGAAACGGAATATGGAAGTTTCCCTTTGCATAATTCAGTTGCTGTTGATTATGTAGTAATTCCAACATGAAGAAAGGAGCTCCAGTGCTTTGAAGGGGACAATCTTGTCCATCTGCAGTGTGTCCTCCCACAGTTGTTAACAGGGTGTGAAGACTCATTATCCAGAATTGTGCAGTCTGCAGTAAATGTCGGTTTGGGTACGTGTTATAAAACACACCTTTAAAATAGATGTTTATGGGTTGGTCTATGAGAAACATATAAATGTTGAACAGTTTTAGATGTTGTGGCCCTGGTGGGCAGTCACGTAATTGGCGGTAAAGTGAGTCACAGTCTCCCAATGTGAAAATGGCTAAGCACTTGCAGAAAAGCCATAGATTCATTTTTATGTCTTGCACCTCTGTTGTTTGATCGATTATGCTTTAACATTTTATTATGCATGCACATATTTGTACACATGCACGCACATTTGCATGCACACACACACAGTCTGGCTGTTCAGGAAAAAGCATAGAATGAATAAAGACATCCTTTTCCTCAGACGCCATTTTCCAAGGCATTAAGTGTGGCTAATGCTAGCACAGAGCAGCTAGCTAAGAGCAAGACACCATGCAGCGTAAATCCAGACATCTTCATTGGTGAAGTGCAGCGGAGTAGAGCTCTGCGTCTGAGGTGATAGCCTAGCCTTGGGACCCCTGGTAAGAGAGCTCTGTCTAACAGATTGGAACTGGCTCTAATGTCATCCCTGTTAGAATTAGCCCCCAAGATTTGCATATAATTGCGCGGGAACTCACAAAGGGATAAGGAAAACCTAATACACCATTGAAAGTCTCACTTTCAAGATTAAATGAGTTCCGTTAGAAGTGTCTGGCTGCTCATGTACAGTTGTTTTTTATTTCAATTTTTTCCACTCTTCCCTCCTTTTGTGGAAGGCTTTGATTATGCACCAGCTTAAGGAGAGAAGAAAAGAGCAAGGGAAAAAAGGCAGAAAGAAAACAGCCACTGTGCCCAGGATGGAGGGATAGAGGCTCTGAATGGAGGGATAGAGGGATAGAGGCTCTGAGTGGAGGGATAGGGGCTCTGAATGGAGGGATAGAGGGATAGAGGCTCTGAATGGAGGGATAGAGGCTCTGTATGGAGGGATAGAGGCTCTGTATGGAGGAATAGAGGGATAGAGGCTCTGAATGGAGGGATAGAGGCTCTGTATGGAGGGATAGAGGCTCTGTATGGAGGAATAGAGGGATAGAGGCTCTGAATGGAGGGATAGAGGCTCTGTATGGAGGGATAGAGGCTCTGAGTGGAGGGATGGAGGGATAGAGGCTCTGAGTGGAGGGATAGAGGCTCTGTATGGAGGGATAGAGGCTCTGAATGGAGGGATAGAGGCTCTGAGTGGAGGGATAGAGGGATAGAGGCTCTGAGTGGAGGGATGGAGGGATAGAGGCTCTGAGTGGAGGGATAGGGGCTCTGAATGGAGGGGTAGAGGCTCTGAGTGGAGGGATGGAGGGATAGAGGCTCTGAGTGGAGGGATAGGGGCTCTGAATGGAGGGATAGGGGCTCTGAATGGAGGGGTAGAGGCTCTGAGTGGAGGGATAGAGGCTCTGAGTGGAGGGATGGAGGGATAGAGGCTCTGAGTGGAGGGATGGAGGGATTGAGGCTCTGAATGGAGGGATGGAGGGATAGAGGCTCTGAGTAGAGGGATAGAGGGATAGAGGCTCTGAGTGGAGGGATAGGGGCTCTGAATGGAGGGATAGAGGCTCTGAGTGGAGGGATGGAGGGATAGAGGCTCTGAGTGGAGGGATGGAGGGATAGAGGCTCTGAACGGAGGGATAGAGGCTCTGAATGGAGGGGTAGAGGCTCTGAGTGGAGGGATAGAGGCTCTGAGTGGAGGGATGGAGGGATAGAGGCTCTGAGTGGAGGGATGGAGGGATTGAGGCTCTGAATGGAGGGATGGAGGGATAGAGGCTCTGAGTAGAGGGATAGAGGGATAGAGGCTCTGAGTGGAGGGATAGGGGCTCTGAATGGAGGGATAGAGGCTCTGAATGGAGGGGTAGAGGCTCTGAGTGGAGGGATGGAGGGATAGAGGCTCTGAGTGGAGGGATAGGGGCTCTGAATGGAGGGATAGGGGCTCTGAGTGGAGGGATGGAGGGATAGAGGCTCTGAGTGGAGGGATGGAGGGATAGAGGCTCTGAGTGGAGGGATGGAGGGATTGAGGCTCTGAATGGAGGGATGGAGGGATAGAGGCTCTGAGTAGAGGGATAGAGGGATAGAGGCTCTGAGTGGAGGGATAGGGGCTCTGAATGGAGGGATAGGGGCTCTGAATGGAGGGGTAGAGGCTCTGAGTGGAGGGATGGAGGGATAGAGGCTCTGAGTGGAGGGATAGGGGCTCTGAATGGAGGGATAGGGGCTCTGAGTGGAGGGATGGAGGGATAGAGGCTCTGAGTGGAGGGATGGAGGGATAGAGGCTCTGAACGGAGGGATAGAGGCTCTGAATGGAGGGATAGAGGCTCTGAGTGGAGGGATGGAGGGATAGAGGCTCTGAACGGAGGGATAGAGGCTCTGAATGGAGGGATAGAGGCTCTGAGTGGAGGGATAGAGGCTCTGAGTGGAGGGATGGAGGGATTGAGGCTCTGAATGGAGGGATGGAGGGATAGAGGCTCTGAATGGAGGGATAGGGGCTCTGAATGGAGGGATAGAGGAATAGAGGGATAGGGGCTCTGAATGGAGGGATAGAGGCTCTGAGTGGAGGGATAGGGCCTCTGAGTGGAGGGATAGAGGAATAGAGGGATAGGGGCTCTGAATGGAGGGATAGAGGCTCTGAGTGGAGGGATAGAGGCTCTGAGTGGAGGGATAGGGCCTCTGAATGGAGGGATAGAGGAATAGAGGGATAGGGGCTCTGAATGGAGGGATAGAGGCTCTGAATGGAGGGATAGAGGCTCTGAGTGGAGGGATAGGGCCTCTGAGTGGAGGGATAGAGGCTCTGATAGAGGCTCTGAGTGTGAATGAAGGCCATGTTTCCATGTACAATGCTGCCTCCATCTTAAGGAAGAGGAGGCCCTCTTCTTTTTCTTTTCCTTCTTTGAACCCTGTATAAAGATCGGTAACGTTGGCATCTAAATGAGGATCCCGCCTGATCTGCCCTTTGAGCAAAGGCACCCATTACTCAGGCTTTCAGGGACTTTTAGCCCGGCTGTGTTTTTGGACGGAGCTTTTAATAGCCCGGGCTCAGGGGCAGAAAGGCCTGACTGAACGCTAGCGCGGCGGAGGCTTTGCAGCAGCAGCTCCCAGGCCCCTAACAGCTGGGGCACCGCACATAAATGCCCACGCCGGCTGAATTAATGGAGGGCAGGCTTGTAACTGGGCGCGCTCGGCCTAGCTCAAGCGCTGTCGCTCTTTTATCGCTCCGGACGTGAAAGTTTACGGGCCCCGCGTCGCTCCGAAACGGGCCCGGGACGCCTCGCGGGTAACGGGCGCAGGCGGAAACCTTCCTCAGACGGGAAAGGTTGGGCGTCAGCCTCCGCAATAGAAATAAAAGCCCGCCTGACAGAAAGTTGAATCCGCTCCAAAAATGAACTCAGACTGGAGCCTGCTTGCTCTTCTACGGCCCAGCTACGTGCTCCTGGACATTTCCTCCATGTGCGCAGGCTGTGACTCAGAGCGCCATTTCCAGTACTGTGGGCTAGAACTTACGGTTTGTGCTCATTCTGGCATTTTGACGTGTGTTTAGATACACTTGTCATAATACCTGTATTTAAAATAACATATGCTAGGCATTTATACTATACATTTCAATTAGTTGGAGTGGATCACTGAAAATATGTTAATTATTTAAGTGCTTAGACATTTAGAGAACCTCGTGTGTAAGGCATCTATTACCATCTATTACCCCCTTCAGGCCTTTCTCAGGAAAACAGTTCTCTCTTGAATTCCTGAAAGGAACAGTCGAGAGTTTAAGGTTCTAGTCAGGCTTTCGCGCTCCCGTTCATTGTGGGAATGCTATTGCAGACAGAGCATGAGGGCAGGCAGTGATGTAACCTTTACTTTCTGTGGATGTTATGAAATGACGAGGGTCACGGCGTCCGCCCGGTTCCCCTTCTCTCAGACGGTGAATGCACAGTCACACGGCTGAAGGTTACGTAAATCCAAGTGTTTCTCGCGGCAAATCATTCATCGTTCCTGCTGATGCATTGTGTTCATCACACAGATGTGCACCTTATACAAACTCAAGTGCCTTCTCAATTGTGTATTGTTAACTAGAAAGTGAGCAGGGCTCGTATATAAGAAAAGGAAGAAGCACTCCGCGTTTTATTTTCGGAGAATTATCGATGCCCGCTGGTCCTGTTCATCCTGTGTGTGGCATGACTAATGTAGCGCCCTGGAAGCGTGTGGATGCTAGGATGGGCACACTTGTTGGCCGGTCTGGGAACAGATGCCAGGCGCTGCTTATCACTCTGACCTGATTCTGGAAATGTGGACAATTTGGGAAACAGCCGGGGATCAATCGGGAGGCGGTGTGAAATGGCGCCCCCCGCCACGTTCGCATTAAGGTACATGCTGTTCCAAACCGCAGCGTTTTTACTCGCATTTGATTTTAGATTTTTTTTTTGCAGGCGGGTCTGTATTTCTCACAGGGCTCTTGAAAGCCAAATTAAACCCCCTTCCTGTCTCCTTGCTCTCTAGGGAACGGGAGTACAGCAGTGCTTGGTGCCATGGCTTTAGGTAGAGTTGAGAACAGACCCTGTACACTTCGGCTACAAGTAAATACTTACAAACAGATATCTACTGAACATAGCGAAAATACAGTATTACTGACCAGCTACAATTAAGATTTGACATAAAATATCCAAAGTTGATCATTTGTCATTGCTGGTGTGCACATGTGCTGTACACAGCATATATCTGTTGGTGTTGTACATCCGTGAGTTGCTGCCTTTTAATTTGAGATATTTTCAGGAAAAACAAACAAATGAACGAACAAACAAAAAAAACGGATAAAAATAAAACCCTGTTCCAGCACCGGCTGACACACTGTTGTTTCATTGAACAGATTCTGACACATATCATGTCATGTGGTTGTGGTGTGAACAGGAGGAGGCAGAAAACTGAAAGAACGTATGCGTTTGCATTTGCTCAACATTCTTTTATAGCACAGTGTAATTCGGGGTGTTCCTGTGTTGGTCTGCAGACCCCTCAGAAATATATTTAAGTGTCTTATAAATGGTCGCAGCTTATTCTTGTTGATTTCTAAAAATGAAAAAATAATAAACACTTATCGCAAATTTAATTCTGTCGTGTGTAAATCAATTTATATGTTCAATGCAATGGCAGGATTCAAAGAGTTACAAATTTTATTCATAAGAAAAAATTAATTATCCTTTTCTAGATTAATTTAAATAATTTTATTAGTTGCTTTGACAAGATATCCCTCCTCGTGTTTCATCCTCAGCCAAAATGGAACAGATTAAATTAGACTTGAATCTTTAATTTAAATATTTGTCTCAGCTGGAAAGCATGGCCCACAATTATTAAATTGTTTGAGATTGGATAGAAGCCTGAGCAGAAATCATAGGATGAAGTAACAGTGTTTTAAGTAGCACAAGGATTCTTTATAAACCAATAAAAACAAACTGAATCGGAACGGCAACGTGACAATGTCCATAAACGGATACTGTGCTGCATGTAGAAGCTTTCTTTGATGAACTTTCTATTTCCTTTGCATAACATACAGTTACATGCTTGTAAATTTTAATTTTATGCTTCGTTAGGTCTGCCTTATTTAAACGTGTAAAGCAGTACATATTTAATGGACTAATTTTTCATCTCTTTTAGACCTGAAATAGGCTATTCATATTATAATATTTTATATATAGTCTATTAAACATATTAGGGATTAACAACGTGTTTAATTCTCACTATAAACATTTTTTGATATAAATTAATATATTTTATTTAATAAATATTTTAGTTTTTATTTAATGTTAACACAGTATGTTTGGAGCATGAATACTGCTGTGTATGAAACTCATGTATGTTTGTCCTTAGCCTTGTCCTTAGGAAATTTTCTGAAAGCTCTCAATGTAGGAGTGCAGGGACACATCGTTTGCCACCGAAACAGATCTATATAAAAAAAATCTTTTCTTAAGTTTAAAACAATTATTTATTTTTCAGAATCCATCATGAAATGTTGATCAAACTGAATGATTCTTATGTGTAGCTGGGTGAGGTAATGCTAGCCAATTCACTGTTCTGTAGTTGTGTATAGTACAACCTGCACGCTCTTATTCCTTTTTGGATGTAACGATGATTTGTTTTCTTTATTAAATAGCGCACCCCCATCACACAGAACTCAGATGGCATTTTGGCGATTTACTTAAGGCAAAAGACCTTTTTTTAAATTATGTCCACCTGGTTTCCACGGAGGTCATAAACTCTGACAGCTTCCCGAGCAGTTGTTCTGTGCGTCACTGTGAGCCGCGATGGCGCACAGCGGAGGCTGGCGCGATGGTAACGTATGCGTGTGCAAAGCCGAAACGACGTGCTAATTAGCTCACTGGCCCTGCTCAGCGGGTCAGAGCCCAGCCTTCCCAGCCATGCTGAGCACGCGCTTACTGAGCACGCGCGCGGGCGTGATGTGTTCAAGCGGCTGGGTGTCCCTGAAGCTCTCGGCCCGGCCGCAGGCCGAAACAAACGGGGTTCGGCGGACTGCGGTCTCATCGCGCCGCCCGGCGAATTTTATAATGACGCGGCGAGGGCGCTGTCTCACCTGTAGCTCGGGGCGCCGGCCACACGTACCGAGCGCCACGCTTTCGGCTAACTGTTGAGGCTGGGTGAGGAGCTGGCGCCTAATAACGTGGATCAACCATGATAATTATGTTGTTGGGGGCCATTAATTTTTTTCTGGGAGGTGGGGGGGGGGGGCTAAATAATGCACCCGCAGCTCGTGCGCGACGCTAAAAAATGGGCACCCTTCCAGAGGTTCATTTCAGCTCTTCTAATTGGCCTCGTTGTGGGTGAAAAATGAAGGGGTCGGCCCGACTATTAATGTTGACTTTTACAGATGGGATGCTTTTGCGCCTAATAGACCGGCTCTGTTGTCCATTTTATGCCGCGGCACTGCACTGTCCGCCATGATGTATTGCGGTCGGCAGAGACCCAGAATAACACAATGGGGTGTTGCCCCGCCCACGCGAAGCTGTCTGGCAGCAGTCCTTAGTGGAAGGAGAGTGATCGCGCTGCCCCGCGTCCTGGACCTTCCCCCTATCTTTAGCAGCATTAGGGAAGTTAGAGGGCAGCAGTGCAGTTGTGAAACTTGACTTTTTTTTTTTTACTGAGAGGTTGCGGGTTCGAATCCCTAGAGAGGCAATGCCCCTGTACCCTTGAGCAAGGTAATTAGGGTGGCATTCAGGCTAACCACCGGGGAGGCTTTTGCCCTTAACTCAAGTGGCTAGCATTCCAACATGTTTTTTTTTTCTTTGTATTTTTCCCCTTGCGAATGACCAATTGGAGGGTGGGTCAATTGAATGAGTAACATCAAACATCAAATCTATCAGGCGGGATTAAATCAGCATTTGTCCACAGCTTTCGCTCACTGTTAAATGCAACTTTTACAGTTTCTCTTCACATCTTTTGTCGAGTAGAAAAATTAATGGTCTGTAAGCTGTGTTTGTAAATAAAAACTGTTACACTTGAGTTTTTTACGGAAACAAAATTCAAAGATAAGGAGTACTTTTCTGAGCCCCGTGTCCAGTGGGCTGTCTGTGGCTGGGCAGGGCTTACAGTTCGGGACTAAGGTTGAGCCCCTTCCATCTGGCAGCAGGGGCATCCCAGGCACGCTGCACTCAATGCTCTGAAATATTCATACAGCTTTTCTTTGTTGTTGTGCTTTTTTAGCGGAATGGTAAATGTTTTAGTGGTGAGCGAGGTGCCAGGAGTAAAGAGGAGTGCGGTTTTACCCGTTGCCATGGGAACAGTAAGAGATGAAGATGTAGCTGAGCTGGCGTTTGCCAGGACCCACTGACACAGCGATGAGTGTGTGTGTGCGTGTGTTTTTATTTTCTGCGCACATGTTTGTGTGCACCTACTTTTTCACCACCGCTACTGTTTCCTTGGCCTTACCCATGTCCAATTCCGATGTATTATTGTATCTCATGTATTCTGATGTGAATCTTTTATTATTAAGGATTACTATGACTGTAAGTACAGTATTTTGATGAGTAGGTAAATGAGAACGAGATTAGAAACAAAATCATAGCCGTGCTGTTAAGACTGGATCAGAGATTAAACCATGAAGAGACTTGGTAACAGCACATTGAAAACTGCTCAGGCTCAAACTTCCAGCCATGCCTAACCTGTGTGTAGCAAAACCTTTTTCTGACTGAGCACCAACCTACAACCTCACTGTTACAAGTCACATTTCTGAACTCAAATGAATAGGCCTTGAGAAAAAAAGTATTAAAGATGTATTAAAAAATGATTAAATGCTATGTTTGTTTGATATTAGTGAACAGGTGCATGAGAATTTTTTTTTTAATTCCTGGCCTCCGAAAAACACTTTTGCGCAAATCAGCTGTTGTGCCAGCACGATCCTTTCCAGATTCCTTATCTTCATCAGCACATACTAAAATAGCACCTAACAGTTCATTTGCAGTCTTTTCAGTCAGCCTTTTCTTCAGGGTCATTTCTCTAGTTTACATTTTTTTATTTTTCTATTTCTATTTCATATCTATTCAGTTTCTGTTGAAACGTGTTCCACCCTATCTGACCTCTCTCTCTTCTACCTGCAAATCACACTCGTTCGCTGACAACAGCTTCTGTCATTGTGCAAACTGCATCTGATATGTTATTGGAAAGCAGTAATTATTTTGTGTTGAATTGCACCTTCTTCCACACCCCGCAATGACCGCCCCAACCTCACCAATCTCAAGACTGACAGGGGGAAAAAAAAAACTGGAATGGCTGTTCCATAAAATCAACAAGGGAGGAAAGAGCCACTGAAGACCAGCCCTGGGGCTGAAGGGGTTAAGCAGGAGGCTGAAGCAGGAAGCGAGGTGCAGATGCGGCCAGCTTATCTGGAGCGGCTCAGAGCAGCGTGGGCCAAACGCCATCGTGTGATTGGAGAGGAGCTAATTAGCCCGCGGGAGGAGTGCGATACGGAGTCCCGCGCTTTAAAGCAGGGATGGAGAGATGAGTTTAGGGTCGCCTTTACCCCAGACAGCGCTGATAGTGAAGTGAGACCATCTATTAAACCAGCTTCCGAATTGGCCGGGTCACACGCTGTAACTTGTTCACTACGTTAATAGAATTTTTTTTAATGTCTCAAATTGTGAAGTAAATTGTGAGAGGTGTGTTATTAATCATCGTCCATTAAAGACAGTCTTGATCGCTTGCCAGCCAAAAGGATCTCCTCTCTGACTTGGGGAAAGAACGGCCCTTCTAGGGCTGGCAGTAAAACTTGCTTGCTGGTTGTGTGCTGCACCTGAAATCGTGTAATTGCATGTGTAATTAGGAGTGAGATTTATACGTGCGCAGAAGACTGGGAAACTCAGCCGCAGGTGGTGTATCCAGCCAGCCCGGGGTGCATTGGCCATTTCTCATCACAGATGAGTAACAGATGGATAACAGACAGCACACCTCCGTGTAATTAGGGACAGGCTAGCCCCCGTTTCCCCCGTTATTTACTTATTGCCCGTATTTAACTGGACAGGTCATGTGAGAGCAGGTTCTCATTAGCAATGACAAACTGACATTTAAAAGGTCAGCTGGTTAAAGATACATTAAAAGAAAAAGCTAATAAAATAATTGATTATGGTGCAACATTAAACATTCAGATGGGCTAAACAGGGTGAGGGGTCAGGGGTCAACTTTCCTGCAGGTTATGAATTCACAAAACCTTTGTTTCCCCAAAGTATAAGTACCTGTTAACAATTCTGAAATAATCCTAATAAATCGCAAGGCTCACCACTAGGAGACGGTTTAAAAAAAAAAAATTCTTTTCTTTGACAAGATGCAGATTGGTATGTAAGGCTGACTATGCAGCACTGGACACGAGCCATAATGCCAAAATGGGCTGGGGGCTGGGCGGGGGGGGGGGTGTTATTGTTGTTATAGAACCGAGCACCTGCGCACTGCCTCCCTCAGGAGCGAGAGGGAAAATGTGTGTGTTGCGTGAGCTGCTGTGTGTGTTTTCCCCGTCTGTACTCTGTGAACTCCAGGAGCGATCGCAGCATAGCTTGGACAGACACTCCGACTCCTTGTGAGTGTAAATATTTTTCCAGACTGAAGCTGAGGGTCGGAAGGAAGTGATAGCTGAAAAACGGAGCTGTTTTGGACAGATGTTATTTCACCGTGAGCAGAGGCGTTGTGATTAGCGTGCTAAAAGCATATTTTCCTCTGAATCCAAAATGTGCCTGTAGTCATAGAGGAGAGCCGGACAGCTGACTGCAGCTGGCCGCCTGGTTGAGCAGATACCTCCCACAGTCTGTGACAGAATCAGACTGACTCCCCCCGCCCCCTGCCCCTAACTGCCCCCAAAATGCCCCTCTCTCAGCTGAGAGAATTAGCACAGCTTCCACCCCCTCCACCCTGACGCCTGCTGAGTAGAACCCCAGGCTGGTGTGCCAGTCTCATCAGCACAGGCCAGAACGTAGCAGTTCAACGGCACAGCCATGGCATACAGTACATGTAGCACAGCCTGTGTGACCATTTAAGCCTCTGCAATCCCGTAATTTATTTTGAGCAGAGGAGTAAGCAAATTATTATTTTATGTATTCGCCTGGGAGACTTGTTCTTGGCGCCTTGAATCACTCGCATTTTTCAGCTTTTTGTTCATTTATGCAGCTGCGCTGAAGTCATTTGGTTTAAGTGCCTCCATCAAGGGGACAAGAGCAGCGCACCGACTCGGGAATCAAACCCCCAGCCTTCTGGTTGGGAGCCAAGTTCTTCCAGCCGCTCAGGACAGCTCTCGCGTCTCTCTCAGCGCTGTCTGGAGATGCTATCTGGTGAGTAATGTCGCCCGCCACAGTGATCCTCTCCCGTTATGTTTTCCCCGATTTGGCAGAGCGCCGCGTGTAGTTTATTTGGCAGCGCCCGTGCCGCGAGCCTCGTGGGCGTTCGAGATGGACGGGCGTAAAAACGACAACACTTCCAAGCGGTGCCAGTCGTGCCCGACGCGCAGAATTCAGTTTGGACGGTTTCGTCGGATTGTTCATTTCGCTTTAAAGGGAGTCCAATTTTCAACTGATGCCTCCATCCAAATTGTTCAGAACAATTTCCCTAAATAAGACAATAAAAGCAAAATCGCTCGAGCAGCATATGGAGAGCCAGATCCGCTGGGCTGCGTCTGTCATCTGTCCTATTGTCGTGTGGAAATTGATTCTCGTTTGAAGACGGCGGAAAGAGAATCAGCAGGATGTCGGCCTCCGGTGTCTTATTGGAAGACCTGGATTGAGACCTTCTCAAGGAAGGTCGCGTGCGGTTGCCCGTGTGCTCGTGCCACTTGTTGTCTGAAAAGTTACCTTCGAAGGTGCGGACGCTCCCCAATCGGCAGAGAGATCAGTGCATTATAGCGGGCCTTTGCTGTGTGCGTCGGCCGAGACAAAAACATCCCTGAGGTGAAATTAACGGCGATATGCCTGCGTAGGGGTGAAGCGAATGCAAATGCTGCCGCCTTGCAGCAGGTTGGTCACTTGAAAGCCAAATCCGTCGCTATCAAAGCGGATTATCTGAGTCGCCTGTGCGATTGTTGGCTCTGGGAGCGCGGAGGGCCGCTCCCCTGGATGAGGGGTACGGTTTAAGTAGGGGTCTTGGCTGCAGTCATCGATCAGGCCCATGAATCCCCGGGCTCTTTATAATCAGGGTTTGCGGATAGGTGGTTAAGGAGTGGTGCTCACAATCATCAGCCTCTTGGCTGGAGAAAAAAAAGAAAAGAGAAGCTCAATGGACAAAAATCAAGCTAGTGGGTTTTTTTTTTTTTTTTTTGTCGCAGAGCGCCAGCCCAAGGTATAAATAGCTGGCAATTTGTAAAAATCTTCTGCCACTAGCGTCTTGGGCAGCTTTAATTGGTCAATTTCCTGCCTGTATTAAGTGCCCAGATTGATTTATTGCCTTTTTTAAGAGACCGTGGGGACCGCGGCAGGAACAGCTGCGCGGGGCTGACGCCGAGGAGTTGTTGTGAAAACACGGAGCCCGTCTCGAAGCCACGATGCCGCGGCAGACAGCTGGCGGGGACGGCATCTGGCGTCTGCCGTGGCTGCAGTGGGAGGAGCCACATCAGCAAAAAGCAGCCGCGTGAAAACCCGAGAGCGCCCGCGCCGCGCTTGCCCGCTCCCGTACGCTAGCCATGCGTACGCTAGCGGAGCTTCAGCCCGCGCCAGAATCGGCCTCGGCGGCAGCTCGGGGAGCAGCGTACGCTCTTCTCTTCTCTGATAGAGATTACCCACAACACCCCGGGAGGTAGCGCTGCGCTAGCCTTCTTCCTCCGGCGATACTTCAAGAGGCCTGATGCAAACCCCAGATAAGGGCTTTGCAGAACTCAGACCGGAGGCTGCCGAATATGAATTCTCATTCTCATCACCCTGCTTCTGGAACCCTGCACCGACACGCTTTCTTAAGGCATCGAGGAAACCTAGAGGGGGCATTTGGTGGAATGGCCAGACCGGAGACTGTTCTGGGAAAGGCGGGCTTGTTCTGTTGAAAGGCCGGTGCAAAATGCACTGGGCTTGAGTCACGTTGCTGGAACGCAGGGATGGAATGCGTTAAAGTTCACCATATGCAGTCTGATGGTGTAACTCGTATGTCATACTTGGGAAGGGAGCGGTAGGCATATGGTAAGGGTGGATGCAGCAGAAAAGGCAGGAGCACTCAGCAGTGTAGGCCTCCTGCAGTTCCCCCCCCCCCCCCCCCCCAGTCACGGCCTGCCTAACGAACGCAGAGTCCACGCCGCACAGTCTGTGCCCACAAATATATCAAGCCTACCAGGGGGCTTTGTTCACGACAGGAAATGAGGTCATTGCTCTGCAAGAAACTACACAAAGGCCGCGGTAAGTGCTGGCACATGTTTATGCTAGCCTCCCCTCATGTGGACAAAGGCCTCTGAAGACGCTCTCTCTGTCAATGCGGTCTTCCTTCAATTTAAAAAAATGTGTTCAAACCCGTGGGGCCTGTTAATACAGAGGATCTTAATGTGAATGGATGGTTCTTCTTGCTTCCCTCCACCCATGGGGAATGACTTATTCAGTACAAAATGTAGCTATAATCTCTGAATTGAAATTTGAAATGTTGGTTTGGCTAAGATGCATCGATAGTCTTAGCTGTAAATGATTATGCTCTCTGAAGAAAACAATACACGCTAGTAGGGAGGTATTGTGTGTCCATTTGCTGAAACCGCAGATAAATGAAATGTGTCTGTAGCATTTAGCAGAAGCAGGGCTTTGCGGGCAGTCTTCTGTGGCTGCCATTGCCAAGGGAATTCTTTGGTGATTGTGAGAGGAGATTGGCGAGTGTTTTCTGTTGGATCTCCTGGCTTTATGGCTGGAGGCCTGTGCAGACGTCTCTCAGCTGATCTGGGGAGAGGACAGAGACGGGGCTCTGCTGGAGAGGAAGAGAGAGAGAGGGAGGGAGGGAGGGCGAAGGGAGAAATTTCTGCTCCTCCTCATCCTTCCCTCCCCATGCAGGAGGCGTGAGCCCTGCAGCTGATTAGAGAGCCTCTCTCTTTCCTCTCTCTCTCTCTTTTTCAAGTAGAATTTGTTTCAAACATGCTGGATTTGCGTGGTGTTTCAAAAGCACTGAATGGGTAGATGATGACAACAGAGAAGGAAAAAAGACACTCCCTACTACCCCCTGCCTCCTTCCAGTAGTCACAAATGCACACGGAGCCTCACCTCGAAAAACAGAATCTCTCCTGCCCTGCCTCTCTCTCCACCCCCCCCCTTCTCTCTCTCTCTCAGACACAGAGCCGTTACGTAATCTCCTCTCTAATGCTCCCCGCCCCGCAGTAATGTTTTAATTAGACGAGAGCAAGCACACATCATGCCGCTCCGTCTGCCGTCACATTCTCAGAACAGTTGTGGAGCGATGTGGTGCCGGCAGACGACTCGCATCCACAGACGCGTCCCGGCCCTCGGTAAAAACATCCTCTACGCTCGCGCGCGCCCGACCCTGCTGCCGGCCGCCCTACGCGCAGGCCGCCCTGCCGTTTCCTCCCCAGCTCGGACACTCTCAAAGCCTGACTGCGCCCACGGCAACCCGAATGGAGTTTAGGTCGGAGCATCAGGAAACTAATAACAGGGGGAAAGAGGGTCTTGTGACATAAGCGATGATGTCATCTTTTTTTTCCTGATTTAAAAAAAAAAAGTTCCATTTCGAAAAAAAAAAAACGGGAAAAAAAAGTCCCGCACCCCTGTACTTTTCCTCACACGACAGAATGCACGACGTCGTCTTCTGCCCAAATTGAGTTATGCATGCTTGATGAGATTACGGATCCGGGAAGTGATTTTTTTTTTCTCTCCTCTTCTCCATCTTTGATATTTCTCTCGCTCCGTCTCTTCCTCTCTCGTTCGGGCCGCTCCGCACACCCTGCCCCCTTGTGATGAATAGCGTTTTCCCCCTGCAGAATGACACACTGCCCCGTTTGCTTTCAAAGAGCCTGGCTGTCCCTCCAGGGCGTCGTATGGCGCTGCTTATAGAAGTGCGTCTCAGCTTACCGCGTGTCGCTAGCATGTTCGAGGCTCAGCCCAGGTTTGTATCTGGGCCTCCTGCTTTGAATGCGTGTGTATATGCAGTACTGCACATAAATGTGGCCGTATTGTTTCAGACTGAGCAGCACAGGAATGTGTCTGTTTACCATATCATGTTTCTTCATGATATAGAATACAAATCATTCTGCTGCACTTCATAACACAGTTAGGATTATTTTCCCTGTAGGGACAATTATTAGGCATAATATAGAATACTATATCATAAATTGATTTTCAGAATGTTTTGAATATTTTCTTCTTTATTTATTAGTGTTACTCTTAATTGACATTTGGATTTAATAATATTAATTATGCACAGTTAACTGTTTAATGTTAATGTTAAATCAACCTGCAAGAGTCAGTTTTACTCTGAGAGAGTACACTTGATTCCTTTTGGACTCTACTGTAAATCAGCACTTACCATGTTATTGTTTCTAATATAATGGGCCAATGACAAGGTGGGCAAAATTGTTTCCACCAGTACAAATTTATGTCCATATTCATAAAAACACTGCCGAGATTTACGCTACCTTAACGATCGTTATCTTTTTGAATTGCGGTTGCTTACTATTGTTAGCTTCAGTTGAGGAGCCAGAAACAATATGAACACAGGAACAGACATACTGTATTACATGCTTTTTATTTCAATAACAGTCACTCAAACAATGCGAATGTCCTGTGAACAAAGGGAACGGCACTCCAGGGCTTTGAGAGATCAGCTCGGCGCATGGTTTGCAGGAAGAGGGTGGTTTCAGCACTTTGGCCAGGCCGAGATACTAGATTTGGACACTAAGCCTGCAGCACCACTCCCCTCACTCTAAGCTGCAGGCTTCTGGCTGGTTTCAATTAGGCAGTCTGATAATTACATGTTAACAAACTGTACGAATACATTATTGTGTCGTGCTTAGAAACTAAAGGGATCACTATAAATGATGCATGTTTTGATTATTGAAAGTGGACAGTGGGGCTGTTCAGTCAGAGAGAGAGAGAGAGAGAGAGAGAAGGGGGAGAGATGATAGAAGCCATGCGCGTGCTATCACAGCATTAGTTAATGATAGGCCAGGCATACCAGACGCTGACATTTTCAAAATTTACCAACGTTGTGGGTAACACTTAACTGATATATATTTGGAGCTCTGTCTCATTTTGTTTGCTTGCCAAGGCCACAAGCTACTGTTCTTATAAGTCTTATAATCCTTATTACTTATTATTCCAGTTCTTCTGGACCTAACCAACAGTTTTTAATCTACCCGTAGGCCTACCAAAATTCACAACCCTGAACCTCCCAACCCCTGTTATGTTGATTTTATTTTGTTAAGCAACACTGCTTTTTTTAAACTAGGCCTATTAAAGCTTTTAAAAACTCAGAAATTCCATTGACCAAACAGTATTCCAAACTGGCCAGCTATTACCATTGATAACAGAACTTTGCCAACCATTCTAACCCCTAAGTCTATACTCGCTGGCTAGGTAACATGATAATATATCTATCATTAGGAGGGATCTGTACTTCAGGACTTCATTGTCCTAAATATTATGTACAGATTGCAATAAATGTGTGTTGTTCACAAACTTATATAAAACATATATAAATTAATCATCCAGCTAACTAGTAGCAACTTCCTAACTTTTAAACAAGAAGTCAGCACTCTCCTTTAAAATAATAAGATAGCACACTCATACTGGTAGTAAACAAACCAGCTCTCTGCCTGATTGCAAAACAGATAAAAATTGCAGATAAAGGTGTTTGCCAGCACAAGAGCTGTACTGCCTAACTAGCAAGCTCACTGCTGAAGTACTTAGTATGCTTATTTGAAGTAAGAATACACTATATATGTGCTGTCACTTGAACCTTTGGCAATCAGAGTTTTCTTCTGGAACTCTACATCTTAATTGGTGATCTCCAGTAGATTTCAACTAGATGTAATGAATCAACAATGGTTGGAGGTTCTGAAACTCCTCACTCGTTCCTTTAGTGGTCTAACTGCTCACAGGGACTTCTGAATCCTCTCGAAACGCACCACCTCACTGCCTAGCTTTTGTTTTCTTTATAAATGCGGAATCAATACCTTCTTTTTAAAATGCTATTGACTGTGCATAGTGTTAGCCTCAGCCGTTTGATGCAGGCGGTCGGCTCAGCTGTGTGCAGGCTAGGGCTTGGCCGCAGACATCTCCGGGTTTTGTCTCGGTGAGTATTCTGCCTTGAGAAATTAATGTGGTGTGAAATTAGCATTTTATCTGTCCATAGATACAGTAATGGAGGCAATTAGGGTGCAAGGGAGAAGGCGCTCTGGGTAGTTACTCCCACAAGGTGAGGGATGGTGTCACTGCCATGGAAACCCAGGAAGATTGAACAGACACCTGGTGCACTGAGAACACGGCAGCCTCAGGCATGCGGCTTCGTTTACATTTGAAATTACGGCCTCAACCACAGCAGATGATTATTAATGTATGGATAAATATTCAGATTGCAAAACATTGAATTGTGTCTGAATGTAGGAAGACAACGCGTAGAACCTTTAAGAATGTGATTTTGTGCAGACAGTTGCCAGTTCGATTCCAGCAGGGGCACTGTCATTGTACTGTTGAGCAAGGTGCTTTTTGTAGAGGGCAAACAGCTCTATAAGAATGTATTGTGTAAAATCCAAGCTGGATAATAAGGAAATCTCACATACAATTCAAATTACAAACACATACAGGCAATATTGTCTTCACAATTTTGTGAGAATTTTGGTGACTGCCGAACTTGGCAAGCTGCATTTGTGAAGAAAGCATTAAGAACACATTTTGATTGAATACATGTCATATTTTGTCATTACTCATGACTGACAAATTAAAAACCTGAACCAGTCAGTAGATTTTCTAATCCAATTGAGGGATTGTAAAATGCTCGTCAGATGGCCAATCAAGACTTGTCTTTCGAACCTCATATTAGTTTCACTTGTTTTGTGCTTGCATGGTTTTACTTTTTCATTTTTCTTATCTTTCTTGTTGAGAACCATTTTAGGAATATATCTCAAATATTTAAACAGCTCTTCCTGTTACAGTAAAGTCCTTCTGAACATTCAACAACAAGTGCAAAACGGGCATCATTATTCAATGAATGCAATTCCCTGTGTTACCACTAGAGCCACTCAGCCAGTGAGTCTGAATCAGTGAAGAGCACCATTTCTTGGGCTGGTTTACACAACGGCAGCCCAGACTGGTTTGATTCTGAGTCCGATCATGTACTAGACTTCCTGTGGTCGCTGCGGCTAGGACAGGTCTCAGTGAAGCAGACGCACCGAGGACCATGAACCTGCCGGCCTTTCATACCTACACGAGCTCGGTACCAGCAGTTGGAAATTAATGCCATAATCGTACAGGATAAATCTGTGTGACAGGGGAGCTAATGATGACATTTAAATGAGAAATCATGTTCTGTGAGTTAAACCAAATGGTTCTGCTCTCCCTGGGCGCTTCATTTAACATGATGGAAAGGGAGGCAGGGTCTTCCCAGAGGGGCGCTATTAATTTCGTCTAATCCCAGTCACACAATCAGCGCCCCCCCTTCCTCCAGCTTCTCCCCTGAGATAGCAGGATTTACCCTCGTCCCAGACCCAGAACATGGCAGTCGAGGTCACTGAGTCCCTGTGCGGGGAGGTGGGGGAGGGGGGAGGGGGCAGGCGGGATCCCCGTCATGGTTTTGTCCCCAGGGCTCTGATGGTCCGGTGCGGCCATCGCTTTGAGCGCGCTCGAACTCAGGAAAGAGTGGAGCTGTCTGAGGGGCCTAATGTGCCATGACGCTGTGTTCTATCCGCCTTTCTTTATCTGTCTCTTTTTCTGTCTCTCTCCCTCTCCCTCCTCCTTTCTTGCTTTCATTTCTCCTCTTCCTATCAGTCTTTCCTATCTCTCTTGCTCTCTTTCCTTCCCCCCTCATAGTGCCTCTCTCTTCTCTTCCTCTGTGGTGTACATGTGTGGTGTGAGGGTGCACAACAAAGGAGGGAGACCTCACGCTGTAATGCTTCCTTGTGATTGGTTGGGTCGGTGCATTAGCTGGGCAGGGTAAAAAAAGAACTTTCATCCCTTTATTTCCATTAACGTCAAGAGACAAAAAAAATTGGAAACAGTCATTTTTCGGCACAAAAGCCATTCGCTAAAATGGTGTCTCGCCAATCAAATGCGCCACAAGTGCCAAGCATTAAATGTGTAGTTAATTGGCAATTACCAGAGTAAGTGGTGACCACCTGTAGCTGGCTGTTATTGAAAAAATCCCCTTTCTTCAGAACCCCTCTTTAATGTGCACGTCTGTTCTGAAGGAGCCTTCTCTCGAGTCCTGCTTGCCACTCAGCTGACAGTGAAAAGCACAATAAAGGCCCTTTTGCGTTTTGTTTGTCACTCTTAAGTTTTCACAGTGATCCTCATCGATGAAAATGCTATCATTACTGTAAGCCACACAGGTCAGAGTCTGTGAGCTTAATTTTGGTTTTGACTGCTCTTTTTCCTCCACTCCCTACCTAAGTTCTGGCAGAACTGTATGAAAGTGTTTCTTGTATCTTCACACTTTCTCTGGCTTCAATACTGCGGTCACTGGATCTCTGAACATCGGTGGCAATATTCATCCTCTCAGTCCATCCTCTGCTAACCTGGGAGATGCTGATTATCGAGGACCTTTCCCTTCAGAAGTGTCCTAAAGGACAGGCCACTTCTGGCAGTCTCATATCAGTCTGAACGAAGGATGAGAGTGAAATGTCAGTGTGCGTATGTGTTTGAGTGTGTGGGACTGGGTGTCTGTGTGTGATTGTGTGAGGCTCTGTGGCAAGCAGGAGTGGAATGCATTGCCTCTGGCTGTTATTCAGCTCTCTAAAGACTCATTGGCATTCAGACTTTGAAAGGAGGGTATAGAGGCTCCAATTGTTGGCCCACAGGGTTTCATCCTCTTTAATAGGGTGAGTGTTGCTTCTCAAAGGCAGGAGGCAAACGTCTCTACTCCACTGAACAGGAGCGTTGGGCTGATTACAGGGGTGTCGATACCAACGGCTTTGATACCTGACGCCCACGTGAATGTTTACGGTTATAAATAACGACAGTTCTGTGGCCACGTGCCTTAAGGCTGTCAAAGAGACATTTCTACACGCACTGGAAAAAAAATATAACAGAAGACCTTGTAAAAGAAGATTAGGAATATCCAGACGTGATCTGCCTGTTTTAGAAGGAAAGAATAAGACAGGGCCCTCCCTCACACTGCTTTGAAACATGAGGGCTTCTTTGTGCCGTGGGCTTGTGTTTATAAAGGTTTTCGAAGATTCTTCCATCTCCCTGCTCTTAAGTTATTCAACCTGGCCACTTAGCTCATAGCACTGACCTCTTTGCACCTGGATGTTCCCAGAACAACCTCAATTCTCTATTGCTTTGCATGGCAGTATCAGTGAAGCCTTATAGATAAAGCCAAAATGGAGCAACAGAGCAGTTAGATTTAAGTCTCGTACAGTCAGTACGGCCGCTGGTAGAGCGCAAACAGCAGTTTTGAATTAACAGCGTGCAGCGAATGTGGCGCTTATACTCTCGCCCTGATAGGAAAAGAGAATAACTGCAGAAATTCTTACGGATGGAAGTGTAATGTACAACAGATGTTCGATAATTAAGGAAAGTGTGATAAGGCAGTTTTCTATTTCTGTAAATACCCCTTGAATCCAGCCCTAGCTACAGTCTCTACAGACATAGTAGTGGAGCTGCACTGACCATTACCAGAGCTGTGGGCTTTGTTTCGTCCATAAGAAACGACTCCAATATCCTGCCGAGTGGCTCATACTGCTAATACGCCGGTTCCAGTGCAGTGATATTATATTTGTGAGGGAGTGGGGAATTAGGGAGACCAAATGCAACTGAGCAGGATACTTTAACCCCTTAGTGCACATGCCAAATCTTGCCCATTTAGGGGGTACCCTATTTAAAGCATTATAACTCCAGATGTGAACACCAGAGACTTGAAAAATGGCTTAAATGAAGCAAGACATTTGTACAATTTACAATACTAACGCAGATTAGTTTATATTCATAATTTTGGAAGAAAGAAAGTGCCACAAATGCAGTTGTCTATCAAAAAAAGGAATGGTGAACGTGAGAACTTTAACAGCCCTCGCACAGAGGACTGTCAAAAGAACCACGAGAGAGTAGGAGAAATGAGTAAAGGTAGTCCTGTTAACTCTGTAGCCCACAATCCAATAACCTCAAAATTCAGTTCTGCAGTAACTCTTCGCGTAAGTCAAAGGACGCAGAAGAGGAACTGATCTAGTACTGAACAAGTAACTAAACCTCTTACCAAACAGACCAAGTTACCAGCTTTTGTGTAACACAAGTTACAGTGGCCTGTTTTTTGGGGACAATGTTTATGCATCTGAGTCCTCCAGATTGATGGAGGATGTTGCAGTGATGATACTTTCAAATATTGTTGGGAATTCAAACTGGAGAAAACGAAACAAACTGGGTGTATAACATGGTTTAAAAACGAAACGGCTCAAATACATACAACCTGTCGGTAAACTGTAGTTAACAGTTCACAGTTTAAAAACGAAAACAAAAGAAAAACCAACAGTAAGATCAAGACATAGAGTTTTAGAGAGTTTTAAGTATGGATTGTCTGCAGAGGTGAAAAAAAACTTGTAATTCTTCCTCAAATATTTATTCAGTTAACTATATGAACAAAGGAATAAAGGGTATGGGCTAATGTTGGGTTGGACTTGGGCGTTAGTTGTCTTACTGAGGGGGGTGCCTGGACAGCAGAGAGTCGACCACTAAGAACAGCACCGTGCCGGACAGTTCCCATCGCACCCACACAAGACAAATTCTATAGTGCGCACTGAGATATTCGGTTAGAAATTACCAGGCTATAAAAGGAACACAGGTGGCAGTCATACAGAGATTGGCTCAAGTCTGCAATATGAATGTAAAGAGAAATACTGATCATACAATGGAGCAGGTGAAGCAAGGGATAAAACAAGCGATGAAACGTGTATGTGAAGGCTAGATTCTTCCAGAATAACTGCAACATCGTCCAGCTTTATCTGTCTGGCGTGCTGGCGAGGCTCTGCGCTACATGTCATTTTCACCTTGTCTCCTGTCTCTCAGAACACTCTGACACCCTGAGAAGGACGTCAGCTGCAGCAGGATATACACTTTTTTCCCTTCCATTTCTTTTGAAGGTTCTTTAATCTCTTATCCTATTAATCTTAAAAATAAAAGATGTTGTATTTTTGCCGGAGGCGGCAGAAGTGGAATTTGTATTGGGTGGAATCGGTCTCCCTGATGGGGGGGATTAAATGAATTTGGAGGTTGTCTTAATGCTCTATAATTGTGAAGAGGCTCCATTCCTCCGAACAATTAAAGATGCAGGAGAGCCGGTCTCTTCTGAGATTCAGAGCAGGGATCTGGCGGATCGTAGAAGCCGCAGATTTTGGATGACCACTTCCCCCACCCCCCCTGCCCTCCCTGTCGCACCATTTTTCTTTTGCTCTGTCGTGTGGAGGAAATGCTTCAGAGGTCACCTCAAGGTCAGAGTCAGACCTGGTGAGAGGATATTATTGTCCAGGACACCGTACTCTCTACAGGTTATCCTTTGACACAGTTTACTGAGCCACTTCAGGTTAAGCATCAGGTATTATCTTCACTGGTATTCAAACCTGGTGTCTGTGGGCAGAGGAGGGAGCAAACAGCAAATTACCTTGATTGTTTTGAAGGACACATAGACTAATCTTCGCCCTCCCAAACTAATAGAGGACATAGCAACAGCAGTATGGGCATGTAGTTGTGATTGCATATTTTAAATGGGGGGTGGGGGGCATTAATGATAGTTTATTACATGTAGACAAAAACAAGTGGAGTCTGAAATGTCCCTCTCTGTGGTTTGCCTCACCACAGACAGAATAGGAAGGGTAGGTTAACGAGGAGGGTGAGTTGCGGTCAGTACAAGGTCAAGTGTTTATGTGTGTGTCAGGTCTTTATGTACGAATGTGTGTTTGTATGTGTTTGGGGCGGGGGCAGAGTGGTGGGTGGTGTAAGTTTAGGTAATAAGCTATGTCAGGGGTCAGCTATAGTGAATTTTAAATATTTACATAAGTGATTAAAATTTCCTGCCTTCCACCCACAAAAGTTAAATATGGAAACTAACTGTAAACCAATTTGTTTCCTGAAGGCCTGTTTGAAAAGAGAGGCAGGAAGGAGCAATTTGGCGGGGGGTTGGTATGTGGGGGGCGGGGGGACTTAACAATTTATGATGTTGATGTGACTCATCCATCTTTGCCTTCACAATGCAAAGATTAGAGCGGCAGCCTCTCTTTTCTGGATGCAAATATGATCCTGTATTTTTCTTAGCCCTTCATCCTTTCCGCTGTAGGTCCAGTGAATTTCACGCTTGCAGACTTACATAAAGAGTCTTCAGCAGTGCATTTTGCTCATTGCTCACTGTCTTGTGAGTAATGTGATATCATTAGATGTATAATAATGTTTAATCAAAAAGCAACCCATAAATTACCGTACCTAAATAAATGGTTTATTTGGTTACTTGGAATGGTAATTTTTTAAATCTCCAAGCGTTCATTTGAATTTACTGCTATACATTAAACAAACCAACATTCTGAAAACTAAGACATGTATGGTTGTAACAAAGTGATCATTTTGAGTTAGCGTCCTTTTTGAAAGGGAACGACTTCTGGGAGACTCAAGACTGTCATCGTCATTGTGTCTTGTATTGACAAAGAGGAGTTTGGCTCCCCTCCCAAAGCACAGTTCTGTCTAAAATTTCTAAAGCATGTGCCATAAATTATGATCGCTCGCATTTTATCATGTGCTCAAACACGGTGAGCGACTTCAGTTTTTTTAAGGATAGTGTTCAATTCGTAATGATTTGGCCAAAGACTGAAAGTGCATCTGTCGTGTGAACGCTTGTTTGGCCTGCATGCGCGCTGACAGAGACTTGTGTTTTATCCCCTGGATTTGAGATGGAATACATCAAGAACAAAAACAAAAACTTTTTTCAGAACAGTTTTCAAAACATTCTGGAAAGATTGTGTTCACCAAAAGCTTGCTTTCTGCACCCCAGCCTTCATTTTTCAGTGCTGCTTGAGTCAGCTGTGCACTTATAGCACACTGGCTGACTCTCAGTCTTTTTCACTCTTATACACTCACAAGTGTATTTCTATAAGTCCTTCTCAGTGTCCCTCACAACTTCATCATATCTAACCCTGTCCCACACAGTGTGTCCTGTCTAACCATCTCATAGTGTCTGCTGTGTAACCCTGGCTCTCATAGTACCTCATCTCTCTGTACTCTTCCCACGTCAGATTTGTCCCTGTCTCTCAGAGTAGCCTCAATGTACTCTTTCAGGAACAGCCAACATGACCGCAGGAAATGCTACGTTACTTCCTCCCTTGCCTCTCAGAGTGAAGTGGTGTTGCTTTACCCCTCTTTACCACACCAAACCCAGGTAACTTAAATGAATGAGCCTAGCAAACCTCCATGAAATTAAAGGTATTTTTTACTCCTCGTAATCTAATCCCAGTGATCAGACTGTGGCGTTTGAGCTTTACTTATTGTTCCCACGATAGGCAAAACAAATGGATTCCTTAATTGATTTCCTGCGTGAAACACAAGGGCACGCCACGGAACAGATCAAGGCTATTTTCGGTCTTTTTAATTTGAGATCGCCGGATGATCTCGAGGCTGGGAGTGCGTTCTCCGAAGCAGCGCGCTGACGGCTGTCGTACTGTAATGTCATCACCGTGGGAAGAGCTCGTCACCAGAGCCGCACGGTGACACTTACAGATTCATGGGCCGAAATTAGATTCCCTCCCTGCCAGTTTACCTCCGCGGTCTATCACACTGTCAGCCGAGCCGGGTGTCTGCTGCCATATTTCCATCCGTCTGACATCGTTTCCTCAAAATTGATTCCTGATTTTTGCCGGGTATATTACGTTTAGGCCATTTTAGCCAACGATGATTTTTGTTGTGTGTTCTTTCTTATCGTTTGCTCGTGTACTGTTGAGCTTATCACCATCTGTCTATCATCGTCTCCGGGTTGGCTGGGTGCATGAGAAACGTCTGCTTATGCGTGTACACAATATGCTTTTTACAGAAGGGAAATGTCTGTAATAATATCCATTTTTAGCTAAGGATACTGTTTCATCAGCTTGAAGTCTGTACCTGTTATTTTGTATTGTGTGTCCCGATTTCTATTCAGAATTTCTGCCGGGATTGTGCATGTTTCCAAGAAGTCAGTCCTTTTCAATGCAAGGCACCTTCTGCTGGAAAACATCTTCTCAGTATCCTACTGTGTCTCACAATGATTTTTTTTCCATAATCCAACCAGTGCTCAGATGAAAGAACATTGCATGTTTTCTGTGGACATGGTGTTCTGGGGCTAAGAGTTGAGGTTGGGTGCCAATGTAGTATAATGGTTAGAGATAGGGCTAGGAAATATAGCCTAAAATTTATATCATGATATATTTAAAATTTTGGACGGTAAAGAATTATATTGGAGTAGATATATTTTTCTGCTAATTTCAACAGGACATGCTTTAAAAGGACTACAAGACTCAAGGCTAAGAGTTCCCTGGAGTTAATTATAAAGATATTATTAATTAACCATTATTGTTTTCATCTAAGATGGAAGCATACACCCATTTTATTGGCCTATCAGTGACGTTGTCTGAATTAACAGCCGTAAGGGTTAGGAAGCAGTGATGAAATCAGTGTGAAAAAAATCTGAACAAAAAAATCTATTCTGTCCCAGTATTTACTATATAACCAACTTCATATCACGGCAAATATTTCTACCGGTATATCGTTTATAACATTCATTTCACCCACCTCTAGTTAGGGACTAGGCTTGTAAATAGTTGGAGAACTGGGCTTGAAAATGTAGGTTCAGTTACCAGGTGGAGTACTGCCATTGAACCCTTGAGCAAGGTAACTGACCTGATTTGCTTCAGTAAATGTCCATATGTACAGTATAAATGGAATTTGCGTTGATGAATTTAAGCTGTGTATTGTAGGTAAGAGTGCCTGCTAAATGCCTGAAATGTAATGTACCGCCCCTCTGCCTGCTCCCCTCAGCTCATTGGGTTCTGAACTTGGGGTGCCCTCTGTGACGCATCATTGGTGCTCCTGCTGACTTAATGACCAATGACCGCCATGTCCCCAGCTTGCTGATATGGAGACAAGTGCACTAAGAGCACAGCATTTCCATGGTGATATATCACCAGTAATACACCTAATCGTGGACTAATTCATGCTGTAGATATGTATCTGAAATAGACAGTGGCAGTTGTGAGAAGTACGTCGACACAAAAAATGGTTTCATTAGACAGATTTTACGGGAAGATTTGTGGCCAGATCTTTTTTCTGCTTGGTTTTCATCTGCTAGCAAATTCTAAAAATAAATAAGTAAATAAATAGATTAATAAAACCCTTTGTCTTTTTTAATTTATTGTTTTTTTCTGTGCCCCCTTAAAGTAATCAGGTTTAATATGTCAGCTGTTTTGTTTTGAAAAGATGGGGGGGGGGCGGTAGAGAAACAAGTTCAGAATGAATGATCTCATCAGCGAAATCTGCATCAGTGACGCTAATATGCTTTAATTAACATTAGCTGTAGCATTTCGCTTCCAGTCTCCAGTCAGGAGACGGAGACAGGCTGGCTGAAAGTGTGTCAAATAATGAGCTCAGCGTTGTGAATAAGTTTGAATATAGAGTGTCAAATGTATTATTTCAGTTCTGCTAAAGCCCTTTGGGTGGTAATCTGGGAGCTGCGGTCCTGTGTGTCTGCTCGAACCCCGTGCCAGCGCGATGAGAGCTCATTTGGTGATGGGGCTGGGGTGTCACAGCGTTTTAGCCTGATCCAGCCCAGCCGAGCTCTGCGAGCAGGTGCAGTGGATATCCGAGAGTCTCTCCATCTGTGTATCTCTCTGTGTCTCACAAGGTCTTTCTTTCTGTCTGTTATTTCAGTGCCTCTCTGTGTTTGTCTGTTTATTTCTGTCTCTGACTTTCTGTCTGCCTGTCTGTCAGCCTGTCTGTCTGTGTCTGCCTGGCTACTTGCCTTGCTCAGGCTGCTGTTTTGTTTATGGGCAGCGCAAATCTCGAGACCTCAAGAGAAAACAAACAAGCTTTATATTCGGCCATGCTGTTTTGTAATAGGCCCACACTGCCCACAATCTTGAACCAGTGAATTGTATCGTTAAATTTACAGGACTGCAATATAGAAGCAGATTCTTCTCCTTCAGAGGGACTTGGCTGACTACAGGCCTGTGTACCCTGTGAATTCACTCATACCCATGAAGCTGATGCACAGCCTACATCTTTCCAGTCAGGGCGCTGTTTATGGGGTCAAATGAGCGATTGAGTGAATGACCTGCTGACCCCAAAGTGGGCTGAGCTGTGCGATCAGTGACTGACTGATTTTAACCAACCATAGATGTGGATTCAGTCAATGTTTGCTTATAACTTTTATTCTATTAAATACAAGTGGGCTTTTATCAGTGAAAAGTTTTTAAATAATTTTGGTGACAACTGAACTTATTGTGTTTGTTGGTATGATATGCTTACACCGTTAAATTGCCATTACACACCGATTCTGGAACAATGCAAAAAAATGAGAATGAATCCAGTAACCTAATAGCCGAGGAAAATAAATGACCAATACATAACAGGGAAGAGACCATTTTTCTTGGACCACTGGTCACATGCGATACATAGCTAGCTTACAGATGTTACTATTGTGGCACCAGAGACATTTTGATATTCCAGTCGAGATGCTATCACGTAACATCTCATTTGGAGCGTAGAGTAGCAGTGACTCACTTTGGAGTAATGCAAGAATGGCAGGACCAAAAACAAATTGTCCACAGCACTAAAATGGACAAGATGTGCACTGTACTGTACTGTTACGCATAGATAAGTACACTCCCCATGGGCCAACAAAGTTTTTCAATTCCCCAAGTCTTTTATCAAATTGATCATCCAAGTTAAAATGTTGTCTTGCAAGGTTGCGAAAACCAATATACTGGCAGTTTAAATACCAGCAGCCTGGCTTTTGGGAGGAGGTGTAGCCTACCCGCGTGAGAAAGGCCAATAGACGCTGGTCTGCAACAGCAGCTGGTCTCCAACGAATGCCAGGGCTTGCCTGCACTGAAAACAATTAGAGGCCCAGACGATTAATTTAAGTTTTATGTGTCAAATTAAGGGAAGGCTGCATGCCAGCAGCACCAGCAGTCCTGCTGCAGCACCCATCCCCTCCACACCCTCCGTCCATTTAGACCCACACCTCCCGTCCGGCTCTTCTCCTGCTCCCTCCATCCATTCAAACCCACACCTCCATTCTGGCTCTTCTGCTGCACCCTCTGTCCATTCAGACCCACACCTCCATTCTGGCTCTTCTGCTGCACCCTCTGTCCATTCAGACCCCCACCTCCATTCTGGCTCTTCCGCTGCTCCCTATGTCCATTCAGTCCCACTCCTCCCGTCTGGCTCTCCTGCTGCACCCTCTGTCCATTCAGACACACACCTCCCGTCTGGCTCTTCTGCAGTTTACAAGGTCACGTTCGTGTCTGCGTTTGCCTCTTTTTTTTTTTTGTTTTCTTTTTTTTTTCCCGGCAGTGCTCTACTGACCCAGTTTGCCTTGATCTCGTGATGTCACTTTAATAGACTGACGGGGATGGAGGGGGCGGGTGTTTTAGGGAGGGGGGCATTCGTGCTAGGGGCCGGAGGGGTGTGTTTACGTGCGTGGTGAGGAAGAGGGGCGGGCAGAGCGAGGGAGCAGAAGAGGGAGGTTTCAGAGCCTGAGTGATTTCCTGCTGTTGCCACTGTGCTGGGCTGCAAATGAATCTGATGCTGTTATGTAACCGTAATGATCATCTCCTCTAATCACATCAGCAGCTCTGCAAGCAGCCAAAAATAGAGGAACGGAACGTTTCAAAAGCAGACCAAGGAAAAGAGGGGGAGATGAACAGTGCCCTTTGGTTGGAGAGGTTTTATTGGACAATAGATCATGACACGTGACCCAGGTTGGAGGAGGTGATTGGTCCGCGAGTCATTCAGGGTGAGAGAGAGCACCATTCTATTTTACTGCCGCTCTCTCTCACTCTTTCAAAGCATCGTTGTGTAAAATCCTTTATAGCAGGGATCTCAAATGCAAATCCTGGAGGACCACTGTGTTTCTGCTAAGTCATTAATGACTAAATAGCCTGCTGACCTTGTTGACTAGGCCTAAATTGGCTGCTGGTTGAAAAGAAATCACAAATACCAGAGTCTGTGGCCCTCCAGAAATGTAGTTTGAGACCGCCGCTTTACAGACTCCAAGCAACACAGCATGGCTGACTGTGAGCCTCAGAAGTCATAGCCCAGCGGGGTGTAACGCCCCCCCCCCAACCCCCCAGAAATCGTGCCCAGTGCTCATTCAAGCATGTGTTATCTAATTTAAGTGGATTATTTTCTAGAGCTCCTGCAGGAGCCACTAAATCCATTAGTCCTGAGACCTTAAAGTTCCCTGTAAGGGTACAACTGAGCTGGCCATGTGATTCGCTCGGTTTGAGCAGACCATTGAAGATGTGTTTTTATAAATACATACTGTACAATCCATTTAAATGGCTGGATATTTTTACTGAAACAATTCAGGTTAAGTGCTTTGCTCAAGGGTAGATTGGCAGCACCCCAACTGGGAATTTAAATAACATCATTTGAGTTAGTGTACAAGCCCAGTTCTCTAACCATTTTGCTGCTGTGAGACAGGGAAAAAACTACGTTATGCGTGTTTATATTATCCAATAAAGATTTTCTGGCCAGGCACTGATTTGGTCATGAAGGAATCTGGCTCTTTTCACCGAGCGGCAGCCAACTGGCTCTGCCACGCACGAGGCCGTCGCCTAGTGGCCCACGGAGACTATCAGCTGACACGCTGCATCTCTGGCGGGAACAAGCTTCATTCCGGAAGGTTCTGCAGTTTGAATAGTTTGTTGAGGAAGGCTCACTAGAGGTCTAATGATCACTGCACTGTTCTGAGGAAGGCCTTCCGGAAAGTTCCGCGAGAAGCTTGGTCTCGCGACGGTCAACGGGCCGCATCTTGTCTGCCGGAGGGGACTTCTGTCACCGTCCCAACAAAACTGCTTTTTCTTTTCCCAAAACACAGTCCACGTCTCCTTCAGCTTAAGCTCTCATAACTGTGTGAGGGGAAAGGACACAGCAGTATGCTCATTCCTGTTTATTTCAATACCAAATGCTTGCTCTGTCATTACTACCTACATTGCAGGAAATCTGATTACTGATTGTATGTCTGCCAGCATTCAGAACATACCCTTCGTTTAAAAGCGCGGCACACCTGCCTTCCGCGAGCCTCGTTACAGCGAGACACCGGCGGCGCAGACCCCGAGACTCAGAGGCTTCTCGTTTGCCTCGTCCCGTGGAGAATTCCCCCCGTATTTATTTTCCGTTCTTTTCTCGCGGACGGTGTTCTGCCCTGTCGTTTACCCTCAAGGTGAAGCGTGTCACTCTCGGCGCACGCTGATTGCCTCTCGGCCGAGGGGGAAGGGGGGGGAGGGGGGGGGGGGAGCGTGCCTTCGCCGGCGCAGCTGCGCAGGTCTGACAGCCCGTCTATTGTCATCGGGAGCGGTGGCGCACGCTGGTCTACGCCTCCCCCCGCCTAGCCGGGGTTCGTCCCCCCTCCTGCCATCTTACATCCAGCACCTTTGCATTTAATTAGAATCACTTGTCATGTCTCATATATCAGCCGTGCCTTCAGGTGCCAGCTGTCAGCCGCGGAAACGCGATAGTTATTCATTGCTCGGCGCGCGTGTTGGAACAGCAAGGTCACGGGACGGCGCGCACCTTAAGCTAACCGCGCTCGCCGCGCCACCCGCCAATCGCCGCGCGAGATCCGGGCCCCGTTAAATACGGCCGGCTCGTTCCCCGCCTCCGCCCGGCACCGACACGCAGAAACGTCTGGAAGCGCGCCGTCGCCGTGGCTGGAATCCCCGACGGGGAAGAGGGCCGTAAACGCTTTAACCATTTCCTCCGTGGCGGCGGGGGCGAATTTCGGCTGGCGTTTCCTGATTTTGCTTTCCCTCATTGTCATTGACAGATCGGTCGGCTAATTTATCCATCTGGAAAAGCACTGTGAGGGAGACAATCGTTCCATTAGGCACTGACGCACATAAAGAAAGGCAGGCCTGACAGGCGTTTACGAGCTGTGGGATAGCGGTCTGGAGAGCTGTGCTGCAGAGGGCTGCCGTGTGCATTAACGTTGAGGCCGGCCTGTTTGGGTGCACCCCAAAGAACGGATCAGCCTCGGAATGACTCGGCGGCCATTTTGAGCCGCCTATGCCTCTGAGGTGAGCGGTTGGGGGCGGGGTCTCGAGGCAGTGTGACTGTGACTGATTCCCGCTCTGTCACACCCCTCATGCATCTCGCTGCGTTGGCCAAAGCCCCAGCTGACACCACCTCCACATCTCCCCCTCTGTGAACCAGCCAGAGTGGCCTGGGCCCCAGCCGGCTCTGTGAGTCAGCATCACGGTTATATAACTCAGTAGGGTTTTTAATTTTTGCTCCTCCCCCCTCCCTCTACCCTCTCCCCTCTGCTCTCCTCCTCCATCCTCATGTTCCACCACCGCCCTTTTCTTCAATATTCAAGGATAAATTCCTCCTCCAGTTTGTCCAGTTTCTTGTTTCTCCAGAAGACACGACGGACCAGGGGCACGTCCCCCTGGCGTTAGCCCCCTCGCTAGCCTGGGAGAGGAGGCAGGTTCACCCCAGCTGCCTCGGCCCCGATCCCGCTACTCGGTGAAAAATGAGCTTTGGAGAGGCAATAAATTGCTCCCAATTTAGAGATGAAGGCGGAAATAAATGTCTCCTATTCGAAGACCTGAATAAAGAGGGGGGGGGGGGGGGGGGAGGGGGTTGTGGAGGAAATGTCTTGAGATTTTTTTTTTTTAAGTCAATGTTTTTCGTGAATTCTTTGAAATATTTACTTTGCTTACTCCATTTGACTTCATCAAGTATTATATTTCAGCCGTTTGGATTGCCTTTTCTTCATTTGGCGGGCAGTTGTTTTTTTCTGTCAGTGGTTCTTGTATTTGACATCGTTACTGCTTTTTGTTTGTTTGAGCTGGAGAATTGTGCTTCCAAGCGTAAACGGACGAGACATAATTTGGCATTTTATAACTCGGGTTTTGTTTTCCCCTGCATCATGCTATCCTAACGCATCGCTCTGGCTTTTACCTACGGAGGAGCAGGATGTATGAAGGCAGTAAGAATGAGCAGATCCACGAGGTGGTCTGAAGTATGATTAAAGCAGCTGTCTGCTAACAACCACTTCTACATTCTACCCCAGGTCCTCTCACTGCCTGGCTCCTAAATGCTCCCAGACATTTCTCCAGCTCCTCTAAATCGCTTTTGAAGTTTCCAGACAAATTGGGAAAAAAGAAGAAGGAAAAAAAAAACAGACTTCAAGACCATGAAGGCCTGATAGAGAAAACAAACGAATAGAAGAGCATGTTTCCCTCCCCTCTCTCACTCGCTATTGATGTAAAAATCCTCCCGTTTGCACCGGGAAACAACTCGAACCCTCGGCTGCACCGTAAGCATAAACAGAATGTTTGTGTGTGTGTGTGTGTGTGTGTGTGTGTGTGTGCGTGTGGGTGCAGATGTGGGTGCTCTCCTCCTGACCAAATATGCATGGAGAAGCACATTAGGAACCTTATATAGTGATCATTCCAGCCTGCTATATGCCAGCATTTAGGTTTCTGCAGTGTTTAAATAAAATGCTTTGAATAAGCAGCGATGAAACCGCAGTTGTGACTTGCCATAAATGGAAAGGTAAAGGGGAAAGAGTTTCCGCAGTCCTACAAAACGGCCTTTTTGACGCGGGTGAACTCCGACACGCTGCCCGAGGCGCTCAACTGGGAGCGTGTGAGCGTTGCGCGGCCACTCAAGCCGTCGCTCGTGAAATAAATAAGCACAAATACCGGCGCGCGGTGCCGTATGGAACCGGCCGGCAGTTCAGCTGAAACGTGTTATAGTGCTGTTTCACTTAAAGAGGCTGCAGTTAAAGCGCCAGCTTACACGCCACATCACTGCGCGACATTAATCTTTAATTCTAATCTTAAATGGTGTTTCCATTTGCCATATTTGTGGTTTGGTGGAAGGAACTGGAAAGGTTTGATGTACTACTGTTGGCATATTTCTTCTCCATGTGTTAAGTCTGTCATTATCAAATTGTTTTTTGAGTAGTGTCTATTATGCATATTTGAAGTGTTATATGAGTTGTTTGTGCTTGTTCTGTGGTTTCAAATTATTGGAGGTAAGGTTTAACTACCTGCAATAAAGGTCTGAGAAGAGATTGAACATTTTAGCCAATCTTGGCAATTCACCGAGTGTCCTCTCCAGTAATGTGCATATGCTGTGCTCTGCTAATGCTGTTTTCTGAAACCTCTTGACTGGGGCTTTAAAGCACTCAATTGCCACAAATTTCAATTCAAGACATTTTCTTTTACCTTAGTTTTTTCAAGTGACCCATGTCAAATATTTGACTGAGATATAGATTTATGTATTAGACTTGAATTTATGTATTGCAAAATTTGTTTTGGTGTGTATTTATTCAACAGACCTTCTGTGGTTTGTCTCTATTGTAATCTTCAACGCTCATTTTCGAAGCTGATTATTTTGGGTTAAGTGCCAGTGAAATATGCTGTTTCGTAACGTAATTGGCTGTGATTTGAGAATCACGCGGGGTCTGTTCAGTTGAGCCGTGCGCTGCTGAATGAACAACCACAGGCTGCCCACTGCACTGTTCTGCGCACCTTTTGTTGGTTTAATGCACTTTCTGTTATTGAAATATGTATTTCATACTTCTTTGCTGCTCTGGTTTTCACTAGCGTGCTAAAGCTACAGTGGACGCGCTGCAGTACGTACCGTGCTTCTTGGTAGACGGTTACCTAAACTCAGCTAATTAATAAATGAACATCCTTTGGTTTCTGGGTGGTGCTGCTCTGTCTCTGTCTCTATCTCTCCGTTGCACTTCCACATTTCACTCCACTAAGTAGAGGGAGAATCTTGCTATCGCTCTCCCTACCTATCACAGCCCCCCCCCCCCCCCCAGAGAAGCATCTCAACACATTGCCGTAAGACCAGCAGCAGCTCTTGGCCTTTTCTTTCTTTAATGTTCTTTAATGTCCCCCTCTCTCTCTCTCTCTCATGTTCGTGTCTCCGCCTCCCCTCTCCCGGTTTGCAGGCCCCGCTCAGACTCGAGCTCCCTGGCGGCTCCGCGTCTGCCGGCCTTTTACCCCCGGCCCTCTGCATTATGGAGGCACGGCGGCGTTGGGAACGCGCGGGAACGCCGCCGCGGGTTTTCCGCGGCTTTCTCCCGTTCGCGCCTCCTTCGCCTGATGAATTTTTAACTCGCCTTTTCCCCGGCGTTCTGGCTAAGATGCAGAAAGACACCCGTACAGGAGGTGAAAGGGTGAAGCTCTCCAGCCAGCGTTTAGCTGAGTGGCTAAGTGCTGTCTCTGCAGTGCGGGGACCTGCTCAGGGAACGCACTCACCAGGTTTGCTTTAGTGCTTAACACCAGCCCTCAACAATAACAACAGCCGTTCTCCACTTTCTGCTCCGCAAATGCATCGCTGCTCAAAGATGAGCTCGACTGATACCCTTCAGGTCATAATGATAACATTAAATCCAAAACTAAAGGAGTGTGTCAAAATGAAGGGCATATTACTTATTACACATGTGAGTTCTAGAATGAAATGAAAAGATTTTTACTTGTCAATTATAGGGTTGCCAAACTGGACCAAGAACAATTACATTTGACAGTTGTCTTCAAAATGAATATCAGAGATTCAGTTTGAATATTTATTACACCCTGACCCAGCAGGAAGGAATATATAAGTATTTTCATTTTTTGGCATAATACAAGCGTCATGGATGACAAAAACATGTTGCAGTGAAAGTATTTTCAAAAATATAATATCATTTTTATTTAATGTCCCTTTTAGTGAAGATTTAATAGTAAAATGTATGGTTCTTGAAATTCAAGAAAATTCACGAGACAAACTAATTGCAGGGTTATTACAACATTTGCAAAATTATTGCATTGCCATAAAATGTACAGGACACTTTGGTGCTTCCTGTTATGCATGTCCACAAAGGGGTGCAATAAGCCCCAAGGCAAAGGATGCTAAGATTCCACTTAAGTTCAGCAGTTTGCATAAATCATTGATGGATAGCCACAAAACGGACAGCTGGGTTGGTTACCCCAACAAATTGACTGAAAATATAATTGTAACAACAGCCTGAAGTAGCCAAATGCCTAGACTATTGGATCATAAAATAAAAACAGTCTAGTCATGTATTGACAGTCACATACACACACATTTTATAAATTATTTTTTCAAACTTTAATTTTAAGAGATTTTAATGTTAACTGAAATTATTTTGCTATTCAAGCAATAATCAATTTTTAAATCTAAACCTGACTTTCATTGTGAATTATCGGTTATGGCTTTTTATGTTTTACAGGTGCTGTGCAATATATAGCCTGGAATTTTACTGTAAAGGTTACAACATGAAATAAATGAGATGGGTATGTCAGACAATCTTAGAATGTATGCACTATATTTGGATTTATTTTGAATAAATTAGTCCTGGATTTGGAACTTTCTGCATATTTTACACACAAATATATATACATAATGCATAATAATAGTAGAAATGCCAAGAGATTGCTTTGATAGATTTAAGTCTTGGACCAGTTTCAGGGTTTTATTGCTGAAAGACAGGATCAAAGGCACTATTTGTGCCCGTCCACACTCATTCCGTATGGAGTGCATTGATCTATAGTACAGCCCTGTGAAGAAGGCCTGGGTTTGTTTTACCATGGGCTAGGATTACTCTTGTGACTCATGTGTGATGGAGAGCTGGTGGGAGTCTCTTTGTTTGTGGATTTTTTATGAGTAATTTGAATTTGCAGTGTAGGTGATGGAAAAAAAATCTTCAGTTCCAGTTCATTTTATCCAGATTCATGGATGTGGTATTCCATTATTTTTATTCAGAATAAATATTGTCCTCACAAAGACAAAAGTTAAATATTATATAGGTTTTGGGTCTTTGCTCTTTGCCCTGGATCTAATCAGCATTGTCCTTATTTATTGTTTATTTTTTATTTTAAATAAACGGGTGTGGGTTCAGCGCACAAACAAAATGACTCACCAAACTGCTTTCGTTAAGAAAAAGGTGACACCTGCTTTTATTCGTCGGTCAAGTTTAAGGATATATTTTGATTGAATCTGGGCCAAAGCGTAACAGCCCATAATAGGGACAATAAAAAAGGTAGCATGTTATGTCTTTGCAAAAAGAGAGAAACAAGTTCATTCACCACCCATCACCATGACTGAACTTTCTCTCTGTACCCAATCAAAACACACAGCGACCTGTCAGTCGACCCTTTTCCACGCCCCTTTCCCCTTTGTGGTAGGACATTGGGAGTGCAGTATTTCTACCATTACTCATACGAAACCCCATGGATTTGCCTGTGTGTTTTCCAGTGATTTTTTCCTTATACGAGTTACCCCAAACTGCTAGCCAGGCTGCCTTAGCCCATGGCTGAGCCAAATCAAATCTGCGGAATTTAAACCGAGTGACTCTTCCTCTGTTCATCCACCTCACTTTACCTCAACCGCCCCCCCCCCCCCCCAAGCTAGCCCTCCGTCTCATCATAAAGTAACTGCGTCCTGTTTGCAGAACAGAAATCAATACCCATTCTTCACACTACAGTGAATTCGTCTCAGCTGGAGAGGGGCAATTAAAGAGCCTGGCCCATTCTCAATGGAACAGACTGATACTGTTAAAGGACTGTACCACACACACTCACACACTCACACACACACACACACGCGCGCACACATTCCACGCACACACACACACACACTTGTGCATTAATTCAATTACTTTTAAAAGGAAACCAAAGTTCTGAGTTTGGTTTTGGGTTAGTGTGTCACTGTGCTGCATCACTGATGGCGATTGGTGTTGACAGCCCTCCTGTGAAACACTTCCCCATCAAAGAGCGGGGAGGAGGGCTGACCAGAAAATGAGAAGGATAACGAATGCAGAAATCCACGGGCCTGCTATTGCAGTGTCTCACTCAATCGGTGAAATAGACCCTCATGCCCAGAGACGCCATCTGTTTCTGCCGTGACTTAAAGCTTACTTTTTTTTTTTAAAGACAGACAGCAAAGGTTGAAAGTGCACTTAGAGCACATGGAAGCTAATGCATAAAGAACGTGTTTAAGAGATGCTTTAGGTTCCCACTGGTTTAGTTCAATGTTGAGCACCATATTAGACTTTCATGATTGAATTAAAACAAATGGAATGTCTGTGTCATGCCAAAGCACAGGATTTCAGCATGGAAATAATGCAACCATATTGAAACCTTTTTTCTGTCAAACACAGAATTTGGGATTAATATTTTGATTTTAAATTTTCGAAAATGTACACAGGCACAGAGTAAATGATCTGCCATTCAAACAATCAAACTATTTCTGTACTGATGCAGTAAACACATCAGTAAGAGTATCGCATAGTGAAAACCATTACTTACTCTCCAAAAGCAAATATTATTTGCCTGTATGTGCAACCAAGAACCAAACCAGATATTCCTTCATTTATACAGATATTGGCTATATACTGCTTACAAACAGAAATACACACACTCTCTCACACACACACACACACACATGCACACAAGTGTGCAAACAGCTATGCACTCACATACTGATCGATGCATACATGCATGCGCAGCCAGACACACATTTTGCTCATGCTCACTCACATGCAGGCACACACTGGCATACACAAACATGCTCACTGTCATTCAGGTGCATAGAAACTGACTGACACACATGCATGCACACTCACAAAAAACATTAATTCTACACTGTGGCGTATCTTTAAATCTATTGGTGGCGTTAAATAAAGACCCTATATGCGCGGGCAGGGCTTGGGATGCATCAGATCAATGGGGTATAATGTGGATTGACTGCTGACTTTGATCAGACACCCCGGGAGTGCTTTATAATTGAGTGTTGTCACATAGACAGGGTTATGTAACCCTGAGTGGAGCCGAGAGAGAGAGAGAGGGAGAGAGAGGGAGAGAGAGAGAGGGAGAGAGAGGGAGAGAGAGAGAGAGAGAGAAGGAGAGGGGGGGAGAGAGAGAGAGGGAGAGAGAGAGAGAGAGAGAGAAGGAGAGAGAGGGAGAGAGAGAGAAGGAGAGAGAGGGACAGGTCTGACTGCTGCTAACAAAGCATATCCTGGCTTCCCTTCCCTGGTCTTCTGCAAAAGGGACAGAGATAGATGAAGAGAAGGAACGTGAGAGGGAGACCGGGAAGGTGTGAGAGTGAAGACAGACAGAGGGAGGGACAGGGGTGGAAGAAAGAGAATGAAACAGAGGGGGGGGGGGGGGATGGAGGGTTAAATATGTAACCCTGAAGAAAGTAAAAGCTTTCTGGAGGAAGATGTGAGCCGACAGTGTTTCTGTGACTTTATGCGTACGCAGCGCGGGGAGAGGGGAGCGTGGGCTCGCAGAGATCACGCTCGGGGTTGGCATTGATCATCCTTGCCAGCCACTCACCGCCAGGCAGCTCCCTAAGTGGCACTAATAGTCATTGTTGGCGGCAGTCTCAGAGTAGACTGGAAGCAGACAGACACAGCAGCTTAACTAACCCCCCCCCAACACAGTGGGAATGCCTGTGTTTACCGAATCTCTCTCCCTCTCCCCCTCTCGCTCTCTCAGTCCCTGTCCCTCTTCCTCTTTCTCTCTCTCTCTCCCTCTTTCTCCCTCTCTCTTTCCCTCTTTCTCTCGGCGCTGCTATATTCCAGTTTCCACCCCTCCCCGTGTCTCTCCACTGCATGGTGTTCAGTTGTTCCATTTCGGCCTCGCTCTGGGTGAATGGTCTCGTTCCAAAACGATCTCGTTAAGCCGTCTCGACACGTCAGCGAGGGGGCCTTAATCTGGCCTGCTCAGGGCTTCCTTGGCCTTAGGAGGAGATGGAAGTAACGCGACCTCCTCAAGAGCCTTCCATTTTAAATCCGCCCAGTGGCGGACTCCTCCGTCGACGTTTCTACACTCCGCACGTCCTCACTGCGTATCCTCCCGAGAGCCTCCTCTTGCAGCAGCTGTTGTTTTTGACACTATTTTATTTTTGCTTTATTGCCGTAGTTCCTTTACTGTACAGTAGCTTTTTCCGGCATAATTGCGCAAAGATAATGATAAAGAGACGAGACTGTCCAAATCGCCCCCTCTTGAGCTCACCCACGTGTGGCAGAAACGTGCAGGTTTTTTATTTAACCATTTTTACTTAAAAATGCACGTAAAAATGCAATTGCTGTTGTTCTGTGGGTAGTTTGGATCACCCATGAATTGCGTGACAAGTCACAAAATCTAAAAAATAAATAAATAAAAATAAAAAAGAGAAAAATAATGCGGTAGATGCAGCATATTTCACCCCTTTCCCAGTCATTAATGGCGGAGTGACGATCATGAAAGAGAGCTAAAAATGAAAAGAACCTTTTATAGAAGACGACAACGGGCGGTTCCGAGGAGAATGTTCTGGGGAAAGAAAGCGAAAGTGAAAGCGCCCCCCCCATCCCAGCCCGGGCATTAATACTGTACGCACCAAAACCTTCCATTATGGTGTTTAAAGATTTGTGGGATGACCTGAAGGAAGGAGGCTGCTAGGTGCATCTCCTAACAAGCTAACTGTTCAAAGGCTTTTTTTCATGCTCTGGAGAACATGAAAGGCATGTTTAAAAATTTAAGAGCCCGATCTGTTCCAGAGCTATGGAGCGGCAGAAGGAAGCAGATTTTTTTTTTTTTACGGCACCGTAATTCCCCTGTTGCTTGCTTTTTAAATTAATTAAGATGTTTATGACAGCAGCTTGTACCTAATGGAATGCTTATAGACTTTTGTCATTAATTATTACTGTTATGCATGGTTACTACTATATGCGGCAGTGAAGGTATGGCGTACTCTGTGGGCCTTGAACTGCCTTTAACCCCTTTTGGCTGTGTCTGTGTGAGTGTGGCTGCGTGTGTGTGCGTGCATATGTGCCTGTGTGCGTGTGTGTGTGTGTGTCTGTCTGTGTCTGCGTGCGTGCGTGCATGCGTGTGTATGTGTGTGTGTGTATTGTGCATGTGTGTGGGTGACATTGCTTTATTTCAGTGTGCAGTGTTGCTTTGCATAGCACTGCCTAGTTTGTTGTGTTGTACTATGGATATACAGGTGTTAGTGTTTTAGTAACGCTGTAGAGATATAGATATTAGGGTATTTGCAACACTGTGGAGATGCAGGTGTTATTGTTTTCATGAAAATTGGTGGGGCGGAAAACTCCTTTAAACTGATCCTACTTTTATGAATTTTCTTTGATTAAAAAATGTACCAATGATCTGAATGAACTCATCATGCTAGGATTATTAAATGATAAATTACATTTAGAAAAATCCATTTCAATCCTTAAGTACACTAAACAAAAACAGATACACCACTGCATTAGCTTTCAGCAAAGCCTGCAATAAAGACTAGCTAACATAACCTGCGCTTCAGGTTTGTTTAAATTACAAAATCTGTGCGTTGCATATTGTTCCTGTGAATATACTCCTCGTTTGAGTATGAAGTAGGAAGAGCAAGCAGCCTACATGCATCCACAATTTCAAAAAATGTCAATATAACCTACAAAATTTTGCAATGCAAATAAAACAAATGCTATTACTCTCCCGATTAAGGAGGATCTGATTGCATTGAATATTTTGTAAATTAATTAGGCTACTATATTCACTGTCAAGAAAAATGATTGAAACCAAGTTTTTTGCCTCACCAAGGTTCAACTTGCCAACTGCCACTGGTTACACGTATAGTGTTTTATTAATACTGTAGAGATACAGGTGTAGTGTTTTAGTCACACTCTTGAGATACAGATAGGGGATCCTCTTTGTAAACAACAGCCAGGCTGTGTATACAACCAGCAATCAAGAATTAAACAGAAACTGACCCATCTCTGTTCAATAAATTATCTCTGCTGTTTAAGGCTATTGAAGGCTAATGTATCTTTGCTTTGAAAGTAGAGTAAAGACAGCGTGGTCAGTATTTCTTCACCCCCTTTTGACCCAACTGCTGCAGACATTGAGGCATAGCTGTAAAAGCGTATATCTTATATCGAGAATACAAACTCTGGCCTGCATTGTTAACTCCCGTTATCAGTCTGCACGACCTCACATCGAAGAATATTTGCTATTTGAAGAAGACCGGAATAGTCTAAACAAAATTGTGCTGTGTGCAAGTAGCTAGAGACAATATTGTTTCAATTTCTGCCTGGGAAGAGTGCTTATTATGCACTATTCTGTCATGCGTGGCACTGCTCTACAATAAACTGAGAGTGCATTTTATTTTTGTATTATAACAGGGTGCATGCCTCATATTATAGGGTTTATACTTTTGTTCCCCTTTGCAAACCAACCCATGACTTCTTGTTTGTAAGAACAGTTGCTGCCACCAAAAGAAAAACTGTTTAGTACTGGGTTTTAGATGAATGGACTGGTTGTTTTGCCCCATAAAAGAGGAAATTATTTTATATGTCTGTGTGCAGTATTTATGAAATCATCACTGACAAACTTCTATACCTCAAAGCCTTGGCAATGTTCATAGTACATGTTGGTTTAACCATATAGCACAGTGTGTCTTCTTTGCCTCATTCACACACCTGCAGGCCTTAAATGTGAATGGCTGTCGAATCGTTGACCAAAATAGCTGCACTGCTAGACCAATCACAGAGTCTCACTCCTTCAGCCAGCGCCACCTGTGAGTGGCACTTCACTGTGCTGAGTGCGGGACACGCCCCTTAAGAGCCCTCTGCTGTGAGCGAGTGCCCTCTCAGTGACCTGTCCTGGCCACGGCTGTGCTAATGTCTGACTTCTTCCTGTCCCACTGTTGCTATAGCGAGAGGAGGAAGCGCGGGAGTATATATTAGCACTGTTACGGAGAGCTCGATAAAACAGCAAATACTTCCTGTTGTCTTGTGTAATACTTCCTTGACAATTGCATGAACTGTGGCTGACCCCTCCATTTCACGGATGTGCACCAGCAAATGCTTAAAGGCTACCCTGCCCAGCTCTCTACAGTACACTCATATCATGTGGCAAGCCATGCAGCAAAAAAATAAATAAATAAAATAAAACGTGATCCAGATTTTTCATCTTACCCTAAAATTTAAATGGGATCTATCCCACGTCAAATAAAAGTAAAACAAATGATATGGTTTTAACAGAGACAAAGTGTGTTCTGTATCTGTTTCTAAATTCTGTCTGTTGGCTTAATTTAGAGCAAACATTTAAAAGAAAATAACCACATCCTGAATTAATGCCCATTTCTGCTCATTGTATTGACTACGTCGACTCTGGCTGGCCAACAGTATTACCGCGTTACGTGTTGGAGTATTTTTAGTCGCACATAAGCGATAATATGGAAAGAAGAGGGAGACTGCGGCAGTGCGGCAGGCAGGCTTAATTTCAGCGCGAGGGAAAGGGGATTGGGCTCTTCCAGACTGTTGGCGGCGCAGAAGGGACGGAAAGAGTGTCTCATGGCTGGCTGTTCAGACGGAAAGCCCTGTGGGTTCCTGTTACTTAGGAGTCAATGGAACAAAATAAATAAATAAGCACACTGCCCATTTAGTTGATAATGCCATCTGAAGGAAGTTCATTTCCCTTGCAGAACTCTGGTGTAAATCCTCCCTCGTATTGGCCTGGTCTGCTTCCGCAGGCTGTGTGTAAGGTATTCTCTTACTGCGTGCGGCTATCAATCTTTCATCAGCGTCCTCATTAGCATAGGCCCAACGCACAATCTAGATTAATGGTCACCATCATAATCCATCATATATTTCTTCTTCCTCTTTTAATTTCCTCTCCTAATTATTATCATCAGTTATCATTTGATATGTTCTACATGTATTGTATGATAATGACGGTAAATAATGATAGCATAGAAGTTTTTTGTCATATTTGTTTGTTTCAGCATTGTATTTGTTTTGGATCAGATACAAGCAATGAAGCCCTGTGTGGCTGAAGTGGACAGGGGTGGCACAAGTGTGTAATTACAGGATATCTGTTTTTAAGTGCCGCGCTGTTGCCGAGAGACCAGAGAAAGGGGGCCGATCAGCCGTTAGTTTGATCTGCCTGGCAATCTCGCAGCTTTCGCTCGGATTTCCTGTCTCGGTCACGAGCGCGAGCCGCAAGCTCGGAGGACAGAGCGGCGACGTCCCACAATGCACCTGTGCTCTCTCGCCCCCCCCCTACGCCCCGTCCAAGGGCGTGTCCGTCTCCGAACATTAATTAGAAGAGTGACAGATGTGCGGTGCCCCTCCGCGGAGGACGCTGTGTAAGTACGCGGTCGCTGAGGACGGTCAGACGCTTTTACCGGCGGGAAGCCGGGCGAGGTGGGCGGGGCGGCGGCCTGCGGCGTTACGTCCCTTACAGCCGCGTCCCTTACAGCCGCTCCGCTGATGGGGAGGAAGGAAATAACCGCCGTGTAAACAAACCCTCCCCGTATCGGGTCTCAGTCCGCCGCCAGGATAGAGTTTCTGAAAAAGGGCTCGCGCACCGTGCATAATTCATCCGGAAATCTCTTCGTTTGCTCAGTCTCTGTTTGATCGGCCTCTTCCAGGTGATGGACTGATGGAGAAGGAGAGAGAACATGAAGAGATAGTTACAGAAAGAGAGTATGATAAGGTGTATATTGTGCCATTTTGACATTATTGCTTTTTTGGTCTGCAGGTGCAAACTTTACCGTCGTGAATGCGGGTTTGTGGCAGCCGTAGTCGTGTGCTGTTGCTGTAGTGTTCTCCTTCAGTTCGGCCGCGCGCGGACTCTGAAGCACACGCTAGCAGAGCCGCCAGAGAGCTCGCGCGTGCGCCGCTCGGCTAGTTTCACCAGATCCGTGCGGGTGCGTCTTTGGGCCCCAGCCTCCCGCAGACGCCATACTGAAGACATAATGCCTCCTTGTTTTGTCACGCCGCCACAGATGGCGGGCTGGATGGCGCGCTGGCAGAGCTGCCCGAGCTGTCCGCTCCGCGCGCAGGTATGCACATCTGCTTGAGCCCACGCTGGAGAAGGGCAGCCAGCTAATGAGTACCGTAACCTGGCCTGGGTCCAGCCCTTATAGCCTGCCAAAGGTGGGGGGAGGGAGGGGGAGGAGGGGGAGGGGGAGGGGGAGTGGGGGGTGGGGGTGGAGGCTGTTTCAGAGTAACCCACTGGTAAGAGCCTGAGAAATCCGAAAATGAGGAAATTCATTCATGGTATTTTTTCTAGATGGCTCAGATACAGAAATCTTTCAGTGAACTCTCCTGTCCCGTCTACCACCTGTACGAGTGATCAAAGGGGAGCATGAAGGAACCAATCAGCATACAGAGCTGTCATTTGTCTGCCTTTCTGCTCTTCCTTTAGCTTTTGTTGGCTCTGACCTCCGCGAGCAGAGAGACGTGATCAGGTGATCACACCTGGGACTGGCATGAGTGCTCTCTTTAAAATTCAGCTGAGTGCCACAAGCTTCCTCCCATGAGACATGAGAATGCGCCGTGTTTTTGAATGAGTTTTATATTGCAGGCAACATCCCATTCAGTTATTTTAAATCTGAACTCTTAAAAACGAAAGTATTCCTAAAATACTTTCAAATCTGGATCTGGAAATGGAAACCAGAAACCGGTGTATCTGTATACACTTGCTAAGGTTGTGCGGCGGATTGCGAGTGTATTAATCAGGAAGACTGACAGCCGTACGCGTATGGAAGTTTTCCTGGTGAACAATGTCACGGGCTATTTCTGTAGCACGATGCTGTTCATTTGTGAAAATGAATGCTCTTGCAGAACAGGCTGACAGTAATTTGCTGAGTGATAAAGGCCGATGGTAGGGGTGAGAATTAATTTACAAATGCCCCGCTGGATCGCACTCTTTGTGCGAGACGTCGGTGACATCCCCTATTCCTAATGTGTCCCCGACAGCAAGCGTTTCCAGCGCGCGTGCAGGCGGCGTCGGTTGGAGGATTTATGGTCGCTGCGCTAAAGCTCGTTAAATACAGACGTTCCCGCGCGGTTGCCGTCGGCGCGTCCCGCGAAAGCGTCCTCGGGACGCCGGCCCTTATCTGGGCGCGGCACCTGTCCGTCTGCGCGGGAGGGCTGCGGCCCTCTGTCACGGCCCAGCATGCCGAGGGGCGAGGGCGCGTCTTTTTCCCGCCCGCCCCTCTCCCTCACCCCGCGCCTCGCCTCGCCCAGCCGGAGCGTGGCACGTGGCTGGGCTCCCGCGGCCCGCTCTGGAACGGGGCCAGCAGAACGATCGGGTGATGGATACGCGGCCCGTGATGCGCGTGTGTCCTGGTGTATTGTGCTCAGCCTGTTCGCTTTTTCATGAATGTGAACCTAGCTGTGAGGACATTTCAAGGAGATGGGGGTGGGGTGGGGTGTGGGGGGGGGTGAAAAGAATTCCACTGTGGCAATATAAGCCACACCCCTTAGCCTATGGCTACCACCGTCTGTAATGCTCAGGTTTTCTCTTCCATCTTTCTTCGTGGCTGGCTGCGGAAATAACCCTCGTTAAAGAAACAAATCGGCTTTTGGTTCTTCAGACTTTCCGCTGTTGGTTCAGTCGTTGTTTTGTGGGCCGAGCTCTAGACCCAAGCACACAGTGATCACACAAACTCAGTGGTGAAATGTAAGCTCTGTCTGGTTCCTCTCTCTCCAGCGGTGCGTCCTGTGTACACATCCACCGGGGCTCCTGGAGGGCCTGACCGGCTCGGGTGGTCCGTCGGTACAGAACCAGCTTTGTTTTCTTCTGCGGGTCTCTGTCTGGATTGAATTTCCCTTCCAGGGCCGGTGTGGATATCCAGAGGATCAGCGTGGGGTGGGAAAGGGTCATGTCGAGAGCACACAGGGCCCAGTCAGCCCCGTGTACCCCGCTCCGACCATCGGGGGGCCACTTCCTGTACCCACCTTCCTGTTTTACATCTGGGAGAATCACAGGAAACGGCAGCGTGCCACAGAATAGGCAAAACCCTTTCAAAAGCCCAGCTATCTGTCCTGAATAAATGCAGCATATGGACTAAAATATGGATTTGGTTATTATTATTTAATCACACAGCCAAGGCTCCTATTCAGAAAGGATTTGTGGCATGGTGCTTTAAATATACTGTATATCTGAGCAAGAGTGATTTGAAAATAGGTTTGCACTCTTAGTTATGCAGTCAATGAGCATCAAGCTGAGAAACTGCTAAAAATATGATCGGAATTTTATTTTTTATTATACACACTTATCACATTTTTTGTCTTGTGATAATGTGAATCATAATTATCACACATTCTTTGGATAAACAGACCTATGTCATAGTACATACTTATAACCTGATGTTATCTAGAAATACATAAGACCAATGCAGCCGTACACATGGTGGGTCATATCCCCACTCGACCTGGATTTTGTGCTTGGTATGTGTGCCCTGTTGCCTTGCACATCTGAGTCAGATGGGAAAAAGCCGTGATCTAACCCCGGTGTTTGCCTCCGATGCGTACGCCGACCGCTGTGCTGCAATTAGGGACCTCCCTCCCCCTCGATTTCCTGAAGGAGCGCGTTAGAATGTTCCGGAGAGCTCGCGGCGAAGCTGGGGCTCGTCTCATCAGTAACGTTAAGGCTTGGGGCGGCAGCCGGCTCCCCCCGCGAGGCGGTTACCGATCCGCGGGGTTTCCCAATCGACTCCCTGTACCCTGCCTGGCCTGGCGTTCCTGCTCTCCGCAAGGGCTCCGCTGGTTCCTCTGTGGCCATCCATAATTAAAGAGCTTCTAAACAGGGGTAAAGACTCAGCTGCAGGGATCTACAGTATAAGGGATGAACAGAGAGCGTGTGAAGGGAATCGTGGCTCTCTCCTGACACATCGGCCCAAAGTGAGCAGAAGCTCATTGGGGTGTTACAGTGGCTGCGACGCCTGACCTTGGCCTATCGGTGAGGCAGGATCTCAAGGTCCCACCCCCACTCCCACCCCCTCTTTATTTTAAGTGCTCATGAAGCCGAGACACTTGACTGTTTTTTTTTTTTTTTGGCTTTCACTCATTCCACAAGTGTACGAACCCCCCTCCAAACGTCCTCCTCTGAAACTAAACCTGACGTGAATTTTCCATTTATGGCGACAAAAACGCCCCGTTGAGCGACCTGTTGAGCCTCGGAGTGGTAGATACACGTAAAAACCAATTAAAAACGAGCAGAAATAACAGAGTCGGGGGATTAACAAATCATTTTTCTCTTAAATCTCCCCGAGGAAAGTGCATCTCTGCGGAATCGTAAAAGTGTATCTCAAATTAGGGGGCAGCTGATTAGAATGATTATATTTTTTTTACCCTCCTCTCTGTCATTATATTTTATGTTTCCAGTTTATAAAAATATCGGTGCTAATCGTGTCATTGAGGAAGAGAAGTTTGTTGGGGTGACTTTAGCGTGGCACAGAACTTCGCTACGTTCGCAGTGGCGGGCGAGGGCGGGGCCACTGCTCTGTCCTCCCGGTCCGCCAGGGACCGCCCGGGGGCGGGGAGTCTTCTCGGTCGAGTATGACGGCCGATCAGTTGACTGCTACATTGGCATCTGAAGTCCCTGGCTTCAGATGCCAATGTATTGCGGGTTCTAATAGCAACAAGGGGCTGTGAATTCTTACAAGGGCGTTGGTTTCAATCCCAAGCCAGGGCAGTGTTATTACGCCCTTGAGCAGGGTAATTGACCTGAAGTGCTTGTGTAAATATTGAATGCATATATTGCACCTTGCTGTGGTTAATGGTTCCTGTCATGCAAATAAACAAATCAAAATCATTATGCTAAAGCAAGTCAGAGCTTTCTTTCCCCCTCTCTCCAGGGAAGTGCTTTCGCTACAAGGTGTTCCTCTATGTTTATTAAGAGCCAATAAATGCTGAAGAGGTAAAGGCTTTTAATGTATTCGTGTTATGTTGCCGACGCTGTGTAATTACACTCAATAATTGTGTGCGTTTATGATTGTGTTGTGTTAAATCTGAATAAAAGGGGAGATTATGACAAGCGTCGACCGCAATGTTAACTGACGGAGGTCCTGAAATAAAATTTGCCATGAGAGTTGATTCAATTGATTGGCTTTCCTCACAGTGACAGGTGGGCACATTTTGCCATTAAAAATACTGCAGAACAAATGTGTTGGATAGACAGATGCAGAGGACTGCTGTAATGAAAATGTATGACTGTCAGATGCCGGACTGTGGGTTCACGTTGGTCTCAGACTGATTAAAGTACATAATTCTGCCAGCAGCAAAGCAAACTGCATTAACACAGCCTAGCTTAAAGTTCCACAAAAAGCCTGTCCTTAACCAGCCATTAACTGACTTTGATGTAGCAAGTGTCCTGCCCAGTTACTCAAACAGATCTACTTCCTGTGGAATCTTTAAATACACCGGGCCAAGCCATCACATGAATGAAAAATGACACACTGGTGACATTATGTATTGAAATGGTGAAGCGCATGCGCTTGTAGATCATGCAGAAGGTGGATCATTTAATTTAAAATGGTTTTGTAAGAGTTGATTGAACTATGAGGATGTTCTGTTATCATGATATTGGGATATTGGGGAGAGACGAAAGAGCTTGATTTTGCTGCCAGTCACATTTACAAAATGTTGCCACCATACTAAAATTCTGATTAGTTTGTAGCTGTAGTGTTCACAAAAGTGTAAGCATGGTCCACAGTACACGTGGTCCACCAAAAAAGGACAAATGCCTTGGAATGACCGTTGGTTCACCTGATCTGTACAGGATGTGCTCTCTCTTAAAGTCAACACTTGGCCACTTCCTGTGAGCAGGCCGGTGACAGCCCACAGTGCCCTTGCATGCGGTTGGCGGTGAGTTCCGGCAGGTTCCAGCGGGTCTCCGTCCTCACCTGCTTTTCTCCACGGAGTGAGCGGTGAGCGAGGAGAACCAAAGTGGTGCGAGGCGATGCATCACCTGCTGAGGCGAGCCGGCCTGGGGTGGTGGGGTGGTGGGGTGGTGGTGTGGGAGGGGGGGCCGATTCCCCCCCAGAATTGGCTCACATTAGGAAGATCCCCAGCAGTGCGTACCTGGCGCTGAGCGCCGTTAAATGAATCGCTGCCATTAGCGCGTTGAGAGGAGAGCTCCATTACATAGAGGAGACGTTGGCTTTGAATGTCACCCACACTCTTTCTTTCTCTCCTCCTTTTTCCTTTTTTCCCTCTCGCTCACTCTCTCGTGTTCTCTCGCTTGCTGTCTTTTTTACTCTCACTTTCTTCCTCTGACTTTCTATTTTTCTCTCTCTGTCTTACTATCTCACTATCTCTCTCTTTCTCTCTGTTCCATCTCTCTCTCTCTCTCCTGCGCGTGTGGGGCCGCAGCGCCCCCCCTCTGGAAGGGGCGGCGGCGGGGCCGCTCAGTGTAATCAGGCGCCGTCAGGCTTAAGAAAGCAGGAATTATGACTTACGGCCGGGCCGCGCCCCGCCTCGCCTCCCCGCTCAGACTCCATTTCTGCTCCGCTGCGCGAACAGCAGCTCCAGACCTCCGCTGCGCCTCGCTCCCCAGCGTCTCCTCCAGGCCTTCACCTCCCCCTTCTCCCTCTGCGCTGAGCTCGTGCCGTCAGCCCCTCCCACGTCCCCATGTCAATATGGGCACGATCTGGAGAGGCGCAGTTGTTACGGCCGGTAAACCCCCCGTCCACCCGCTGCCTCCTTACGGGTTGATGTGCTGCAGATGTGCCGGTCCGCTCTTCCTGCGACACAAGCATAAGAGGCCATTTTGGGTTCTTTACATAAATGGTTTAAAAGAATCCTCCCTTTTGAAGACTGGGCACAAAAGTTCTACTTACTTTAAAAGAAAAAAATTCAGGCCTGCGTCTCATGCTTTTTTTTGCTGTAGATGAAGAAAAAAACATCGATTGTATGGATTGCAGTCCTTTCTTTGTTACATTATTACTCATGGTCCATGAAAGAAAATCTACCCAAGACCACAGTGAGGTGCAGAGCAGCTTTCATAAGTTAGAGGTGTTGACACCCTCTGTTCTGACAGTTTTTCTATTGGCTACCAGAGCTATCCAGCAGCAGTGCTTTGTAGAGGTTAGGAAACTAGGCTTGCAACCATAAAGTCACAGGTTCGAATTCCAGATGGGATACTTCTGTCCTCCCCTTCAGCAAAGTACTGAACACAAATTATCTACAGCTGGTGTCCGTATATGATGTACCCGGTTGCACCACTGGGTCATTTTAAAAAGTTAAGCTGCAGGAACATCATCACCTTGGTTGAGCTCACCTGCAATTCAAATAGATTATTTCACATTTTTATTTAATATTTGCTAAAATAGATTTAGTAATAGAAAAGCTCATTGTTAAATATCAATAAATGCTGAATAAATTAAAACCCAAATGGGATCTAAAATGTATACGCAATTTTTTGGAGAAAAAAAACAAAACGAAACCAAAGAATAACAGAATGTGAAATCAGAGAGGCCCTGGTTTATATTCAGTGCGGTACGGCTCCATCTTTGCATCACCTGCTGCTGTTAGCTCCCTAACGCTAGCTGTACATGTTAAAATGTACTTCCATTAAGATAGAAAGCTTTTTCGTGACACTGTCGAGACGGTTACATGCTAACTCACGGTGATCTCAGTGGCACTGATTATCAGCTGTTTTCTCTGTTAAAGATGGGTGGGAGTCGCCTTGTTAGTGGCTCCTATTTTATTTATTTTATTCACCTTTATTTAACCTTATAATCTCTTTTTCAAGAGAGACCTGGCCAAGGTAGCAGCAGTAGGCCTACACAATAGTTACAGACTGTACAACAGTCAACTGAACATACAACAATACACAGAGACAGCTATTCAGTCTTGAGGAAGACATAGCATCCTGCTTGAGAAACGAGCTGTGCCTCGGTCTGATGTCATAACCGCGGGGGCTGCTGCAGTGGAGAAAACAACGGCAACCTTGCGCTGACCGTGAGCTGGCCACGGCTCCATCTCCCATCTCGACAAGGGTACGTCCACCTCCAGAATGATCTCTGAACCGCCCACTTCCTGTTAGACAGCAGTGGAGCCATGACCTGGCACGCGTCTCTGAGCCCCCCCCCCCCCCCCTTCCTCCCCCACCCGTCCATAAACAAACTCCCCTATTGGTTATCTGGCGCCTTCCCCCTCCAATTGCTGAACTCTGAATGACATATAGAGGAGGAAGCAGGCTCCTCATGCATCTCCTCCACCCCCTGCCCCCTTCCTCCTAACAAGACCTCCATTCTGGCTAAGGCACCCATGTTGCAGTTGACAGTAATGATTTTCCGGAAAGTACATTTTGTTGTTCAGCTTGGTTTTTAATATCTGTGAGGGACACTGATTGAATGACTCTTGCGGTTGCAATAAGAACAGTAGGTAAAGGCTGCAGTAAATGACATGGTGGGGCTAGAGAATAAGTGTGTGTGTGGGGGGGTGGGTGGTTGGGTGAAAACGAAGGTGACCGAGGAACCAGTAAATTTCCAATCAGGCATATTTATAGCCAGCTAGAGGGCAGCAAGTCACATGTATCTGTGTACTCCCTGGAAGTTTTCAAGATCTGTGGCCCCTGTCCTGTTCAGGGTTATAAAGGGTACCATATTCCAAGCCCTCTGTTGATAAATATTGACATCAGTCAGTGCCAATAAGAGACCCATGTTGAAGGCAGTACCAAGGCAGATGGCTTCAAAGCATAATGCAAAGTGTCTCCTGTATGGTCCTTGCTAACAGATGCAGTGGACCAAATGTGATATTTAATTATTTTTTTTCCAAACAAAAAGCACTATAGCACAGACAGGGCTGTGATGCTTTGCTATTTTTTTGGCATTCTCCCATAATGGATATGTACTGAGTATCTACACCGGGCTCAGGTAGAATGAAGCAAACAATTTCAAAGGTGGTAATGCACAATAGTACTTATGCCGTCTGAGATTGAAGATAAATAGATTAATGAAATTTGATCTGTAATACACAGTTCTGGCAAACTTCAACAGAGTTTGTGGAGGTCTTTTAGATTGAGTGCCTTTGAAAATCTAGCAATTTAATGTGAATTAATACAGATATTAGATATGCCCATAAACATGTATGTATCATGCTCTGTGCCTTTGTAGTTGTAGTATATCCCATAACCAAAACAAAACCTGCACATTTCTTACATCTGGTTATGAGCGAAGACCCATGTTACCTTCTGAGGTTGATGTTGGGGAGTTATTTTTTGTGGGTTGATGCTTACTCCATTTTTCAACAGGGTGACCTGTGCTGTCATACTGGGGTCATTTCCTGCTGTGCAGAGTCATTATATCCTCTCCATATCCCTTCAGCCTATGAGTGGAAAGGGGACAAGTAAAACGTTCCCTGTTAATTCAACTCTGACAGAGTTTATATGGCTAAAGTGTCAAAGTAAAACATACATTCGTTCTGTGTTCCTTCGTGAGATTCCTGGAGCGAAAGCAGTATACTGTATTTTACTTAATGTTTTGTTCTGACTTTTAGCACAAGCTCTCAACAGAGATTCTTACGTAAGAATGGAAAATGAGGAAATATTGAAATTCATTTTTTATTGTTCCATTACACAGTGATCTGATGAGTTGCGCTGCTTTGGAAATGTGTTTAAATCAGGACTATCTGGCAGTATTGCCAAAAGGTCTAGGCTTGTAATTTCCTCTCTGCCAATATAAGTGCACGTCAAATGCCTGCAATAAAAACAGCTGAAAAAAAGTCTCCCCTCTGTATTTTAATCTAATATCAAGCTGAGCCTGATTAAACGGTTACAGAAAAGTCTGCTTTATTCATCTGAATGATGTTTGTTGGATTTGAAAGCAAGCCAGGAAAAAAAGGCCTCAAAATAACCAGTGGATAAATGACTTACTGCACAGGGCTCTCAGCGCTGTAATTCCATTACAATAAAATCCAAAGGCGTCCTTATTTGGCGTTGGGTAGTTAGTTCTTGAAAACATTAGAAAGGACCGGGCTAGATGCTGCCCAGTGCAGCCCTCTCTCCCTCCCTGACGCCCATGTGACACGCTCGCTAAGCTCGCTGGGGACCGGGGAGTGATCTGATTGCGGCCTGCCGTTTCGGGAGCGCTAGGGCTCGGCGGCTCATTTGTTTCCGCGCTTGATTGTCCCTGCCACTCAGCCCGCTGCCGGCTTAGCACTCGGCTGAACCGCGCTCTCCTGCTGCTGGGAACGTGTCCGTAAGGGACTCCTCCGTACGTCTGTGCTGAAGAGGAAATGGATCGTGGATGATGATCGTGAAGAAGTAATAAGGATTATGATGACTGATGATGATGATGAGGGAAAATAATTGACTGGTTTTTTTGTGTAATATAATTATAGCACATAATAAACACAGTTATAATTATTAGCCATCATCATCATCATCATCATCACTGTTCATCACAAATTATCGCTCATTTATCAATGGAAGAGGGCCAAATTAACGCCATTTCACTGGACTGGCTGTTGTGTGCTTACTGTATTGTAACGGGTTGGTTGGTTGGTTGGTTGGAATTTGAATGAAGCTAGACTGATGTGATGAAATTAAGTGTTATAGCTGCCTGCTGTCATAATGAACCCTGTTTACTCAATATGTTTTAATGTGCACACAATGTACAGTAGGCTAATTGTGCATATTAAAATATGTGTCAACCGTTAATGGTGTTGTGTTATGCTATGTTATGTTATGTTTTTGGTTGCAACCTTATAGCCACAAGCCCAGCTAGTTAATTACTGCAGCTGCAGTCCGAATACCACTCGTTTAAAGTAATTCAGTGAAGGTTAAGATTAAACATACTTTGTGCGGACAGTCTAACGTAGCTAAACAAGACTGCTGGTATTCATACAGTAGCAGTGCAGTTATGCTACAGTGTAGGGATGGCTATCAACAGGGACCTCCCGGTACGATATTATCTCAGTGCTTAGGTGCATATATTGCGGTTCTTTAAGTGTTACAATTCTGTAAGTATTGCAATACGATATTATTTTTTATTTTTTTTCTGTTTTGGTTTCCCAGAGGCAAGCTTTTTTGTGACATAAAATACTAAATGAATATTGATTATGAAGTAAGTTTAACGATATAGGCTAAAAACCATCAGCAAAAAAATAGCATAACATAAACAAACCGATGACAGAAGCAGATGACAGTTTAAAACAAAATGTCCCGTACACTAAAGGCACTAGCTACTGCTTTTATGTGGCAGTGTGTTTGAGCGTGGGGCGATGCCGGCATAGCTGCATGTCAGGTGCGCTATGGAGTGACAGTCTGTAGCCTTAGCTCAGTATAGTCCTGATCAGAGAGCCGATATCCACGCATCACCTCTCCAGGACTCGGTTGCTTACCTCTCTCAGCTATCTCTCTCGTCCTCTCCAAACACGTCCACGGCGCTATCTCTACCAGCCATTTTTTGTTGTTGTGGTTGCAATGATGACGATGATGGAAATCTTGTCAGTCGTAGCTCCCGCGCATCACCCCGGAAACGCCCCCGCTGTCTCCGTGCTCTTCCCCTAACCTGAGCAGATCGCCAGATGAGTCCCGATAAGTGCGGGGAGAACGCTTGGCTCGGGTTCCAGCTTCACCGAAATTTATTACACTTTATCACGGGACTGAGTTTAATATAATCACCATGAGCTTTACTCTTAACTTAAATACCTCTCATATGAATTAAATTATGAATGAATTATGAAATGAAACAATGTACAAATCCAGGCTTGTCCAGAAGGTATATTTTTATTGACCCACTGGGGCACCGTCTCACCGTAGTTACTGGCCAAAAGCAACTGTGGTTTTGAAATGTTTTTTCTTGCTTATTTGCTTTGAGGTCAAACAGTAAATATACTTTTTTGTGGCACACTGGACTATTGGTGATACGTTATTTACGGTCCCCATTGGAAAATGCATAATGCCAGACCACATTATTATCAAACACTGCAAATGTATGAATGAATTGTTTTTTTGTTCGTATATCCATTCTTTTGTTTAAACCACCTACCGTTTGCTTTTAATGTTATGGAATAAAGGGAGGGAAAGGTTTTAGGTTTGTTTCTAAGTGCACAGCAGTAAGCTGGTCATGTTAGAAAGTATATGGGCCATCGTAAATGTTTCTCCAGTTAAGATCCAGCTTGGTCAGGCTCATGCAGGAAGGGTACTTCTGCCGGCTTGAGGCTTCAAAGGGCGGAAGACTAGAACTCCGATTGCCATCCAGACAAATTATTATTATTATTTTTCTGTTTTTATTGTGATTTTTCATGATCAAGCGGTGTGTAGGCTCTGTCCTTGCGGCCATGTTGCGTTTAGCACGGGCTGCAGATGGCACACCTGCACTCTCTCCGTGACCTCTGACCTTACCCGTGCCTGGAGAGAGGCACCAGTGGAGCGTGTCATTGCAGCCCAGCAGATTCATGCCCTGGGACCTGGTTAGGGGGAGACAGGAGTGCTGGTTGTCGTTGGAAACCAGGAGATTGCAACTGATTTATTCTCACATTTCATGTCATCTTTTTTAGGTATTGTACTGTAACCCTACAACGGACTTGCATGTGATGTTGTTGGAATCACTTTGCTAATTCTTTTTTGTTTTTTGTTTTTTTTCTCCAGGTATCTCAGTAACAAAGAAGACGCATACTTGTGAGTATTAATGTTTCAATAGTACAATTTACTGAGGGAATGCTTGTTACTGAAACAAACATGAGCAGAAGCAAATTGAGTGAAGCTACATTTTGATATTATGGCTATTTGTTCAACTGGAAATGGTAGAAACCATTAAATAAGTTAATGTAATAATATACGTTTTGGAATATAAGTAATTATCTTTGCATCGTTTATAGAATAATGAATCATTCTGATGATCTTATGCAAGGCAGAATTATTTTTGCTTTATATTTGTGGTATTTTGCGGTCTCACCTTCCTCTCTGAGGTAAGCAGTCGATTTCCTGCTGCAGCTGAAAGCAAGAGGCCTGCTGAAGGCCTCATGAAATCCTGCAGGGTGCACATTGCATTAAAAGCAGAGAATTGAACTGAACATGCAGTTCTGTAATTATTTATTTGTTTATTTATTTTTCCAGTATGCCTTGTGGATCCGTTGTGCCCGTATTCATATGGTGCATGATACATCTGTGAGCACTTTGCACAGAAAACAATGAAGACTTCACAATCTGCCTCTCATTCAGGAACTTCCTGTCATTTTAATGCCACGTTTGTTTGTCTTGAACCTCACTCCTTGTATGCGTTTTTGAAAAGCGCTGCTGCTTTCTCGCGCCTCCTGTTTGGCGTTTGGGGGTACCTGGGGTGTGGGTGCCGTCCTTGTGTTGTCTGTGAGGCCTGCTGCTTTAAAGCAAGGATGTGGTTTGCTTGTGCCCTTGCAAGGGCCCCTTTGAGCCTGAACTGTCACTGGAAGCGTTCCGCAGTTAAAATAAATATGCAAAGAGAGTGTCATAGAATAAGCGGAAACCATGTTGATACCAGCAGGCATACATTTAAGCGTTCATGCGTTCATAGGTCACTGATATTCAAGCATTCAAGTAATGGTTCATATTATTCTGTTATATGAATATATGAAATGCCACAAAATAAATAGAAACCAAAGATGGCTGCAGTACAGGCCTGGTAGAGCATCACCGGGGAAGATACCCAACATCTCGTGATGTCTATGAGTCACTGACTGTAGACAGTCATCAAATTTGAAGGATTTGCAACCAGGCTTTATTTCAGATTATGTGAATTTTTCGAATTACTTTTGTTTTCCGAAATTGGAGGGGGGAGGGGAGTGAGCTATGCATAACTGTGTGTGTGTGTGTGCATCCTGTATGTGTGCATGTGTGCATTGTCATTGTTATAATGTTCTTTCATTCAGGTGTTTATTGTATTATACATACAGATTTTATACTGGAGAATGAGAGGCATCAATTGTAAAGCGCTTTGGATAAAAGCGCTATATAAATGCAGTCCATTTACCATTTATAGAATGACCTCCAAATGTATCTGTTTTCTGACAAAGAATTTACATATGCTGTTGTAGTGCTTGCTATTTTAAAATGTAGTGTAAAAAAAGTTTTTTTTCATATTTGTGAAAGAATAATGGCCATCCAGTGTATTTTTAAACTGTGTGTGTGTGCGTGTGTACACTAATTCCTAGCTCCTGTGTCATCTAACGCCTAGCTGAGTTCAGGGCTCCTTTCCCCAGATCATAAGATTAATATCCAAGAAGTAAGGAAATGGTAAACTATTTACAAGATAGCATCTGTGGAAGAACCTGCCCGAAGCAGTGTGGTCTTTCCGGGGTGGAGGGGTTCGTCTCCAGCAGGAAGTGCCTCCTCTCTGACAACAGCCGCGCGGTCGCGCAAACACCCCGCCGAGCAGGCCGCGCGGTTAGGGGGAAATTCTCAGCGCAGGTACACGTGGTCAAGCGCAGCGTTCTCTCCTGCTTTCTTCTTCATATCCTGTTATGCGCGGTTATCTGCTGTGCCGCGAGCTCTCGCGGTCTGCCTGGCGCATCTGCGAGCCCTTCGGCTGAGCAGCTGCAGTGCCGCGCACCCCCTCGGCAACTTTCCACGGCTCCTTTGTCAGGGTTACCGCGCGGTTGTGTTTCCAAGAGAAAAACTACATCCGTGCAGAATTGCAAACGGTAAAATAATCTGCGCGTTCCTCCTGAGGAGGACCCGGCGTTTGTCCCGACTGCAGGATGGAAACGTTTAATACGCAGCTGGCCGTGGGAATATAAGCACCTTTTCTTCTTCGGCTGAGAGGCGTGTTTACATTCGCCCGCCCTGTGGTGTGTCGCAGCGAGCTGGGCCCTGACCGCGAAACTGCGCCGTTGTTGTTGTGATCAGCCGCTGAGGGGTCGACCCCACAGGGAGCGGGGGGCGCGCTGGCTGCAGTCAACAAACAATTATTTCCCCCTATTTGTGCGTTCTCCTACGTGCATATGAAAAATGACATTCTCCCAGTTGCAACCATGATAATAACGGTACTATTGAAGCAACTTTCACCGATGTTATTATTGTTTTACTACTACTGCTACTACTAACACTATTACCACTAGTAATATTACCAGTGCTATTGCTTCTACTGCCAGTGCTGTTTAATGAAGCTGCTGTTACTTTAAACAAGTCTTAGTTTTATTGAGGATCCACAGCTAATGTTACTAAACTACTACTACTACTGTTATTATTAAAAGTTACTGTTCAGCATGCATTGGTTCCATCAGATAAATGGCGGTCTGTGCGGTGACACCCAGCCTGTTTGAGTGATGGCCCTGAGTGTGGTTCCCCGAGTCCACACACTTCTCTCTGGGTGGCACCCTGCTGTGGCCCTAATTAGGCCAGCGTGCCGCGCCTCTCCTTGGGAACGGAAGATAAATCAAAGGGCCCGTTTGAGGAGTCCGAGTTCAAAGCTACGGGAGAGGACTTGACTGCACTGTTTTATTTAAATCGGAACGAGCGGGAAAATGCAAATGCCCCGTGTCAGAAAATCAAAGTAAACCTTGAACTTTTTTATATTTAAAAAAAAAAAAGTCTGATTTAAGCGGTTTCGCGGACAGGAGGGGGCTCAGATCTCAGGTCATACAGGGGGTGCTTTCTTCCTCTCCTGTTTTTCTGCATGGTTCGGACTGCGCCACATGGACACGTGGGATTCGCTAGCAGTTTTACAAGATGTCTGCGGGAGGGATAGCCATTATTCTGACAGCGATAACAGCGATCGTAACGATGGCATGCACTTCCTGGGTAGAATTACGGTGTCTGTGCTGCCCGGGCGCATTGCACAAATGACATAAATCACCCGCACGCCCAGCTCCCTTACCTGTCTTACAGCGCACGTGCGGAAGGACGAGTGCAGCAGCGGTGCCCTAAACGTAATGACTACGAGCCCTGTTCTTTAGCCCCCCCCCCCCCGTCCCACGCCTGCTGATTAGCGGCCCTGTTCTTTAGCCCCTGTCCCGTAACCGCTGATTACGAGCGCTGTTCTCTCGGCCGCTCCGCTCCGCGCGCTCCTGTCTACCCCGCCGCTCGCCGCTCGCCGCCGCTGTTGACAGTCAGCTTAGTGGCCTCGCTGGGCGGTAATTGGGATGTTGACGGATCCGGGCTGGGTTCGAGGGGAGCTGCTGCCCGTGCCGAGCGCGGGCAGGGTGAAGGGAACGGAGGGGCCGCGCTCCGCGGCTCGGTTTCGGGATGATTGATGGAACCGCCACGCCGGGGCCTTCGTCAGTATAAACGACCCTGTCAGAAGCATCTCAGATCAGGTTTTTTGGCGAGCGTTAATTGGTCGGAGGGCCCTGTGGAGATAATGGATACTCCCCGTTCCGTTGCCCCCGGTGACCACACCAGGCTTCTCTCCTTGGGCTGCACCCGCGTGCGGGAATGTGGCCGAGCTGCTGAGAGACTCGGAGCCATGTGGTCGTGGGTTTAAGTCCCAAGTGGGCCGTTACTGTTGACCCTTCAGTCAAGGTACTTATATACAGTATAGCACATAGTTTTGATAACTATTCAGCTGTGTAAATATACGATAACGTGTGTCAGCTGTGGGAAAATATAATCATAACTCTAATGAAATGTGAACTCCTGTGGCCAGTGGTCTTTGAAATGTCAGGCGTCGATCCAACAGCTACATTAATCTTATCCATAAGCTACAATTCTCTACCCAGCACATGTGCTGTGCAGGCTTGTGTTACATTTTAGCCTTAAGCTATTTGTAGGCATTATACGGTATTACCTAAACAAATACTCAGCAAAAGTGATATGTGTCTGAAAAGGATCTCAGTTGCAGTTGTAAACCTTGGAATTTCATGTGAGGATAAGGTTGGGATTCAGCTGTGTGTGTGTGTGTGTGTGTGTGTTATTCTAAAGGCAGAAAGTTTAAATGCTTCAAGTGTGGAGATTTTGAGAAAAGTAACTTTGCCAAATTCATTTTACTGTGGGTTTTCTGTCCTGCATTAAGGAAAGATGGCAAAAAGGCAAAAAGGTTTCTGTAGAAATGTTTTGCAAAGAGAGAAGTCAGAAAGGAAACTAAATGACAGTGGCAGATAATTATGGTCAAAAGGAGATAAAAAATATGCAGAGAATAAATAGTAAGGACATGACTGGGTAGCAGCCAACAATGACCTATTAGAGTGTTTAAAATAAAAGGCCATGGTGTATGTTCTGAGGTATAAGGGCATAGTGTTTAAAATCTTTGTGTAAGAGAGTTTGTATACATTTTGTACTCCAACAAAAAACAAGTCAATATTATTTCTTTCTTCTAATAGTTTTATGTGAAAGCTGCCGCATATTGTATACACTCAGTGGTACTTACAGTGTGTTCCAGTCTGTCCATGTGCAAATTATCTATTGTGAGTTATTATGCACATCTAACCAAAGATTATAATTTGTTATATTAACCATAAACCAAGAACACATGAAGTATTGACCACAGCAAGTGTATCACACTTCTTCGAAACAATGAGATGTTATTTCAATTTCATTGCTTAATGAGGCGGTTCAGGGAGATACAATGCATTTTTTTTTCTAGCGAGGTTAATTATTTTAGCTTAGCGTGTGACAATTTAATTGGCGAAAACTCCAAGAGGAATGTAGTTTTGTTTGTTTTTATGTTTTTTTGTTTGTTTGTTTGTTTGTTTTACCAGTTCCACACTGCAGTTTAAGTCTTCTCCTCCAGCTATAGCATCAGTTTATGCTGTCGTCCTGTAAATGTGTTTTAAGGGCTCTGACATGCAAAAACACAGAACGCTGCACCCCTAGTCTGTCGTCAGGAGGCAGAACAGCTTGGTGGTTCTTGCACTTTGGGTAGTTAAGAACCGCCCAGGAGCGAAACCCCGATACAGAGTCTCTCACACTTGCATGGGAAAGATCTAGTCGGAGATTACCAGAAATTTATCTCACTTTCCAGATGAGAAACTGAGAAAAAGCCTGCTTATCTCTCTTTTTTTTTGCTAAGTACCTGACCCAGAAAAAGATAATTATCAGCGCCAGCAAAACTTTTAGCAAACACAATAGAGATCACTTTCTTCATTGACCCCTGTTGGAAACAGAAATGAAACTAAGTAGAATATGTTTTAAGATTAATATCATCTTGTTCATGTGCATTTTCAGTACTTTCCCAAGCTGTTCACAGGCTAAATGGTGCTCATTTCATTACATGGCTTAACAGTAAAGAATGGAATTGTTCTCAAGATGTGCTTTATAAAATATATGAATCTTATCTGAATGGTACTGGTACCTGTAAATGAAGATTGTTTCACTTCAGGATTATTTGTTCCCTATATACTTTGAAAACAATATAAACTCACAAATCTGTTTTTATGAAATTTTGTAATGACATATTTCAGCAGCAACATGGCCAATTACATACTCCTGAATGTTGGTTCAACTCATTTTGAACAAAAACTATTTCCAGCAGAGAAATTCTGTTTGCTGAAAATGCCATTGGACCGAGTGTGCACAGAGCCATATGTATGAGAAGTGGCTTTATGGACATTAACCCCACTTTGTACTTCTGCCATGTTGATACTGCCCTGGGGGCATCCTTACGCTAGCTAAATTACTGGATAAGAGCAGAGGTGGGACTTTTGGAACAGGTGTTCCTTGAGTACATCCCACTAAATCCTCCTGTGAGAAAGGAGATTTCCTAAGGCCCTCAGCTCTGCCATGGTAATCCACAGCATGGAAACTCGCATATAAAACAATGCCACAAAGCTTGCTCTCCCATGAAGGGAGATGTGATCGTCTGGCTCAGTCACAGTTGATCCATTTAGGACATTAGAACCTCAAAATATTTGCAGATGATAGAGTGCATTAATGAAAACAAATAAAATGGTAAAAATCAGGTTTTAAAAATAGCTACTGTAAAACTTCCTTCAGACTTTAAATCTCTAACAAAAGCCACGTTTAATCGCTGAAACAAAAACATAAAAATGATATCAAAAAAATGTCCAGAAATGAAAATACATAACCGTGGTAACAGGCAAGTAGTTCAACAGTATCCGCAGCAGGGTAGCTAACATATGGCTGCCAGAAATGGCTACTCTGTACAGTGCTTTACTGTGAACCTTCCATTTGGATTAGTACAGCTGCATACCAAACAAGATACATACATTTTATTAAAATCATGTATCAAAATCAACCTATGTTTGAATATTTGGTCATAAGACAGTGGGCGATTCTTTTCCACAAAGATCAATTAGAGCCCAGTTTGGAGTCCTGCCCAAATCGCTGATATTATACTGAAGGTTTGAACTGGGATAGGAAAGAGGGCTCCTTTCCATAACCTGGATTAAAAAAAAAAAAACTTTGTCAGATGTGAACTTGGACTGCGTCATATGACCTTCCTTGACTTCTGTGGATCCTGAAAGTACAGTGGTGACTTGTCGAGGACTGCTCATAGCAGTATTGCTTGCAGTGGTGGGTCCATTTCAAGATGGACTGACCTGGCTGAGGGAGACAGAATGGCTCTCTGTCATGGGTTGAGAGAGATGATTAAGAAGGAGCCCTTCAGATTCTTGTAGGAAACTGATTGGGGGGGGCGGGGGGGGGGGGGGGGGGGGGCGGTCATTTAAATCTATATGTGGATCCTATATTAATGGAAAAAAGTTGTTCACTTTTTTGTTACAGTGTTGTTCATCTTTCAGTTACAGTATGCTCAACTTTTGAACCAGTTTTTAGTTAATTTTAGTTATGGCTGAACTCAACAAACTAGCACTTTGCATTCAATAGTGATTCAAAGTTGAGGCCAAATGTCGATTGAATCCAGGCCAACATTTCTGAGGGAAATGAACCAACTTTGGATAGAAATAAAAACCCCTCCTAAAGAGAGCGTTTGTTCTGAGTAGCTCACTGAAGTCTAAATTTAGCTTACTAGAGTCTACCTTTCTGCTTTCTAGTGTCTACTCCACCCCTGCACATAAACATCCTCTTGTGGACTCAGCCTTTAACACTTCATCTGCTGAAGTTTACCTTCAGTCTGTCAATATTAAGCGGTGGGATTGCTCTGCGCCCCGATTAGAAACTGAACCTTGACGTAGAAGGACAATCTGTGGCGTCAGTTTTCTTTTTGCCTTTCACGTTTTTAACCAATGCTATGCAGGGGCCACGCAGACCTCCCTCTCTTTACACAACAACTGATTCTGGTTATTTGGCTCCACTCTGTCAGCTGATCAAGATCAGTGAATCTCTGGTTCATCTCTGGAACACTGATCAAAAAATATGTAAATAAACAAGTAAATAATACCTTTGCCCTCTTAAGTGTGTCATTGTTTTAGAAGGATGCGATTGGCTGTGTGCTGGCTTTGATGAAACCTTCACTGACAGTAATAGCCTATATAAGGGGGCTGGGGGTTGTTACGGTAACCCTGTGTCCGGAAGGCGGACTTCAGCGGTGGTTGTGTGTTTGTGCAGCCCGCAGCACCTCTCGCTCTCTGGTGTATGCCGGCCCCAGCGCGCCGCGTATCCGGCTTGAAAGCGGCCGTTGAGATGGATGACGTCCATCGACCTGGACTGTTTGCTTGTTTCTGCTGGAAAGGCACAGCGGGGAGAGGAGAGAGACGCTTGAGCCGCACGCCGTCGACCGTGAGGCTTGTGCGCGTCCCTGCAGGGGCCTTCCAGGGCCTGGGGGGGGGGGGGGGAGACATCGATCCGGGGGCCGGCTTTCATGAAGCGGAGCTTTGCTCAGCTCGGACCCCCCCCCCCCCGGGGCAGCTGAGAGCAAGCAGAGCGTCAGAAACTCATCCCTCGTCTTCTGAGAAAGAAACCTGGTCCCGAAAAAAAAACTGTATTGCACTACAAAGAACGTAAATAGAAACATGCTCTATTGGCCATGTTCCTGGAAAACAGTAAACAGTTACAAAATACCTGCACCGTGAATATCTGTCCCTTCTTAATGGTTACAGGAATGCCTGAGGTTCACCTGATTGAGTCGTTAACTAACGAATTGCGGTTTGGACGGTTCCCCGGTAAATGTGCGGGGGCCCCCCCAAATTAAAATTTTATCTTTAACGTTGGAGAGTTATTTCGTAACCCGCTCCAATTTATCGGCTGAATGGGATCATTACGGGAGAAGCGGTGCTGGCGTGTTTGTGGGTAATCTAACCTTGTAAGGATTTATGAGCGTTAATCATTCCGCATTCTGCCAATTTAACAGGCATAATGTCTCCCTGCTGCTGTTTCATTTAGCCTGGCAACCGGCACGTTCCTGTGAAATAGCCCGCGGCAATAAATGCCTTCTGTACGCGCTTATTTGCTCGCTGGCGGTTTGAAGGTGTTTAATCGTGTTATTGTCGAGATTTAGTGCAGCGGGGATTTGTCGGTTGTGCTCTTGCGGGGAGTCCGTAAAGAGCATTGTTAGCTTCCGCCGCAGATGAAGTTCAGAGGGACTGAAATCCTAGCACAAAGGGGCGTGGGAGGCTGTGGATTGCGCCGTGGATGTATTGCAATGAGAGGAGCTGCACCACGGGCTATTCAGGCTCTCTGGAGCTTATAGCTGTCCCTTTAACAGACCAGAATGCATTCATACAATACAGAAATTATGACTATCATAACAAGGACAAAAAAGAGAGAAATAGGATATTTATTTGCATAACTACATTTTACACTGAATACCTTTTAAAAAAGCTTTTATAGCAATGAAAAAACAATGAAAATCTAAATTTGTTTTGAGATGTAAAGCTGAATTCCAGAGATTGTTAGTATTCAATTCTTTTTTTATTATATTGATTACTGTTTCACTGGGTTTTGCACTGCCAATATAATGAATTGTTAATAGTATGATAATAGAACCTTTGCATTTGCCTATAGCAGATTTTTAGGTGAATGAGTTTCCAAAAAATAAATGAATAAACCCAGTTTTCAGGATGTGTCTGTAAATGCTCTTGGAGCAAAACATCCTTGGCATTCTTTTATGAAGTGCTTTTCAGTGCGCGCGGCAAACGTAAACACCAATTTGTCCCGCACCACAAATTACCCTGACTGGAGAAGCACTGTGGTCGAAAATTGGGCCGCATTCACAATTTATCAATATTTTTCATCGTCATCCATTGTTTGCTTTCATGAAAAGAATATTTTCTTTTGGAGGTTTTTTTTATTAATTTGTTTATTTTTTCGGTTTTAATCCGTAAGAAATTGTCAACCCCCCCGCCCCCAAATGGGTCACAAAAATCACCACAGGGAGGCATGGGCAGGGATAGTTATTAAAGACATCAAAAGAACTCTCTATTTGTCATACTCTGGATAAACCAGGCCAATCGGCCTTTTCCCTTCAGCTGCTTCTTTCTCCCAGACAATGCTGAGGCACCTCATTTTTCAGCAACAATGAAATGTTGAGCCTGACTTTTTTTTTTTCTCTCACAAAAAAATTGCCAAGGTGTGACGATACCTTGGTAAGTTGTAATTGGCTGGGGAAAACTTGCTCTGCATATGTTCTGAAGGGTGGGCCACCCCACTGACCTGTCCCTGATGGGACGCGCTTCTCACGGCCCCGCCTTGCTGGTCAAATGTTGGAGGATGTCATAACCTAAAGCGTTTTGGTTTTAGAGAGGGTCGCTGCGAGCATACACAGGCCAAGCTGCACCACCTCATTTGTTTGTCTGTGTGCTTCGTCATTGAGCTTATTCGCCAGTAATCCTCAAGAGTCCCTAAACCTTAAAATATCTGATGAAAATTGTTTGCTAAAAATGTATTCTCCCTTTTAGACAGACTTTTGCTGATGTGCTGTGTACGAGACTGAGGGTCACTTTCATTCTCCCCTCATCCCTGCACACATCTGCAGATTCTAATCGGTGCTGTTTAATCAGTTCCATCTGCCTATTAAGCATTCATTTCAAGTCAAGAGTTATGTCAGGAAATATTTTGTTAAATTAGCAAGCTACCATGGTTTTACACTTCTTTTTCTAACACACATTTCCCCAACTCTCCTTTTTGCTAATGGCTTTGAATAATTTTTTGAGAAAAAAAGTTTAGCTTGACGCAATATCAGGTGGTTCCGTCATGCTGCTTTCATGGCATGTTTTGTCGGCCACAATCGTTCTGCCTGCCACCCGCATCCCCGCTCGGAGCGGATCCTGGGTGAGCAGCAGTGAGGAGCTGATTCTGGGTGAGCAGCAGTGAGGAGCTGATTCTGGGTGAGCAGCAGTGAGGATCTGATTCTGGGTGAGCAGTGAGGAGCTGATTCTGGATGAGCAGCAGTGAGGAGCCTATTCTGGGTGAGCAGCAGTGAGGAGCTGATTCTGGGTGAGCAGCAGTGAGGAGCCGATTCTGGGTGAGCAGCAGTGAGGAGCCGATTCTGGGTGAGCAGCAGTGAGGAGCTGATTCTGGGTGAGCAGTGAGGAGCGGATCCTGGGTGAGCAGCAGTGAGGAGCTGATTCTGGGTGAGCAGCAGTGTGGATCTGATTCTGGGTGAGCAGCAGTGAGGAGCTGATTCTGGGTAAGCAGCAGTGAGGAGCTGATTCTGGGTGAGCAGCAGTGAGGAGCTGATTCTGGGTGAGCAGCAGTGAGGAGCTGATTCTGGGTGAGCAGCAGTGTGGATCTGATTCTGGGTGAGCAGCAGTGAGGAGCTGATTCTGGGTGAGCAGCAGTGAGGAGCTGATTCTGGGTGAGAAGCAGTGAGGAGCTGATTCTGGGTGAGCAGCAGTGTGGATCTGATTCTGGGTGAGCAGCAGTGAGGAGCTGATTCTGGGTGAGCAGCAGTGAGGAGCTGATTCTGGGTGAGAAGCAGTGAGGAGCTGATTCTGGGTGAGCAGCAGTGTGGATCTGATTCTGGGTGAGCAGCAGTGAGGAGCTGATTCTGGGTGAGCAGCAGTGAGGAGCTGATTCTGGGTGAGCAGCAGTGAGGAGCTGATTCCGGGTGAGCAGCGTGGGACCCAGTCAGCTTTTCATTGCCGTGCCCCTCGGGGCCCCTTGCCTTGTGAAGCGTTTGTCACGGCAGGGAATGGGAGCAGGTGATGTGTGACAAGGACAAAGTGCTTTGATGAGCTTGCTAAAAAAAAGAAGAAAAAAACGTTGATCCGTTACAGAAGACTTCTTCCACAGAGACCATCCTGGGTGAGTGTGGGTTTGGGGTGGGGGAGTCTGTGGATGTTCCACATGCCATCGAGTGAGATGTCCTTGCACATGTGGCTTCTCTGCGCCACCCCCCTCCCCAAACCCCACCCCCCCATCTGTGCTCAGGTCATACAAAAGATTGTATTTTGACGTCAGTACGGGGCAGCGCGTTTGATTCGTATCGCTCGCCAGAAGCGGGGGTCCTCCGGATATCATCAGGGAGAGAGTCTGACTCAGACCGGACCGTAACAACCCCCACGCCCCTTCACTGTCCTGTCCTCCCTGAGGTGTCCTCCCCTTCTCAACGTTAACACAGTGGCTGTTCGACAGTTGTTTCTCAGTCAAATTAGATTTTAAACTGATAAACATTGCCAGCTGTAACATCTGCTCACCTGTGAGGCTTTTTGCATGTAAGACTCAATAAAACATATTTGAATAATAATTCAGTATTCAATCCACACTTTCCCATTCCCACTCCCATTCACTGTTCCTCTCGCAAATCCCAGTTATTTTACTTAAACACAACTGTCAAGCATTTAGTATACACTGATATTTGCCGGAGAATGACAGTAAAAATTACACTTGAATCTGAGTGTGAGAGTGTGGGAGGGAGTGAAGAAGTCATTCACACCTGAAATGGTACCACTTCTGACAGCGCGAGTTTCTCACGGAGAATTGTCGTTTCTGACTTTAAATTTGACTGCAGTAAGAATGGGAACAACAGTAATGTCATTGTTTGCGTCTTAAACAATTAGTTGTTTAATTTGCGTGTAGAACTTGTTTCCGATGCAATACAATGTAATGAACTTATGGTTTAATAAAAGCTGATGTTTTTAATGCGAGAGGTGCTCTTTGTAAATACTTCAGAAACTATGGGCCAGATTTACATACGTAGAACTTGCGCCGCAAATTGCAGCCTGATGAGGGTATGTTGCTGCGCTCGCAGTCTGAAATTAACATCTTATTTCCTAAGGCCTCAGCTAATTACGCAATGAGCCAATGGGACTGCCTACCAACTGCATTTTTCATATGAAGCAGACATTAAAAGGCCCAGTTCAACAAAAAAAAATTTCAAAATTGAACTGAGTGCACTGAATACACAGTAAAGTTTTCAGTGTTAGTTCAACTGTAACAGAGTTCTGACCATATTCGACTCATATAAACTCTGTAAGAGTTGATTTAACACTGAACGTTGGATGTAGGGAAATCGATGTATTGTCTGGTGCCACCTAAGAGCGTAGGCTATCCAGCATTATAGACAGCGCAGAACAAAATGCATTCATCCCAGCTGTGGCGCCAATTGTCGATTGAATTGCCGAGTTGCAGGGAGCTTGATGGAATGGGAATGTGATGGGGGTTCTAGGTAATCTTTTATTTTTCCCAAAAGAGTAATTATTTCTGCACCTGAAAATAGTCACAAACGGCTTAGTGAATCTGTTCCTATGAAAGTTGAGTTCAATTTATTCTTCACACACACACATACACATGGAGACACACACGCATACTCTACATACACACACAGTATGTGCCATATGTCTAAAGTGCAGACTCCAAAACATTGAAACCCATCGTAACTTAAGAGTACACAGTGTGTGCCCTTTTTAAGCAGGTGGCAGTTTGGGTGCTTTGATGGTTTGTGATGTTTCTAGGCTGATTGTCCAGCCTGTAAATCAGTCAGTCAGAGCATAAGGTGAAGCGGACAGCGAGGCTGTTTCAGAATACAGGGCATGAGGGCCATCTTTAAGGGCACACAGGGCCCAAATCCTCGTTACTAAAGCAAGAAAAAAAATTGTGTGCTTCCCCACTCCCTTTTCTCCCTCCGTCTCACATTCACCCTCTCTCCCCTCATTCCTTGCTTTTTCACACTCTGTGACTTCTCTCTCTCTCTCTCTCTCTCTACATATTTCTATATGCACTAGCCAAGCACATAATTATGCCGTGATCTGCGATTTTTGTGTGTGTGTGCGTGCGTGCTTTTCCTCACAAAGGAAGTGCAGACTCCACCGTTTCTCCGCAGTCTAATAATCTGCTGTGAATGAAGGGCAGACAATGCCGAGTTCCTCCCTGTGAATGGAGGCCAGGCGCAGCGTCTTCTCCTTCGCTTCGGGTGGAACCCAGGAAACGCTTCCCTAGCACTGCCGGAGCGTACCAGAAACAGGCCGTCAGCAGCGCGAGCTATCTTATTGTTTGGTGTTAAGAGTCTCGGCGTAAAAAGGATTGAGGGTTTAGCGTTAAGTAGCAACTTCCTTAATGAGGTGGGGTCTGCCGCGAGCTGAGCTCCTGGAAAGATTGCCTTCATCTCTCACCTGATGTTAGTCATTAGAGCTGTTGTTTGAACGCTTTAAATTGGTAGTCAGGTTGTGTTTGTTTGCTCGTGTAAAGACCCTGCTGCCTACTTAAGTTTGTCAGCCTGTTTACAGGGATATCATTGTTAACGCTCGCTTGTTAGCGGCGCGCTGTTGCATTAATTAAGCCGAACACACTCAGTACTCAGCAGAACTGAAAACGGAATACAAGCAATCTGAGAGTTTGTGATTGTTACAGTGGTTTTCCACATTTTTATTTGTTTGTTTTATTTTATTACGCGTTGTCCTGTTAGTCCCTTTCTGCTGCATCTTTACCAAATGAATGTGAAAGCTCGTTAGTCACAGCGAGTTAAAGAACACACGGGCATTTAGCATAAGCCACGCCCTGCACGCCACACCCCGTGCGTAGAACACGCATGACCGCGGTCAGCGCACATGCAGATCACGGTCACGTCGCGACAAACCGCTAGATTCAGTTAAACACACTTAGTCATATGCAGTTATGCCAATAAGGATCAACCTTAATTATTATTACGACTTGAAATCCAAGAAATAGGTGTGGCCTAAAAATTTTGGGTACCCGGGCTGGAGGAGGGAGCTTTTTAGCTTTTCTTTATGTTCATATTCTCTCCTTATTTGGTGAAATATGACATACTATGTTGGACTTATAAATTATGACTATGTAGTAGTAGACTAGTAGTGCTTTCACTTTCACTCATTCAGGATATTTTTTTAAAGATGCATTAATACCGGTTTTTGCTTGTGAAGAACAGCTTGTTATCTGCCTTTTACTCTGGACGTGGAAATCATTGGCTCTCTGTGTTTGATTTTTCACACATCCTTGTTTTTCTTGCCATCACGATGAAATTCACTCTCATTTTTTAATGACCTTGAAATGAAAAATCTGGCAAATGTTGTGGAGAGTCTTACTCATGTTACACATTTATTATTTGAGATTTGTTGTTTTCTGCCATTTGTATCTCATTTTATTTGTTGCTGGCATTGTTGACATTTTCAAGTAACATGGCATAGAATGGCACTTCCAGAGCCAGAAATGAAACTTTTTTGTGTCCGTGACTATGCACTAGTATCCATCCATACATACATACATACATACATACATACATACATACATACATACATACATACATACATACATACATACATACATACATACATACATACATACATACATACATACATACATACATACATACATTCATGCATTCATTCATGCATTCATTCATGCATTCATTCATTCATTACTTCCACTGGAGAATAAGAGTTTACTGGCAAGTTTACTGGCTCCATTGTATATCTTGAACTAAAATGTATTAATTGCCTGGAGTGCTTTCTTCTTACTGAGAGAGAGAAAGGTAGATATTGAGTGAGAAAGTGAGACATAGAGAGGGACAGAGGAGATGGGTGAATGGAAGGAGGGACTTGGCTAAGAGATGGAGGGAGACACACAGAAAGAGGGGAGAGAGAGAGAAGGAGAATGTGATAGAGACAAAAGGAGGGGAGAGAGGACAAGAGGGAGGAAACAAGTCGTAGAGAAGCGGGGAGTGAGACGGAGGGAGGGAGGGAGAGAGATAAAGGAGTGGGGGGTGAGCGGGAAGGAGAGAGCGTTGGCGACGGTGAAGGCTGTAGCTCCAGGGGAAATGTGAGGGGCCTCACTGTGAGGCCTTGTTAAGCTGGGGGAGGTATGGGGGGGGGGGGCTGGGGTCCCTGGGAGCAGGGATAGCTGGGGGAGGTATGGGGGGGGGGGCTGGGGTCCCTGGGAGCGGGGATAGCTGGGGGCCCTCCCACTCGGCAGCGCCGTTAGTAAAGAGCTCCTGAGCTGCCCAAACTGATTTATTCATCTCCCCTTTGTTGTGGGCGCTCTGAGCCTCAGCGCTGCAGGCGAGCGCGCGGAGGAGCGTTCGGAGAAGGGCGCCGGAACGCTCAGGCGGGTCGCGGGCGGAGTGCCGCCCGGGGACGTCCGTGCCCGCGGGGGAGAGGTTCAGGGGCCAGGCCTGACCCAGACTGAACCCCAGAGCTCCGGTTCACACCGGTCACGCTGACCGAGCGCTGGCTTTGATGTCTCTGCTGCTCTCTGTGTGTGCGCTTAAGGGCAAGACGGGAGTGTGTGACGCAAATCGGTGTAATTGTGCTTTTTCTTATTGAATATGAGGAAACCATCTCATGTGTCACTCGCCATTGTGTATTACTTTGGGTTGTTTTTACTGGTGCAGTCTGTAGGGTGGCAGTGCAAGTCCCACTGTGTGGGCAGGGGTTCAATTCCCTGCTGTGGCACTTTCTCTACACTGGTCCTTTCTTTGTTACCCTTCTCTATTTATCTGAATAAATTAAAAATAATGCAAAGGGGGGCTGTCCTTCCATCCTTTTAAAAAGACAAAGAAAATTGTACAGTCCACTGCAGACTTCATATACCCAAGTCACCATAGAGTAAAATGCTTTTGCCCTCAGTAAGTTTTAGCCTATTATTACAATTTGGGGAAAAGTTAATTTAGCTCAGCAGATGCGAGTACTACTTAATCATCCTGGGGGTTACAAGCTTCCTGGTTGTAGAAACCGTTGTCGTTGTAGTCACAATCACTGAACAAAACTATTTGAGATTAATTTATTTTACTTTATAGAACCCGGTAGATTAAAGGAAACATGTTTGAGCGTGATTTTCCAGATTTCCATTCTTGCCACGCCTGAGCGACCGGGTCCCTCCCTCAGCCAGAGCTCGAGCGTAAAGGTGCTGTGAAAGACTAAGAGCTCAAGTGTAAAGGTGCTGTGAAAGACTAAGAGCGTGAGCGTAAAGGTGCTGTGAAAGACTAAGAGCGTGAGCGTAAAGGTGCTGTGAAAGACTAAGAGCGAGAGCGTAAAGGTGCTGTGAAAGACTAAGAGCGAGAGCGTAAAGGTGCTGTGAAAGACTAAGAGCGAGAGCGTAAAGGTGCTGTGAAAGACTAAGAGCGCGAGCGTAAAGGTGCTGTGAAAGACTAAGAGCGCGAGCGTAAAGGTGCTGTGAAAGACTAGGAGTCCGAGCGTAAAGGTGCTGTGAAAGACTAGGAGTCCGAGCGTAAAGGTGCTGTGAAAGACTAGGAGCTCGAGCGTAAAGGTGCTGTGAAAGACTAAGAGCTCAAGCGTAAAGGTGCTGTGAAAGACTAAGAGCGCGAGCGTAAAGGTGCTGTGAAAGACTAAGAGCGTGAGCGTAAAGGTGCTGTGAAAGACTAAGAGCGTGAGCGTAAAGGTGCTGTGAAAGATTAAGAGCGTGAGCGTAAAGGTGCTGTGAAAGACTAAGAGCGTGAGCGTAAAGGTGCTGTGAAAGACTAAGAGCGAGAGCGTAAAGGTGCTGTGAAAGACTAAGAGCGTGAGCGTAAAGGTGCTGTGAAAGACTAAGAGTGAGAGCGTAAAGGTGCTGTGAAAGACTAAGAGCGCGAGCGTAAAGGTGCTGTGAAAGACTAAAAGTGGGCCAAGCAGTGCCGGCTCCTGCTGACCTACCTTGCGAAAGGTTTCAGGAACAAAGTTGTGACAGGAGGGGTCCTGGGCGGCCGCGGCGCGGGCGCGAGGCAGGGCGGGGAGGGGCGCGGGCCGCGTGATGAATCGCCGCGCCCGGGTGCCGTCGTCCTCATAAGTCAAGAGTAAACGAGCGCAGAGAGCGCCCGAAAGGGTTCCGCGTGGCATCGCGGAAAAGAAAAAAAACAAAAAATGCGCAGCCTGACAGAGGAGGAGGAGGAGGAGAGCGAGGCACGGTGCGCGCGCGGCGTGTTGGATAGCCCGAAGATCCCCCTCAATCTTGCGCGCGAGGTACTCCCCACGGCGAGACGCGGGTTTTTTTATAGCGCAAAGATCCCCGGAAAAGTTATTTCACCCTCTGACAGGCCTCATGTTAATGACGAGCGTAATATACTGAGGGATAACGGGTAAGCCACTCCGGGATTCTGCTCAAACTTAATTTAACAAAGGAGGACTTAGAGGCTGTGTAAATCAAAGTGGGGCCGGCTGAGCCCAGAAGTGATCCTCGCGCTGCTATGGCGAAAAGCAGGAATCTGTGTTCCCTTATTGACTGGTGCGGCAGCCGGACCCGAGGCTAGTGTAAATAAGAATTCTCCTCAGTGTTTCACCTCAAACATGAAGAAAACATTTTTTTATCCTCCTTGTAGAAATGTTTCTATGGTGTATAATGCCAGTCAGCAAGCATAAACCTTTTATTGTTTTATTTTATTATTTTATTTCTGCTTTATTTACTATTATTTTTTTTCTTTTTTCATCTCTTAGGATGGATGTATGGCCTTAGTCTATGACACAGACAAGGACAGCCTGACTTTTTCAGATGTTTGCTGTCTCAGACATAAATCCAAACAGAAATAAGCTCTGTGTAGAGTTCTCTGCTGTTTTCCTCAGTAGCCAGGAGGTTAAGTATATTGGTTTTTTACGGTACTGCTTTCCTCTGCTGTAGACGTAACACCACGGTGGCAAAGTTGGAGGAGAGAGCACGTAGCCTCCATGTATCACGCGCTCTAGGGGGCCCTATCTTGCGTGCTCTATGGTAATGAAGATCGTTTGTTAACTTCCCGCGAAAGGCCACGCTCTCTCCCGCTGCCCTTTTCAGCAGCCTGCGTGACTCGTACCGGAGTAAAAACAAAAAATGTAATCATGTACCCCCCCGCCCCCCCCTCCCTCCACTAGCGTCCTGGAGAGAGCCGGGGAGCGCAGTATGCAGAACGAGGAGGAACGTTATCAATTCTCTGTACCTGGTTATTATGACTGTAATTATTACGGGGAAAATGACCCGCCCTATTTCATCCAGCGGACGTGCGGCTGGGCCGGCTGACAGGCCCCCTAATCACATTGTGTTTCTGAAAGATGTATCGGGTTGAGCTGGGGGGAGAGGGGGAGGGGGAGGGGGGGGGGAGGCCGCTGTGGGTTAATTAGAATTCAGGCGGCTGTGTTTCGCGGTGGCGGCTGTGTTTCGCGGCGGCGTCTCTCCGCGTGCGAGCCCGGCTGAGCCGGCCCCTCCCTCCAGGAGGCGGGCTCTCCCTCGCTCGCCGGACGCTCCCTGTTCGGCAGACGCTCATTGTCGAGAACAGATTGCGCCGAACGAACGTGAAGGTGTGTATGCGGAATCGTAAAACTCAATAAACAAGCGTCGGTTTGGACTGATGAGAAACGGCGTCTGAAAGAGGTGACTGGTCTGTGTCCAGCGCGTGCTCAAAAAGTCTGGCCCCCGTGTTGCCGTTCACTGTGGGCATTCGCGCGATTGATCTGCACGCCATATTTATTGCTCATGACTCTGCCTCGTTTTAAATCATTGGGCTTTGACTAAAAAGCATTTTGATGTTATTCTTCGCCAGGGAATAATCCATACTCAACCCCTTCATCCCTCCCATCTACTCATCTTGCTCGAGATGCGTTTGTCTGCTTTCTTCTCGTCAGTCTTTGTTGTTTTGCGACTGCCCAAAGACAAAGAGTCTGCCCTCATGTCCCAGCTCTATTAAAGCCGAGCGAGCGACGACAGACAGAACAACAACAAAACAGCCCCCCCCCCCCCCCGCCCCCCCCGCAGACGAGCTTATGTTTTCAATTACGGGGAGTATTCAGGGACTGCGCCGCTTATCGAATCGCTCGCCGCCCGGGCCGTCCGCCGCGTACCTGGAAGGGCTCAGATTACGCTCAGGCCGCGGCTGTCCAGCGCAGCGGTTCATTCAGAGTCGCCGAATCCGACCCTTTTAAAAGGCGCTCGTCGCGCGTTTCCTGTGTCTACCCGAGGCTGCAGAAGCCTCACTGGACCCCACGCACTCTTCAGTGTGGGCCCACGCTTTCTGGTCTTTTCAGAAAACTGGGTCCTCGCGCACTAATCGTTTAAGTGAGCTAATTAAAAAAGCCCTTGATTGAGGGATACTGGGGTGTAAATTATTCAATCTGCCAGGGGTTGACTGAGCTTTTGGTCAGGAAGTGTATACACAATGTCTGCCTGATTAAGCTACAGGGAGGAGCAAGATCTCACTTAGACTGCAGATGGATGTTTATTTTAAGTACTGTACACTGTAGGCCTGGCCTTTTGCAGCACCGTCAGACACCCTTTGCATTTAATTGATGTACATTGTATATAATGTACGCATACGTACAGTATTTTAACCCATTGGCCACTGATGTGATCACTAACTCATTTGTCTTTGAAGCAGTGGTAGATATGCCCATGTGCTCTACATTTTGTTCACACTGTGAAAATTGTTGTTGTTTTTTTTAACTGTGGAGAATTTCCCTTGAGTTCACGTACTTGCATACATGCATGTCCACCCACACCCACGCACGCACGCATGCACACATTGATCTGTACATATATGACTAGATGCTGCAGTTAAGGATGTGGTGTCATGTTCTGAACTGCACTCGTTCCACTGTACGTGTGTGGCTTTGTGTTCTGTTTACTGCGCTCCTTTTAGTCAGTCAGAGTGCAATAGTCCCCCTTGTTTTTCGCCGCTCATTTTCCCCTCCTGATTGCTCAGTAAATATTTCTCCACGTAAGAGCTGCCGTTGATCCGCCCTGAGGCGACATGTTTGGAAACAGCTGGGCAGTTATTAATGTTGCGGGGACATGTTCGGAGTGCCAGTCTCTCTGTGTCAGTGCTGCGTATTCATACACTCAGCTTCTCCTGAGCGCCGCAAGCAGCGATCTTTCTCTCTGGCATTAGCGCCTTAGCAAATACGGCACGACTTTAGCTTGTTACAAGCTAGCCAGTGTGCAGTTTAAACAGGGGCACGGTGCAGGAGTTTACACTGGTGTAGTTATCTCCACACCGTCAATACCTGTATTTTGTAATTACGATTTTAAAAATACACTTTAAGTAAATAAATAAAAGTGCAATTACAGCGTTTCAGCGTTGCCTATTTGACGTTACTAAATTAATGTAAGCACATAAAGCTTAAAAATTGGCAATAATTTGAAACATATAAATAGTACAGTTTAGCAAACTACAAGCAATTATAGTAGTAGGGGCATAGGTCTACCTGCTACCCTGTAGTCTATGTTTATATCTTAATCAAAAACAAAGTGCAGTCCAGTCCAGTCCAAAGGGACCTTTACTATATGTCTACATACATTGAGTAGGCCTACGTCTGGGTTTAAAATTGGAGTAACTAAATTAAAACAAAAATAGCCTACTAAAAAGTACCTTATGCCTTCAACAAGCAAACTGATAACTTAAGTGTCACAGACTATATAGTTAGCTAAGTTAATTATACCATATCCATATTGACCCTAACGTGAAGACATATCAATTTGTTTTCCAAGATTTTTTTTATACACATCAGCCATACCTCCCCACAGCAGGTTCCCAATTATTCTGCAGTGACATGGGGTTATTACAGCCAGTCGGAGCTTGTGTCTGTGGTGTGTGTTCGCTGTGTGAATTTCACTGGCACACCCAAATGCCTGGCCATTGTATTCAATTTTCCAGTACATTCCAAACGCATGTCCACAGCATTCAGTTTGCCAGAATATTCCAATTGCCTGGCTGCACTGGTGATCCAGCCCCTTACTGCGCATAGAGTAATTCTGCTTTCCTTGCCCCCATCCTCATGTACCTCCAACAGTAATAATGCCATATTTTTATTTATTTTATAGAAGCAACACATCAGCAAATAAATTGCTACAGTAATTTCAGTTTTCCTGACCTATAACTGTATTCATACCACTAACATTAGGCATCAAGTAATTATTATTAGCATAGAGTAAGTAGTAATGGTGGTTATCTTGATGGCTATTTCATTGTAAGCTTTTTTGATTTCATATAATCTAACCTTATTGCATTTCTTTTAATTACATGAAACGTCGCCACTTTATTATTTAAATTCTTTCTGCATAAAATTTAAGATTTTTACATTGCACCTATAGAAAACTTATTTTAACAAAGATGTGTTTTGCTAGTGTGAATGTAAACCAATAGTTCACTCCTGTTTCCCCTTGAAAAATATATTCCTGGTCTTGTCTGCTTGATTTATTGAAGTCTTACGCAGGAGGAAGCCCCAGGAAATTGTTTAAAATGGCTTTAAATTGGTTTATGATTGTCTTGTATAGGTTGGAGCCGCTAGTATTTGATATTGCGCGCTACACTTTTGGCATTTATATTAAATTGATCTCCGTTGTTTTCATCAGATGTTTGCGGAAGACTGTTAATTCCGCCGCCGAGCTCGCTGGCAGCAGGCAGCCGCCGCGTTCCATTCCCGCCGCGCGTCTCTTCTCCTGGACCGTTTTCTACGGATATTCTCATCCCTCCAGAATATCTCCTATATTACACCGAGGCAGGCGAAATAAAGAGGCGCATCTTTCTCCTGTTGAATAATGCTGCTCTCGAGGGCAAGCGCGAGCCAGCCCCAGACACGTCGCGGGAACTGAAGTGTATCTTTCCGCGTCCTGCGCCAGCGCGTGGGAGGTTTACTGACAGGCTGCTAATGAGGCCATTATCAGCTTCGGTCCTCTCTTCCTCCCCACGGGGGGCACGTCGCATCGCCCTGCATCTCCTCTCAATCGACTTATCATCCCACGGGGTTTATTTACAATAAATACATTTGTTGTAATTAATTGATGGCAGTGCGCGAGAAAGACGCTTGACTTTCTATTATTTATTGGAAATAGTTGCTTGTTCACGCACCTCCGCAACATTCCTGAAACAAAATCCCTCCAGGCCTATTTACCTCTATTTAAATGATTGGTCTTAAAAACACTTTATTTTACCGATAGGTGATTTGCTCAGTCAATGATAGGTCTGATTAATACCTGAGGGCGAGTATGTATGAATATTGACAAACTGAGAAACGGGCCTATAGTTTATAGCTCACGGAGAGTGTGGGATTCATTTTTTTGTTATTCTACAATGGCCTCTTTAATTTCCCATGTTGAATTACAGTCAAATTAGTTTTTTTCTTTTTTATGTTGATGTTCCATCATTTTAGAATTTCATACAGGGCTTAGAGCATGGGTTAATCATCTCAGCCATAATCAAACAAGTACAGTTGGAGTTCACTCACAGATCAATCACCTTACGTTTCTTGACACCCCCCTTTTACCTCTGGTGTGCCATAATGTGTAGCATGGACACACAAACAATTGATTACAAACTATTGAATTTCAAACTCTCTGAAAAATTGCTATTCCAGAAAAAAATCTGTTTGATTATTCTGATTTTCAATTTTTCAGCAATCACAACTCCCACTCTGTGCTCAGTCTCCTGCACACTTTCTCTGTAGTTACTGCACCGCATGTGCATCCAGTTTAGCCACAGCTTTTTTTTCTATTTTCTAGAAAGTAAAGATGTTGCCCACACATTGACGTCACACCCAGTGGTTGCTGAGTTTTACTGTGCAGAACAACAGATCGACAACGGTGACTGGATCTGACGCAAGCCGTGATGGTCAAAATGTTTTTCCCCTCTTTTAATTGCCATTTTCTATTCATCAGAAAGGTGTTCATTATTTCACTGCGTAAAATGTTTTGTGTGTTGTATACGTGAGGTTGAGGCTCAGTTGGATACACTGAACAAGTAATAATTATAAATAGCACAATAATAGTCGCAACTCTGTTCTATTTTTCTTTCTTGATTTATGTCACAAATGCACACGCAAAGATATTTCCTTCTTTTAGAGAAGGTGCTAATCTTTTACATTTTAAGACTGAACGCTATTTCTTGGCGCCGGTGGTGTGTGGACTTAGACGGACGCACTGCACTGTGCATGCGAGCAGCGGGAGCACGCTCTCCATGGCGATAGGCAGCCAGAGGTAAACGACTCCGTAGCTCCACACCTGCAGCCCGTGGCAGCTCGCCACTGTGGCCTGAAATTAATGGCATCGCCCCTTCCCGTTCCGCGGTGTGGTGACAGTGTTATGAAGAGCGCAGGAGCATTGTGGGTAAAAAAATAACATTTCCACAGCGAATAGCAATGGACCGTAAGATTTTACTGTGAAAAATAACTATAAAGCAGATGTATGAAGTCATTAAAAATGTCATACATAGTGCTCAATATGTTAGATGCAGTCTACTTCACAAGTGAGGTACTTAATTTGTGATTAAGTATACTGAATATTGCACAGTGGAAAGATTTTTTTTTTTTTTTTTCCTAGACCCAATTACAGAATAAGCGGGTAATGGAGATGCAATGTCTTATGAAAAGCAAAATCTTCCTGGTTTGTTGGTGATTTATTACATTATTGTCCCTGTGAGCATCTCTGTTTAAATAGCCTGGTGGAGTCAAAGCTTGAATTCATATTCATTTTTTTTACTCTCTATTGGGCAGTTAATTCACATAAAAGTTGGCATTGTAGTGATGCCAATAATGTGCATTAAAAGAATAATAAATAAGTGATCTGCCGCCTTGGAGGAAGACTATCTATGGTACTGCAAAAAAAAAACCTTCAATTCTCAACAGACAAAAATGGAAAGATTAGGAAGCCACGCAAACACTAATGTATAGTTGGCAACATATGTGAAATGGTAAACGGTAATGTACCGTTAGCAGTACATGCAAAAGGAAAAAGGTTAATGTACAGTTAGCCAAACATGATAAAGGGAATAGGGTAATGTACAGTTTGTAGCATATGCGAAAGGGGAAGGGCTAATGTGCAGTTAGCAGCACATGTGAAAGGGAAGAGCATGGACGGCAGATGACTGCAAACAAAGCCAATGGCAGCAGATACGCACTCCTTTCCAGCCCGTTAATGGAAATTCATAAAGAAAGCCAGCCAGAGCCAGCCTGCGCTAAGTCCAGAATAATACACCAGAGGAGGACAGATGTGGAGAGGGTCTGATCAGCTTACCAACAGTGTGTGTGTGAGTATGTGTGTTTGTGTGTGTGAGAATGAGTGTGTGTGTGTGTGAGAGTGAGTGTGTGTGCGTGCGTGCGTGTGTACGTGTGTGTGAGTGTGTGTTTGTGTGTGTGTGAGTGAATGTGTGCGTGCGTGCGTGCGAGTGAGTGTGTGTGGGTATGTGTGTGTGAGTGAGTGAATGTGTGTGAGTGAATGAGCCTGTGCTAGTGAGTGTACAGTATGTGTGAGTGTGTGGATATGGTTGTATGTGTGAGAGAGAGGTGTGTGTGAAAGAGTGTGGTATGTTTTTGTGTGTGGGTGTGTGCATGCGAGAGAGAGAATGTGGTATGGTTGTGTCTGTGTGTGTGCGCGTGTGTGTGTGTGACAGCGAGTGTGGTATGGTTGTGTGTGTGTGTTGGGGGGCGGTATCAAGTGTCTGTATGTAGGAAAGTGTGGTGTATGTGCGTGCATGTGTGTAAGCATTTTCACCAATCCTCACCCAGGTACAGCCGAGTACTTTTTCTCGCTAGCTCTGCTTACAGTTCTCATGATGAAGTCCGTTTCACTTTAAGCTGTTCATTCAGGGTGCAGTGGTGATTGGATGGACTGGCATAACAATGCTCCCAGGGTTTTAGCTGATAGTCCTGACCCACTGTGAACCATGTACTTGGGTGCAGGGAAGCTACAGGGCAGAGAGGCATGCTGGCCTCAGACATCTGGAGAGACTTTTGGCTTTATCTACGTGATAATATTTATCATAGACGGGAGAAGGGAGCGGTGTCAGCAAGGCACAGGCAAAGAGAGATATGCAGACACTTGCCATCTTCCTCTCTCTCGCAGACACACGCACATTCCAGCATTTCTCTTCTTCTCGGAGAACAGAGGAGACAGTCGGCTAGAGCAACTGTTTTGACTCTTCCTGCCGTAGATAAGAGTGTCTGGGTAGCACCGGCGTGCTCTCTGCCAGCCCCAGTCTCGCAGGCACAGTGCTGCAATCAGTGGGAAGTACTCCAGGTGCCTTGCCAGAGCCCCTCCCACCCGCAGCCTGAGTGGCTGACAGCCGTGCCGCTCAGAGCCTGTGGGCAGAGCTCAGTCGGCCCCTTTTGGATGATGTCACAGTCACATGGATTCTCATGTGGTCATGCTCTGAGGCAGAGACGGAGCTGTGCTGGCCAGCTGCTGCTGAGACAGCAGTGAAGGCTTTGCGCTGCCGATAGTCTTCTCTTATGGACCAGGATCTCAATAATGTATTTTGTGATTTCAGCTATGAAAGGTAAGAGACATACTGCATGTTGTAACATAGGAGTTATAAGTATTGTACCACGTATTTGGATCTAGAGTATAGTGTGTCTTGTGCTCATGGTCTTGTCAACTCTCTGTTCGGGAGCTCGCAAAAAGGAGAGAGAGAGTGAGAGAGAGGGAGAGGGAGAGGGAGAGAGAGAGGCTCTGAATGTGTTCATTACCAGGGAATTAAGCAGAGGGAAAGTCTACCAGCATGAATTGTGTTTTTTATTTTTTATTTTGCTGTGTTACAGAGCACTTTAATGTGGATGACATGCCCTGCCATGTGAATTTTTAATGTATTCCTGCATATGTTTATCTGCATCTATTTAAAATACTCATTTTTTTTGAGCTGCTGCTGTGTTATTGTGTGTGTGTTATGAGTGTGCAGAAGTGATCTGGGTGTTTTCACACAAATGCACACCTGAGGTTTCACGCAATGTGCTTTATCTACCCTGGCCCCCTGAGAAAGATAGAAGTTCCTGGTTTGGCTTTTGGGGTGGGGGGACAATGTGTGAATGTGTGTGTGTGTGTGTGTGTTTATGTGTTTGTATTTATGTGTGTGGTGTGTGTGTGTACTTGTGTTAATGTGTGTGTGTGTGTGTGTGTGTGTGTGTGCGCGTTGGGGGCGGGGGCTGCTCTGTGGACGGGAGATGTTTTTTTTATCCACTTAATCCTGTTGTTCCAGTCCAGAGGGCATCTGTTTCTCTGAGAGGGGCCGTGTGCGGCGGTGCCTTTGCTTGGCTGAGTCTCCCGGCGGCCGGCGGCCGGCGCTCGGGTCTGCAGGGCGCGGGGACCGCCCTGCCCTCTCCCGATATCGGCCGATATCGGCGCCTTGTGTTCCACTGACCTATTTTTTCTGGCTCCGGAGCTGGTAGACACGGGCGAGCGTGGGAGCGAGGCTCGCCTATCGCATCCTAGCTTAATGTAGATCCCGCACACTGGACTGAGCACGCTTAATCCCACCCCCCCCCCCCCCCCACCGCCCCCCCTCCATGCTGCCTTGCCTCCACCTAGCACAAACCCCCCTCTCACTAAGTCCTGGGAGCTGCCATTATGCCTAAACCAGGAAGCAGCAGGGATGGAAAAACCAATGGATTCTGCTGTTCAGTCCAGTGAATCTGAAATGTGTTACCACAGAGATTTTCCCCCGTTTATTTTTACCCTTCAGAAGTACGTGTGCATTCAGATGGCAGTAATGTTTCATAACCCCTGAAGTGGATGGAATCATTTGTATTTGTTAGCATAACAAAATCATGTCAGTTCACCAGATTCATGTTTGGGGGTGTGTTTGATCTAGAATTTATTGTATGTTTGGTGGGGATGTGTTTTTTGCTTTTAGTCAGCTTGGCTGTGCTATTATATTTGCATTGGCTGTGCTTATATACTAATGCTTTCAGTGAACTACAGTGAGAAGGTCCCTTTATTGGGGTCATAGGCGGAAGATCAGCTGATATTAAAATATTCATGGCTGAGGAGACTTACTGACTTTTTTGTGTAGTCATTTGCCCTCTGTTCCTGGGCCTGTTCCCTAAAATGAAATGCCTTTTTTGCATTTAATTTCACTGTATCTTCATTTAATTATTTATAAAAGACAAAAGCTGTGTTATGGAAATGGGGTTTTGAGTTCGGAAATATACTGCAGTGTAGTTCTGATATATTCAATGTTCAGTCGGGACCACTGTTGTCAAAGTTACAGTCCTTATAAACAATCGTTATGATTGGCGGTATGGCTCTGTTCTGGAAGCCCTCCCGCCCATCTATATTAGCATGCATCCATGTTTAGACTGGTAGCATGCAGCAAGCATGCATGCATACAGGAGAAAGCAGGTTTAGACCGGAAGTCTGCAGCAAGCATGCATGCAGGAAGAAGCGTATTTAGACTGGTAGCATACAGCAAGCACACATGCATGCATACAGGAGAAAGCAGGTTTAGACTGGCAGTCTGCAGCAAGCATGCATGCAGGAGGAAGCATATTTAGACTGGTAGCATGCAGCAAGCAAGCATGCATGCAGGAGGAAGCATGTTTAGACTGGTAGCGTGCAGCAAGCACGCATGCATCCATACAGGAGAAAGCAGGTTTAGACTGGCAGTCTGCAGCAAGCATGTATACAGGAGGAAGCGTATTTAAACTGGCAGTCTGCATGCAGGAGGAAGCAGCCACGTGAGTAGGGAGAGGCCATTTTAATAGACCGGCCGGTTATGTGAATGGACTGCGATAGGCAAACATCACAAATCAGTCGAGCCATCAGCTGATCCAGCCGGAACCGGGCTTGGCGCTTGTGGCCTGGCTGAACTACGCAATGCTCCATTTATTAAAACACTACATGTGAGAGTACGTGTGAACAGCATAAAAGAGCTATATATTTTTAATATATGCAAGGAGGAGGCAGTCTTATCAAGTAGTTATAAACAGATCAGTAAGATAGCAGCGATAAGCAGGTGTAATCCACCCTCTCCCCATCCATGCTTATAAGGCTGTAAATAGAAGCAAAAGTGTCTGTAGAAGTACAGTGATGCTCAGGACATAACAGGATATTTGTTGTCATCATAATTTTTAAAAGATATTTTATGTATACTGATCCCCCCCCCCCCCCCAGCAGGAAGCTGTTTGTCTGGTACTGGGGCTCTTTGCTACTCCTGTTGAGACATCAAGTCAAATAGAAAAACAGCATCCGCACAGTCCATGTTCTTACTTTCTTAGCAACACATCCAGAGCAGGAGCACTGCTTAGGCACATGCCCACCACCAGTGAGCCTGTGCCTGTTTAAACCCAGCAGTCCACGCAGTACTACAGGACAGTGCGCTGCAGGCATGGTAGATGTATCCCCTAAGTAACCCTAAGTAAAAACAACTAATAGCGATGCACCACGTGAGTTAGTGGGAGGAGCTAATATAGCGGTAGTCCGATGAGCCCTGGCTAACCCACCTTACCAGGCACAATAAGGCCTACTGTCCCCCACCACCCCACAAGTCAGAGTCAGCTGCTGCTGTAGATCCTGCTCAGCTATCACCTCATGAATTCAGAGCTGCTTTCTTTAACATACCGTACCTGACCACGGGCACTTCAATTATATCAGTTATTTACACATTTTTTAAAATCAATTGATTCCTTCAGTATTCTTCATCCACTGTTTTCTCACAGAAAAACACATTATTTTGTGTGCGTGTTATTTTTGCTGTCCACGAGGTCTGTTCGGTGATCGCAATTAAAAATGTACTGCCAAATTTCCCCGTTCTGAAATAAAGCTGGAGGTGTTTATTTTCAACTGACTCTGATCATGAGAACAGAACAAAACCGCTGTTAGATTTATCTGCGGTCAGTATGAGGAATACAGTCGTTTCTTTATATATCATCGCTGTCTATGAGTTTACTCAAGGACCTGTTCCCGCAGTTGATAATCCTACCAGATACCTCTTTAATTCTGTCCTGTAGTTCCAGTTCATTGCTTATGTTTTCTGATCTTACATACAGGGAATTTGATTAAGGCACTCATATAACATACAGATCAGGGGATCTGCATGGCCTCCCTGTTGTACCCTGTGGACCCGCTGGGCTAATGTTAAAAGGGCTGTTAGGCTTCTGTATACAGGATAAGAGGCAGTACCCATCATTACAAGTAGCCAAGACTCCAGAAAACCACCTTGTGTACTTCTGCATTGAGTTAAGGCCAGCCGCTCACACAGACTGCCACTCTCATAGTGAGAGTGGGCCAGAAGTCTGGCATGACATAGTAATTCAAAGATTGCTGGTTTGAATCCATTTAGCAGTTCCTTACTTAAAGGAGAGCATCTTTTTTATTTCTGTCAATATCCAACAGTAAATACAGATATGTAAATAAATAAAATCGAGCTTATAATAATGCAATCCAGTCTGCCTATGTGTATGGGCATCTGCTTGAAAAATTAAAAAATAGAAAGGAGAAAATTCTCCATTCTGTTTCAGTTGCAGGCATGTGTGTGGATACTCCCTTATCACAGGGTATATTTCACACAGATCTCCTGCCTTCTGCCTCTACAACAGAGCGTGCCTCTCCACCAGCTCTCTCCCGAGCCTCCCAGCCAGGTAACGAGTTAAAGCACCTAATTACCTTCAGTGGAAACATCCCACTCATCAGAGCATGCAAATTGCCTGGTCTGCTCAGCGAAATTAAGATGAATATTCACAAATATTAATTTGGTAATTAAAGGAAGCTGTTTGATCTGTTGAAAGTACATTTGAACAAAAGGCAAAAAAAGAAAACATTTAATCTTTTATTTCAGCATTCACTGGCATCAGTCCCGCCAAATAAACAGTGATACAATCTAAGGGCACCCTAGCTGTGGGTTTATGCACACCAGAAGAGCCCACCGTTTCCAGTAAGGCATGTTCGTACGCGAGGCGCTCATCAGACTGTGATAATCAGACAGACGTCATTAAAAGCGAAGCGCAGGAGGGAAAAACCCGCTGAATTCAGGCTCTTATTTTAGCGTTCTCCGCCAGCGCTCGTCAGGGAGCCCGCGGAGCCCGCTCTCCGCCAGCGCTCGTCAGGGAGCCCCCGAAGCCCGCTCTCCTCGCTCAGTCCGGCTCATTCGTGCGACAGCAGAGGTTAACAGGATTCTGATCTTAACCCTTTAGCGACTCTGGATTTCCTGGACAGGGGAGGGGGGGGAAAAAAGAAATCTCCGTAGATTAAGGTGAATGCAAAATATATATAGAGCGAGCGCCTGCACGGTGTAAAAATAGAGCCCGCGCCGGCGTGATTGCGTTTGAAGTTTATCCAACGGACGGAGAGGGGAGCGGGTTCAGCCGCGCCGAAATCGGGATCAAACAGTTCATGCGTTCCTCGCTGCTGTTTCAGTTGGGTCTGTCGGTCACAGTCTGAGCCCCTTCTCTTCTGGTTACTGCGTCGTGAACGTAGCGGCGTTTCACCGCCGTTTGACTGCTTTCTGCTATTATGCTTTTTTCAGCGCTGTTTAGTTACAGGCAAAAAGTATTTCACCAATGGCTTTCAGTTTGATCCAGACCGACTTAGGCCCATTAATAAAACAAATATGTAGGTTTTAAAAAGTGCACCCTCAGATGCCCTGGATTCAACCGGCTTGACTTTGGCTTATACGTAAGCGCAGGTGTAATTTGTTTTCTTTAAGAAAACTGTTTGGCAGGCTAATGTTACTGCTGCACTTGCCAAACTTGCAAAGCTTTTTTGTTTGCCAGCGAAACGCAAAATAGCGAGTCACCCTGAAACGGTAGTATTTTGCGCTGGTGATATTTTTTGGAGAACAATGCTCCACTAGTGTGATGCTAGCTTGGCTGCTGTTTCCTCATTTCACTTGAGAGACTGACGTGCGTCCCTGCCCCTCGCTCCACTCTGTGGGCTACGAGCTGCCGCCCATCACCTGTGCGACAGAGCTGGGCGACTGCTTAATGAGATATTGACCAGCCATTGAAAGGATGGATTTTTGATTTAGTTACGGAGCCACAGTACAGGAAGGTACGTGCAGTCTGGAGTGAGAGTAGTGCACTGTCGGAAAGGTAAGAGGACGACAGGTTTTAGTGTTCGGAGAGAGCAGGCCAGGGGTACTGTTTAAATGGGGTTTGCGGCTTATTGTTCTGAGTTTTCTGTTGTGTCTTGACATGCCTGCATTGCTCCATGCGCATTTCTTATTCAGAGAGTAGGCAAATTGGCCCCAGTTACAATGTCAAAACTTCACAGGTTTTTAAGCAGTCAATGGACGTCCCCTTTTATTTAGAGTTGCTTTGCCATCATCTCGCCTAATTTTGCCTATGATAGCAGCTGATAAAAATTTCTGCTGGGATATGAATCAATAAACGGGGCTCAAAGGATAGAACAGCACCGTGACAAGTTCTACACTAAATAACATTGATATAATTTTTCTTTTTTTTTTGGTCGAACCTTTAAATTGATTACAATTTAACAATAGTGCCTTATGTCCCAGTTTGTTTTGCACTGTTTTTTTTTTTGGCAACTTATATTAACATCTTTTCTTGCATTATTAAAATCAGTAAGCTGGTGGGACGTTAGCTATATGTCCTTGGCCATGTGTAAATGTTAAAATTTATCCACATGTTCAATAATGTCAGTTGTTCTTTATTTCCATTAGCTGCCCTCATGCCAGTGCTTCATGTATTTCTTAAAATGTCTCTTTCTTTCCCCGGGTGCCTCAGGTACTGTACTCTATTCTTTGAAGTGCTTCTGTGTCACACTCAGCACCTGCCAAAATAATTTTACTGATAAAGCATGCACTGAAGGACCAGCTGCACATGTATAATAAGTCTATTTTTCATAGTGGAATTTCAGCGGGGAAAAAAGATTAGTGTTCCTTTCATACAGGAATTTAAGAGAAAACAGTTGATTCTTGGGGAAAAAAGCAAAGAAGAGGATTATCCTGCTTGCCTGTCCTCAAAGGACATTTCGAACGGAAAATAATTTATATTCACGTATTTATGTGTACATGTTGTCTCTCATTAATAATTTACAGTGGAGTTAGCATTTTTATTTATTGCCAGAGATATATGCTCCTGTGTGCTCAGTGCTACACTGAGGCCAGGTCTCCACATCTGTTACGCAAAGAGACTTTGAACAGGCTGTGAACAGTAGCTACAAGAACCACTCTAACAAATCACCCCGTGAAGCCTGAAGAGTCAGACGCTCTTTTTTCTCTCGGTTTGTTTTTTTGTTTTTTTTGTGCGAGTGGTTACAGAGCATCTCTTTTGACCGTACAATAGAGGGAGCATACCTGGCAATCCACGGTGCAGCGTGGTGCGCGCCAGATGCAGGGCGTGATAGATGGGGCCTCTATTGAGTGCTCTCTCTCTCTCTCTCTCTCACAGACCCGTACGTCCTGGAAACCGGTGCCAAAACGCCCAGAACAAATGTTTTGAAAAGGGGAAAAGGAAGGGTTATTTTTTTCCCCTTTCCGCGCTGGTTGCCGTGCTTTTATTCTAGATGTGTTTTCGAAAACATTCGCCGTTTCTGCGGGCTCCCCCCTCGGAGAGGGCCGTCTGTCGGCTTTTTGAAGTTGCATCAAAGAGGAAATGGGGAGGGAGAGAAGGGTTATCGATTCGCCGTTTTGTCTGACTCAGAGCGCCGTGAGACGAGGCGCGGCTGCGTGCCTGCGCGCTCGCCGCCCCCCGCCCCCCCCCCCCGAGCCCCCGAGCCCCCGGCCTCCCGCGCCCACAACCCGTCTCGGGTGACACCCCTTCGCACGGGCAACCGCTTTCTGACCGCCACAGAATGAGAGGCGATTAGGAACAAAATGTCTTTCTTTGGAGATGTCAGATGTTCTGTCCTGTATCGGAGGAAACGTGTTCCTTTGTTCTGGCATAGCCCAAAAGGTTGATCTACCTTCCCTCTGACAAGGAGGCCCGGACTCAATCGACATTTGTCCTTAAATTTGGCTTACAAAAAACTGCAATTGCTCAAAATTCTTTTCATTCAATTGACGATGGCTAAACTAGCATACCGGCACTTGCGCTGAGAAGATGAGCATTTGCGTTTCATTTTGCGTAAAAGTTAAGGAAGAATGTTGATGGAGTCCAGAGTCGGTTTCTGCATGAAGTCCTAGCTAGCCAGAGTTCATCAAGGCTTGGGGTGAGAGGGGATGAATGCTGGCTGCATTTGGACTGACTGCGCAGGCCTGCAGTGCAGACATATTTGCTGAGTTGTGATCTCTGTGTTTTCAGTTTTTTTCAGACTTCATTTCTGAAGATGTACTGTAAAATGGATTTGTCCAAGAACACTACAGAGGATTAGACCCCATGCTTCTGCAGCTACTGATTAATTATAAATAATAAAGAAAAAAGATAATGTCCACGTTGTATCTAGCAGCGGTGCACTTTGGCCTGCTGTGGTCAAGGGCCACAATTAGGAGGATGCCTGGCCATGTCCTGAGGCAGAGAAAGGTCATGGGGGCGAAGGTGTTACTATTGTTGTGACCTCAGTAATCCAGCACGCTCCAGATACAGAGCCCAAGAGTAAGGCGAGAAGGGGGGCAAGTAAAAACACAAACAGAACAACAAAAGCAGTAAAAAAAGCTGTAAGGAAAACATGCTGTGGAATTTTAATGAGATCAGGGCAATGGATAGAACGGTTACTTAACAGAGGTCAGGACAAGGGGTGCCCAAGGAGGGGGCCCGATTGAGGGGGGGGGGTGTTGGTCAGTAGGGGTTGTGTTGTCTCCCGTCCTGGCTGGACTGAACAGAATTTCGGTAACTCCATTATTGAGTGTCTTAGCCGGTCAGGCACCTGCTCCGGGGGTCAGGAAGGGAGAGAGGGAGAGGGAGAGGGAGAGGGTTAGGGTGAGAGGGAGGGTGAGAGCTGTGGACATGTGCTGACCTGCTGAGAGCAGTCAGGACACTTAAGGATTTGTGTTTCTCTCACAGATCACCCACCCCCCCCTTTTACTCCCCAGGCCTGGTCCACTCACAGCTCCCAGCTTTGCTTGCAACATTGTTGGTTGACAGAGTTTTCTGTGTTTTGGCAGACACTGACAAAACATCCTGATTACTTAGAATCACTACAGTTTGTATTGGGCATGATAAAGGAAACACTTATGCTTCATTAAAAGCGCTTTTGTATTTATTTTATTTATTTTAAGTTACATTCTATGTACAAATAACAATTGAACATAATAACATTATATTATAATGTAGATCCAATTGAACTGAGTCACCAGTGCTTAGTTTGTTTAAAAAAATGCTGAGCACTTCAACAATGAGTACTTAAAACTTCTAACTCTTTTAAAACTACTGTAAAATTTCACAAATCTTTTACTGTGGCTTTATTATGCCCTTATTTGCTCCGTTCGAATTTTGCTCCGTATCAGAAAATGATTAAGAAGAATGTCCAGTCACCTGCCCGTGAGCTGAAGCTGAAGCATAATTGGGCTATGCAGCAAGACAAAATAAGAGTGGGCTAAAATTCCTCCACCGCATTGTGAAAGGCTGATATCACATTTCAGTTGTAGTTATTGCTCCTAAAGGTGGGGCAGCCAGTTGTTAAGTTTAAGGGGCCAATTACGTTTTCACATGGTTGATATGGGTGTGAAAAAAAATAGTGCTTTCTGTTTACATGGTTTCCCTTTGTCTTATTTTACATTTTGTCTCAAGACCTGAAACCATTCAGTGTGACAAATATGCAATAATAGAGAAAATTAGGAAGTGGGTAAATACGTTTTCTCGGCACTGTGTACTGTAGGAGCTGGTGTAGAATTACACACACAGTGCCTGTCTTCACAGATAGCAAATAAACTGTTGATCAGATGACCTTTGTTCTGCATAGCATGAGTCGCGTCAAACCCACAAAAATTGCACAACAAAAGATGAAAAGTGTATAGCGAGCAATGCGTGGGTCGTGGCGAAGTGACGGGGGTAACAATTCGGGGACTCTCAATGGGCCTGTGACCTTTCCGAAAGAGCTGTGGCCCATCACGGGCATGAGCGTTCCTCTCTTTAGAGAGCGTATTCTTTATCTGTGTCTGCTCAAAGGGCATTCAGACTGAGCTAATGAGCTAAGGGCGAGCTCTCAGTGCTGTTTTAAACACGGTGTGCGCACACGCACTCTCCTGTGCATTAAACCAGCCTTAGGAGTACTGGTTGTACCTGACCGTGCACAATTTCCTGTCCGCCTTGTCCAAACAGACCTTTACGCAGAACGAGCTTGATACACGGAAAAAGGTCCTTTACACATAAAGCGAGGATGAGCTGTAATTGGGCAGTCCTTTTATTCAGTTTTTTTTTCTTTTCCCTCTGTCAATTTCTAATGGCAACAGTCCTAGTGCAGTGACCTCGGTGCTGGGATGCATGCAAATGTCAGGCAGCCAACCCTTGTTTGCTGGGGTGGGCACATAAGCCCCAATCACCAACCCACTCGCCTGTGGGTCTGGCCCCGCCCACACCAACCGTCACTACACAGGTCACTACAGGAGCTTGGCAACATGTGTAGAAGATGGAGGGACATCAGCGAGTCTTTGGTGAGTTTGCTTGTGTCGTCTCGTGCCACATGCCTTTCAGCGGCCGATGGCCAGGGAAGCGGCTCGTGAGAGGCCAGCCTGGATTTAATCTGTGCTTGGCCTCAGCTGTGACTCATGGTTAAACCCAAGCTCGGCGAATCCAAACAGTTCGTCGTGCCGAATGTTTTCGTCATGCGTAGTGTTTTGCAGCGCATTGTTTGAGAAGCTGCTGCTTGAATGTACCTTGTGGTTTAGAATGTGCAACTGTGCAGGACAGCATACTGGTCTGACTGTAAAAGGGATTTGCAGCTCTTTCATTTGATATTTCAGTGTTCTGTGGCTCTGTATGACCAGGTTGATGATTTGAGTAAGGACGGCAAATTTCCCCTCCCAAAGAACTGTATGTTCCTGTGTACGAAGAGATCTGCATTCACTCCCCGCTTTCAGGCAGGAATATTAATAATATCAATTAATTATATGTTATTTTATGCGAAGGTTCTTTGGCATTCCGTCATGAATATTTATGAGGGAGAACAAAGGTTGCGATTGTTTCTTATTCCTTGCAAATTTGCACGCACTCAGCTGCTGATCTGAGTAATCGATTTGTAATGCCATGGTTGAGTAATCGAATATTCAGTCTCATCCCTCGACACCAACATTTTAAAGTACCACTATTAAAATTAATCAGCTGAATGCAGCACACACACACACACGCACGCACACACACAAACACACACACACACACTCACAATATACTTTTTGCTAAGTTGAGAAAGTTCTACATTTTACATTGCCCGTGGAGATGACTGTATGCAGATGACTGGTCATTATTATTTACACATTAATATTTTTTTAATTGCTAATTACCTTACTTGAGTGTGTAACATAAGTGGCCCACTCGGGATTTGAACCTGCAACATTGCGCTTGTTTCTGCATCACATCTCCTTTCTACGCTTGTTTTTTTACACCTTCTTTTATGCTGAATATTTACATGCAGCACAGACACGCGAAACGTTCCCCCTGGTTTTGCGCTTGAAGACAGCAATATTGCAAACATCAAACTAATTGAAGGCAATGGCTTCCGAGCTTCTTGAAGCATTGGCATTTTCTTTTCTTTTTATTTTGACTTCGCAAATTTCGTACAGAGTGACTTTTTACTTTATCTTTACAACAGTGAATTGAACAAAAAAAAATATTCAACGTGTTCTCTGAATTCTTTAATTGCAATATTATTCTTGATACTTGTTTCTTTGTTTACGGCTTATGACACCACAGACAGGACTGGGACTGCAGAGCTTAGTTCCTCTTTTCGGGGAGTGGAATTCATCCATGTCCACCTCAGACTGCCCCAGATATTGGCTTTGTTAAAGCGTTCTCTGACGTGGCTCACAATGGAAGCCGAAGAGACGTCTAAAACAGAAAGTTCTCAAATAATATAAATCAAAGCCAGCAGTCGAGCAGTTTCACAGTAACGCCCCGCAGTGGGGAGAGCGGGGATTATTATGCTCACTTGTCAGCGGTTCTCTAGAAATCCAGGACAGATTTGCCAGCTAATACACCGGGCAGAATAATACGTACATACATGCGTGCGGATTCTCACCTGCACTCTCACTGATGTCCGGTCACATGCTCCTGCATGGGCATGTACTGCAGATACACGTCCGCACGCAGTGGTTTGGTATCTGCACCATGCTATGACATTGCTCATGTAGCGTTTTCAGCATTCAGCCCCTACCTCTGTGCTTCAGATGTTGTGGTCAGACTCTCGCAAGAAACACGTCCTCCCTCACTTGCACAACTGTGCACACACATGTACGTATGCGTGATAAAACAGGTAAAAGTAGCAATACCCAGTCTGAAGAGTCGACTGCATGTTCCTTGACCAACTGGCCTCTCGTACACGAAGATCTTCGGTTCTCTGTGTCTGTGGCGGGTGAAACAGTGTGAGGTTTTGCCGTGTGAGCGTGTTGCGTAAGAGAGCATAACCACCCTGTTTTCAATCATCAAAAGACGAGGACCTGAGACCCTCAGAAAACCGTGCGTGTGCGTTTGCGTGAGTGAGACCGAGAGCGAGAGAACGAGAAGTGTGTCATTTTTGGTTTAGATTTGTGTGTCTGCGCGTAGACTCCTGTTCGCGTGCCTGTGGGTGCGCGTGTGTTTCTGTGTCTGTACGTCTTTTTATGCTGGTGTGGGAGTGCTGTGCTTGTTTGTTTCTTGCTTACTTGCATATTTTCTGGTATTTCAAACTCCAAAATCCCCTTAGTTTACAGAATGTGGCACTCCTCCTTGACATTTGTGTATAGCTGAATTTGAAGTGTATCAGTTTCCTGAAAGCATTCTGGTTTTCTGGCACGCATTCTATTATTTAGATGAACACATCCTGAAGCTCACAATGTCGTCAGACCCCTCAGTGGTGCAAGTACAGCCTCAATGTGACCAACCCTCCCTTTTGCCCTGAAACCTACAGCCAGAGTTAACTTCTGGCCGTTTGCACACTGGCCACAAGCTGGTGCCTCATATAGGAACTGGCTTTTCCTGTAACTTGATTTGAGAGTTCTGCAAAGTCAGTTAAACCAACACTTGATTGCCTACATGCATCAGAAAACCGTCTGGGTTTTGCGGTATTTGTTCAGCCGAGAGCGCACTGAATGCCTTTGATCCTCGAACTGACTCGGTCAACCACAGCAGTTACAAAACATAAAACACAGCGAACTTCGATGGTCGTGAATGCATTATTCAAAAAGTCTAGGCTGCCCTTCTTAAATGTTTTAAGTGCACATAGCAGCAAAGTGTGTGTAATGCAGGTTTAAAATTCCGGTTTTAAAGGCATTGATTAGGCCTTGCCTCTGCCTTTGAAGTGAGCGGTAAAAGGTTGTTTCTTCTTTCTTTGGTTTCAGGATTGTTATAATTAATACGTTAGGGATTTGTTTCCCATGCCCGAGTAATCATAAATAAACAGACTACTCTATTGTATTTTTTAATTATTTTTTTTCTTTTTCTGTAGAGTATTTCCTTGTTGTGGAAATTGAGCATTGTATATACGTGTGAGATGGATATGCAGCGGTTTGCTAATTAATTCATTTTAACACCAGGGTGTGAGATATTACCTTTGATCAATTCTACCCTAAGAAGTCTGTGTGTGTGCGCGTGTGTGTGCTCGTCCACGTGTGTGTGAACGCGCACGTGTGTGTGTGTGTGTGCGCATCACTGTGTATGTATGTACTTGCTTGTGTGTGTGTGTGTGTGTGTGTGTGTGTGTGCATGTTTGTGTCCATGCGGGTGCGTGTGCATTGCAGAAAATTGATTACAGAGAAAAAGAGACAGTTGCAGGATGGGGGATTTATGTGGTCTTTTAAGCTTTAACCCCTGATAAGAGATGCTTCTCCTGTCTCTTCTCCCTACACTCCTGTGAACCCAGACCTCAGAACTGCTTTTGCTGTTTTTTTTTTCTCTTTTTTTTTTTCTTTGAGCATATCAAAACTGTCCAATGAAGAAAGCGACCAATGTTTATAAGGAGTATATTTATGCAGTGAGTGGTCCACCAATCATTAAAATTAACGTCTAGTCACATTTCTAAGGGTGGGAACCTCAGACTTCACCATGATAGGATATGATTTCAATCCTGGAGGCAACAGTTCGATATTTGGCAACATCACAAATTTAGCTACGATAGAATCCAAGAAGATCCAATATACTAAGACACGATCAATATACGTATGATCCAGCTAACATGATCCTGTTACAACCTACGCAAACAACCAAAATGAGGCTGAGTGACATTGCGGAACTTAATGACATTGCGGAATAACAGCTCTAGCGCGTGTACTTATGAGGTTGAGTCGGAAACGTAAACAGTGATGCAGTGTTTCTAGAGAGCAAACCATTGTAGGATTACGAACATTTGAATATACGTTTAGCTATGACTGATAACGATACCGATCGGTTTTGTTGTATCGATTGGATCGGATTTTTGCCCACATCAATCTGGATTTGATTTAATCGGTTCACCCCTCCTGATTTTATTAATATTTGAAGCTGCAGTAATGGCAACTTTTATTAACTGGGGGACTAGACAGCAGTAAAATCGGTTTTATGATCAGATGATCAAAAGAAATGTCTACCCCATGAGCTTAAAATGAGTTAATGTGTATTCATTGGGTTTTGTATACTGCAAGTAAGCCCATTTATTTTTGCTTTGATATATTCTAGGGATACTGTCAAACCCGCCTGATGTAGTATGTTTTTGCACATCCATTTTAGATTTAGCCTATATTTAGCTGTGAATTATGGGTAACCTTGACCTTATACTGGATGTTCATCTAAGGCAACAGAATTTTCCTTTAAGATGTAGTACAGATGGAGAGATTTCACTTTACAATAATATCTGGCTGTTGAAAACGACAGCAAAGTGAAATGAATTGGGGTATATTTTTTATTTGACTGTTATATTTAGTCGCATTTATTTGGTTAGATTTTTTTTTTTACAGGTAAAAGCCTCCTTATTGATTCAGTTTGTCAGAGAAAAAAGGGACTTTGTGGAATTAGATTTCTTGGTTGTTACATGAATTCAGATTTTACATCTGCTCCTCAAATGTGTATTCCGTAGGTAAATGGAAACAGTCGGTTTGTCGAAGGCTACTCTGCCTCTGCGTCTCAGACTGAATTAGTGTAATGTGCTGTGCAGCGGTTCTGACTGCACGCTCCCCCCGGCGATGGGGGTTTGTTATGTAAATACACCCATGGTAACGGAAACCTCCGCTGCTGGGAAAGCGTTTGGCGAAGGTCGTCTGAGGAAGAAGCCGCGCTCTTTCTAACGATTAGCGAAAAAAGTTTGTCGTCCGTGTTGTCCGACCACACATCTGCCATTCAGTGTACAAACGGGAGTCTGCGTGCCAGGTCAGAGACAGGCCTGTGGCCTGGCGGCTGGACTAGCGGTTAGCGGCTCTCCGGGCTGTGGAAAAGAAGTTTCCCAAAGACCTGTTTTGTGGCTGTTGAAGTGGTGCGTTTCGCGCTGTAGCTCATTAGCGCGGTGTTTACGTCGGAGAGGCGTAGCGGAGCACCTCGTCCCGTTCCTTCACCTCCAGTGTAGCGTGTGCCTCGTGGGCCCCGCTATTCCCAAGCCTCGGCTCGGCACGTCTTCACAGCCAAAAAGCACTGCTACAGGGATGCAATTATCGCGCTCCCAGAAGCCCACTGGAGGAGCATGACAAGGTGCTACTCGCGAAATCATCAAAGCCTGATTTTAAATGAAGCGTTTGATTAAGTGCAGAGTAAGTTTGTGTGTGTGTGTGTGTGTGTGTGTGTGTGTGTGTGTGTTTGCTCTTCTTCGGAGGAGGGACTTAGTCACTAGTCCTGCTGGGTGCCTGCCATCCCTGAAATGTAGGGAGCAGATTAATATGAGGGTTCATCCACAGGAGGTAATGGAGAAGGCGTGGTTGCGCATGGTGATGTGCCAACATGAGCTGCATTGGAAAAATTGTGGATTTGAAGATGGATCGTTCTGTTCTCCCACTAACAGATCCATTGTCATATTTCTTTAACATTTTAACGTGAAGCGAAGTCTCGAGGCCTGCTGTCACTGTACGGCACTAGCAGGGGATAACTCTAATTTGGGTTGCCCCCGGTGACCGGCAGGAGCAGCGCAGGGTACACTCGAAGCATGCAGCATGCGCACCCTCGTGTTCTTGCCGCATGCCAATCATTCCCAGCTCTCAAAGTTTTGAATTTACAATCTGTTTGGATCGCAGGGACAGCCAAACAGAAAAACGTTTGGCTTGTAAGCCTTTTCAGCTCCTGTTCTCCCCATTCATTTCTTTATGACAGGCTATAAGTCCTAAGTGTTGGGGTTGTGTCGGTATCAGCTAATAATAACCTGAAATGATCTTATCACTGTTGGCTGAGTTAAGAGTCTGACCAATGAAACGACAGGCTGATATAACGATTTAATATACATGCCTCGCTGACCCTGTAAATTAACTAGCAATGTCATGTGTCAAAAAGAGCCAAATCATAGCTTTCTGAACCTATTTTGTTTATTTATTTTTATACTTGATCATTTTTTTACCAGCCAAAGCCGAAGCTATACTGAGAATTGGCTGCTTTCTAAACATATGCTCTCTGCTTGATAATAAAGCAAGCAAGCTGAAATATGTTGTTATACAAATGATTGTTTTTTTTAATTTTTATCGGAATTAGTATCGGCCAACATGGCACGGCAAATGTTGGTTATTGATATCAGGTCGAGAATTTCCATATCGTGCCATTTTTAGAAATAATATCACGTCATTCTGCTGGGGCATGTGCTTTGTAAGATGAGCTTTTAATGGCAGCGGCTTTGTCAGGCTGTGCTGGTGGCTGGATGAGATTAGCACGATAGACATGGAGTGGCAGGGGGCGACTATTTGGTTATCTGCTAGAAGCTGGAGTTTGGAATGGGACCATGGGTGGTGTGCTTTACAGTTAGGCAAGGTTATGTAGATCTTGTTACCCTTTGCTCAGTGCTGAAGCCAAATAGATCAGTGAGCTTCAGCTTCCCATCCTGCAAATGGTGAATTAGCAATTTAGATAACTGCTGGGTAGGTTTGGCAAGGAAATATATGTCAAATGTAATTTTATTTTGCATGAGGGTAATCGCAAAAGGCCTGGTAGGCCAAGGAAGAACTCTACTGTTGATGACCAAATATATATGTGTGTGTGTGTGTTCATTACACACCATTGATTGCAAAGTTGTCAACAGTAGTGAAATTATCCAGTTGATTAGCCAATGTCTGAACGTCCTGGTGGCTCAAAAAGCATTTGCTGGAACTGCAAGACAAGTCTTTTGAGCTAGCTACAGTGGCGCAGAAAAAAACTGCATAAAAAATAGAGCTGAATTCAGTCAGTCGCAGTCTAGCCTTTGATTGTCCGCTTGTACTTCATGTTCTGAAGCAAGCCTCCTACTACTTAAAAAAAAAATCACTGTAGAGTTACGTTTCTTCACAAATAACTCAGCTATCTCTACATTAAAACTGAAAAGGAAGAGGATTCTCACTGACGCTCGCGCGGGTTGAAAGACTAGCGGAGTGATCACAGCGTGCGCATTCACTTTCATGTCTAGTATGAACAGAGGTCCCGCGCTTTCAAATTTTAACATGGCGACGGCCGTCTCCGTGTGCGGTTCCTGCATGGCGCGGCGGGCAGCCGTCCCAGAAGGCAGACGGGCTGTGCGGCGAGCGGGCGAGTGGTGAGTAAGAGGCCCGGTGCCAGCAGGTTGCATAACCGGTCTGGTCAGACCGGACCAACTGCCTCTGCATGCCGGACATGCTCACACGGCTCCACCTCCCCCGCCTCCCCCTCCTCCCCTTCTCTCCCGCACAGCCAGTGGTTTCATTAGACAGCCTAAATACCTCCCACACTCCACCATCTCCATCATTTCTCGCCTCTGGGCATTTAGATAATTACTCATTCTCGTTTCCCCCCTCCTTCTGGCAAACAGGAAAAAGTGTCCTGTGTGCATTAGTTTGTATGAAATATTTATCTTAATATAGCACGTTTTCACATCCCGCCAGTCCTGTCAGCGCGCTGACTGACAGCTGTCTGGCTCCGCCGAGCGGAAGCGCCTTTGTTCCGTCGAGCGAGCGGGAGCGGGAGAGAGTCGAGAGGCTGACGGGGCGCTCGTGTGTGTGGGCGTTTTGTGTTGTCTCTCGTTTGAGGACAGCGTTTCTCAACTACCTTCTGGAGTTTTTTTTTGCAGAATTGAATTGGCGTACCTGTTTTGTGTCGCTGTATGTGCATGTGTACGGGTGTTTTTATGTGAGTGTGTGAGCCTGCGTGTGTGTGTGTGTGCACATGCACAGGAGGGGGTGGGCATATAGCATGGTGTCTGTTTGGTTGGGATTGTGTCACACTGTCTCACTGACTCATTGGAGTCCAGTTCACAGAGACACAAACCAAGGTCCAAGACCCCAGGAGGAGCTCCCCCTTGAGCCAAGAGCTCCCAGTCAGTAGGGAGAACTTTGCTGTTAACCACAAGCTTCCTCTGAACCTGCTCCCACAGCCCTTGGTCTCTGCCCACTGACCAGGTGACTCTCCATTCTGAGGTCCTGTCCATAGACAGGAAAATATGAAAAGATGTCACAGTTGTGCCTCCCCAAACCCAGACCAAGGGAACCTGACAGAACTTTATCGGTGGTACTGAGCTTCTCACCCCAGTGTGGATTTCTCAAAACTTCACACCCCTGACAGATCCCGACGGGGATCCATTACACAAGCATGAGGCAGGGGGCTAGAGAGTGGCACGTGGATTAGAATCTCTCTTTTTTTCATCAGCGAGGACCGAGGAAGATGCTTTTTTCTTATTTTCTCAACCTTTTAGTTTCCATTATGGTGGTGAGATACAGCCGTGAGACTTTAATCTACTTCACCGAGATGGCAGCTCTCGCCCGTGAAGAAGATGGTGGATCGAAACTCACCGACAGCAGAAAATTGCTCTTAATGGCAATTTTGTAACGAAGATTGATAATTGAAAGCTGCTATTTATTAAGCGGTTAAAGTCATTGTCTGAGTAAATCACCCGTATCGACTTCCTCCGACTGCAGTCTTCTTGCCCGTTCACTGTGAGCAAGGAGAAGCTCTTGGTGTGGTCCCAGCATTCTCTGCACCTGGGCCTGTGGGTACCCTTTCTGAGAAATGTGCAAATGCACAAGAGTGACTCCTCTGGGCAGTTGGAAGCCTGTGGTCTGGCTGTGAATGTCAGCTGTCTGACTGCAAAACAAAAAGATTTGATATGATTTGCAGCAGCACGGGTGGTCTTTACCATGAACTGATCTACCCCGCAGATGCTGACAGTGTACCACCTCCACCCCCAGAATGGTAACCAGCTGCTGCTCAACAAGGGGCTGAACTTCAGACCTGCAGCCAGCCACTCACGGCTTTATATCCATCTCCCAACTGGTCTGAAGGCTCAATCTAGCCACAGTATGCTTTGTCATTAACTCGCAAAAGCTACAAGATTTACTGTAAGCAAGAGATTCATTACAGCGTTTGAGTTTGGCGGGCATAGAGACAAGGGGAAAATGTCTGTATTGTTTCTCAAACGAACAAAAAAAAAAAAACTTTCACTTTCTCAATGTGATTGATACACTTTTTAAAGGACAAAGTGCATTGTGGTTATATTGAATCAACACTTCAGCATTTCCGTGTCACCGTTTGCAGGCTTCCACGGGTGCACGGCGCACATCCCATGTCCTTCTGCAGACGCTTTCTACTGAAACCGTGGTGCAGTTTCATTTTAATGAATGCTGCGAGATGCTTTGCATGTGTGTCATTAGGATAGTCAGGAGACGAGCAGGATGAAAATGCATCACAACAGTAAAGACCTTTATGCTTCTTGTGAATAATGCTGTGTCTAACATTCGAGGCACATTATGCTTGTATGTCAAATAAAAACGGAAACAGAGAGTCAACCATAAAAATGGTACAAATAAAATACAAAGGTAGCTTCTTTTTAGTAATGAGCACGAGAGGAACCGTGGAGCTCGATGAGTTGTGATAACAGGAGTTGGAAAGGCCTACCGGGGCCTTCAGAATGTCAGATTCAGATCTGTCCTGATATGCAGCCTCATACCAGCAAAACTGTTTTGTCATGCCCATGGCTCGCAAAACTGTCATAGTTGCTGAAGTGAAGAGTTGCTTATCTGAATCTTACGGGAACGTGATGTGAATTTATGATCTAAATATCCAAGCTGTCTCGATTGAAGCCAGTTTTTTTTCCTGATTTGGGCCATCCACTGCTGATTTACTAGATTGTTATCTGGCTGTACTGTAGGCATCGTTGCTTGTGCCTCCAAGACGTGAGGCTCAGCTGAGACGTTGAAATATTTGAGCGCGACTCTCATGATTGACTGAACCAGACACAGCGACATTAGCACATTGATGGGTGCAATACATATGGACTCTATATTAATAAAACACTCCAATGAGATACAATAAGAGTTACTGTAGTTAGGTATGTTGGACAAGTTCCTTGTGGGTGAGACTATACTACACCCTTTTCGGCGTGAGGTTCCATGTCTTCACAGAGACCTTATCGGCAACTGTAGACTTTAAAATGAGGATCAGCTCAGGACAGCTTTGCACTACTGGCCTATGTTGCTTCCATGTGCTTAATACCCGCATCTTCAGGGAAAAAACTCAAAAAGCACGTCCACTTCTCTTGAAGATGGCAACATTTTTCAGTTGGCCAAAAACCCGCAAGAAAATTCCATCCTGTAAAGGTGAAGACCACACCAAAGACAGACATTCTGACTCAACACTTGTACCATATGTCAGACGGATGATAAGTAACTGAAATGGCTTTCTTCAAGGTCTTGATCTGCCTTAGATGAAAGCAGAGGGGCTTAAGCTGGGGAAAAAACAGATAAACAGCTGCTTACGTTAGCTGTTCAAATAAATTATACAGCTATAACTCAAAGAACTGACAGGTCTATTTTTGGAGTCACAAAAGAAATTAGAGACCGGACAGTGAAGCGCTGTTAAGAGTTGGAATTGTGTGATTGTTCATTCTACCGCAGTACTTTCTCATTACAGTAATTGTGGATAATGTGTTGGTTCCTGTCATATTTATCCATTGCCTGAACATGATCAGAGTACAGCTTTTCGGTGAGCTAAGAGTCCTGCATTTTTATGCTTTAATGTTGAAGGGTGTGAAGAAAGAGCATAGCAAAAAAAAAAAAATCAGTGAAGAAAGCCAAACATGTTTTGTTGCCTCCACCGATTCCTTTTTTTGTTTTTGTTTTTTATTTTTTTTAGAGAGGTTGCCATGAGAAATGGCTCCTTTTCTCATAGATGTTAGAGCAATGGCTGACAGTGGTTAAAAACGAGGCTGTGTGTTTGATACGCTGTGAACCCCCCCTCCTGATTCTCATGTCAGTAAATCCCATGGTGACAAGGCGTAGAATCTGTCATGGAGACAACGTAAGCCTTTCACATGCATAGCCGAGATAAGAGAGAGCCATTTTATCAACCCGGCTTGTCTCTCAGCCTGCAGTCGAATGCTAGGTTCCCGGACCCCCTCCAAAAAAATAAATAAAAATATCATGCTCCTTTAATGACACTGCCTGCGCCTGCCAGAAATCAGGGGTTTGTTCTGCACAGTAGCCTGATAAATTTGCCAATTACGCAAGGCAGGGATGTAGGCAAACATATCAGGAGAATAGCTGCATTTTTTTTCTGTTCTTTTTTTGGCTTGGAGCTCATGAATGGTCCCCCTACTGTGACCCATTCTGTAATGTAACAGGCATTGAGGAAAATTAAAAAGTGTTCCTCGAAAAAACTCCGGGAGCTACAGCAGCCTTTACGACAGGGTGCCAGTCAACTCGTCATGCCACCAAACTGGCAAAATGTAACTGATATGGTGCTCTGGAGAGAAATAAAAAAAATAGCAGGTTTGGCGCCTCTTCTTTTGTTCCAGGGGCACGTTAGGCATCGAGAGGCATATTGTATTACACGTGCTGAAAGCGTAAAAAAGCACTGCGGTGTCCCTCCAAGGCCCACAGAACATGTACAAAGTTGTACGCGAAGATAAAATTTCCTCTTAGAACAGGATCCCAAATGCAGTTCCTCAGGCGATAGGCTTCCCTCACATAACCCTTAAAATGTAATCTGGCTTTGGCGCCAAAATGTTTTGACACTGACTGTACGAGGTGTGAAAGAAAATAGCCTGCGTAGGAAAAAGGTTGCAAACAATACGGATGTAGAGAACCAATGAGTAATATGAAATTTGGAAACAACAAGCAAGGTATGAATTTCCTTTCGAGCTGGATTTGGCATGAATCTGAATAAAGCAATAAACTGAGAACTTCTGATTTTCTTTTCTTGTGGTGCGGCAAAATAACTTTTTTTCCCAGGAACTATTGAGTGTGATAAAGTAATCTTATTGATAAAACGTGTACATATGTTTGCCCATATTCCCACCGTAAACTTTGATATCTCCAAAAATGTTCAATGTGGTGTACGGTTCTAGTGCTTCACTCTGAATGAAAAAGACTAGTGATTGAGGATTTTTTTTCCTCCTCCATCTGAAGACACGTAGCTTGAATCCAGTGGACGGGCGCGTAGTTTCATGCTTTGACTGTAATGACGGGCATTTTGTCGTTTCGTGGTTTTAGTGGGGTGTTTTTTGGAAGCAGTTACAGTGTATGACTTGCAGCACCAAGGGATGACTGTGCCAGCAGCTCTGAGGGGCTGTTGGCATGGCAACTAGCCCTCCCGTCTGCGACATCTCAGTGGGGTCATTTCTCCAGCAGGGATGGCATGGCCACTGGACGGTCGTCCTCGTTGCCTTGCACCTGGTGTCTCATGTTGAAAACACTTCTGTTGTGGGCGGTGTTTTTTGTTGTTGTTGTAGCCTCCTAAAAATCACATCACTGACCTCACTGATACCCCTTTCACACTGAAGCCGGGTGAAACCTGTGAATGTAGTTGGTGTGAATGGGTCTGGGTCACTTTATCCGACCCAGTCTACGACCCTGGTCACAACCTGGGTTTTTCACATATTCGACATAGCTCGAATTCGGTATGAAAGGAGGGGCGTGGGTCACATGCAGCACGGTTAGCTGACCAACCCTCAGTCTTATCATGTGTTTAACTGGCCCAAATTTCCTGAATCAATGCCCCAACGTGGTGCTCCAAGTCTTGCTACTGACCTCATACAGAAACGATGTTCTGAAAATTTTATGAAAATGATGGAACCCATAAAAGTATTTTAGGATCGAACAACTCACGATTTATCTTCCTGGAATTATTTTCACTAACTAGATTAATTTCTCAGTTGTCACAGGTAACAGTGAATATTAATATTAAATAACAAATATGTTTCTTAAAACAATTTGTGACAGTTTTTACATGGAGTTAGCATACTGGGTTAAGCCTGCATAATGGCAAACTAAATTGTATTCGCTAGTCAGCTGGCTACCGAACTATCTGTGTAGCATTCAAGTCCAGCCTTTGGAATGGTTCTTTTCATGGATGTGACGCGCTTGTTTGGGCAGCATGCCATTTTCATAGTTTATATAGATACGTCAAACAAAATGGAAGCCAGTAGCAGTGTGGTCTTCAGTGGCATGGTGGTTATAGTGCCATGCACAGTTCCCATTGTATGATTTTACTAGGTTCTAGGGCCAGTTCTTCAGTTCTGGGGAGCAGTTTTTATGCCATATGAAGAGTAAAGCGAAGGCAGAGGGTAGTGGTCTTTTTTTTGTTTGTTTCGGTATGAGGTGGGTGAACATCCCCTCTGGTACCACAGTCCCTGGCAGCTGTACTCTCCCTTTTTTCCTCTCTCTGCGGTTTCTTTCATGATTCACAATGCAAACTGTTTCCGTAGCGAAGGCTCTCTTGCATTGGTTTCCCATGGCCTGCCAATACATCTGCAACAGCAGCCTCAGGCCCTGCAGCGGTTTTTAAACCGAAACCCGCTCCCCCGTGAGGCATCGAGCGGCGGGTGCCAGTCTTGTGGGCACCTGCGCCCCCCCCGGCCCCCCCCAGTCAACAACACTCCCTACCACCGGTGGTTCTCTGTGACTTTGGTGATGGTAAGATGAGGGACTCGTAAATTAATTAGCTGCTGTCCACACTGCATCACCGAAAATCAGATTTATCCCACAGGCCGCAGGTCAGCAGTGCCACATTACTTAGTGCCAGCATGAGGCCGTGTTATATAACCGTGTTTTCAGTGAATTAGTGCAGGTAAAACCCTTCATTTCTGGGCTCAGTCCTACAGATCTGTGTAAAGGCCTGTGTAAGAGGTTTGTTATGTGAATCAGAGTAACCTTCATTTTGGACAGCCAGGGCCGTGTATATAGTTGTATGGAATGTGTTGTAGTCCATTAGAAACAGTGATTCTACTGAGAAGATAATGAACCACAACTTTTTTCCCCTGGCAAAGCATTTTCATCCATGAAACGTAACCTATCCTATTTGTATATTCAGTTGGTTTCAACTATTTAAATAACTGCTTGCTATATGGTAAAGTTTTTTTAATTTATTTTAATTTTAATATGGTGTTGCCTAATACAAGGTAATATTCAGTAAAGACGTAATCTACTGAATAATATCTGTCTCTGTGTTATATTACTCTGAAATTCGATAACGAGATTTTGGTCTTTCTGATATTTGCGAACTCAGGATTGGTTTAAAACATGCCTCATCTTGGGCATTAAGGCTCATTTGTATTTGGAAAAAAGTGTGTGGGCTGATCAGATGCTGTGATGATAAAGAAGTTACAGGAACAAAATCAGCCCGTAAATATAGACACCAGACACCAAATCAGTAGTAACATACACAGCTTCCATACTAAAGAGATTTCATGGATGATCAGAATTGTGCAGCAAATGCTGTTTAATTAACTAAGAAACATTCTCAGGACCTCCAGTGACTGGAGACAATCTTTCAATAATTTTTGTTTGTTTGAATTATTTGGAGGGAATGTCAAAACGGCCATTGAGAAAACCATTTGGAGGATTCCATTTCCACCCAGTCAGCCCTCTTTCCTTAATCTTCCTTTGGTTTCGATAAGGAAAAGAAGTGTCAGTCAGCCAGACTAGCGTGGGCATTTTCTGTTTCATTCAAATGAAGCAGTAAATTGAAAAAAAGTTCACAACCTTTTAACACACACACCACAGTTCTGACAGCCAGTCCACATTATCTGGCAGATGTAGATGTTAAAAATAGCTGCGCTCACAGCCAATTAGAGGTATAATTTGGCTTCTAAGGTGAGAAATGAATCGGGCCATGAGAAAACACTGGCAGTGCTGTTACTTGGGGCAATGTATCACTGTTTAGATTGGTCTCTGTGCTCTCTTCATAAACCGAACCGTGAATAGTAAACAGTAGCCTTTTTGAAATGAATGTTTTCTCAGAGCAGGCAAGACTATCATTATAATGTCATGTAGTCTTCGCACGTGTGCAGTACCCACTCGAGCAACAACTCCCGAACTTGAATACCTTTATCGTTGTTCAGTGGCATGCTATCAGTTAAAGCCAAGTCCTTTCTGGTGATATGTTTTTATCGAACTATACATTTGACATGATCTCACAAAACTGAACTTGATTTTCTAAATATAAGGCTTTGACAGACTGAAGCTTTCCCAGTCTTGATTTCTGCTAATGAGCGGCTGTGTACTCCATAACATTTCTCACCGCCTGAACAGTTATATTTGTGATGCACAGCATACCGACAGGGCAGATATGGGATATCTCTACCGAGTCAGTGTCTGTGAGATCGCCATTACAACTAAAATACAAAAAGACTTCTCTCACGGCTCTTGTGAAATTCCTCCATGTCATACTTGAAGATGTGCCAAGAAAGGATCTGTTTTTGAGGTGTCATGCCCTCCTTGCCAAAATGAATATACTTAGGGGACAAATGAATGTACTAAGGGGAGGTAGAGAGGAACCCAATGACTGATTCTCTTTCAGGCACACCTGTGTATTTCTCACAACTTAATTATCAGCCAGTGAGAGAACAAAGCTAAAGCTCCCCCATGATGAACCTGCCGCTGTGACAGAAAACAAGTCTACATGCACACATTTCAGTGTTAAATCATAATTTTTGAGTGTTTGATTCCACTTTGAATAAAGTCAGTCAGTGTGTGAGTTCTGTTTTGTACTGAGTGCCTATGCAGAGTAAACTAAGTAAACGAGTTAACTTGGTGGGTTAACTAATGCTTGAGTTGTCCAACAGTGAATTTATTTTTTGCAGAACAACTGTAGTTTCTCTTGTGAGAAATGTGGTTTGCGAGTAGTTTTTTTCTCCATTAGTAATCTCTGCTTTCGCAGCACATTTGCAGACGGGAGCCTGTCCTGATTGGCTGTGTATTTAAGCTCCTGAACGCCGTGTGTTTGGAGAGCTACGGACAGTTTAACCAAGCCGCTGCATTAGATGCAGGAGCACACAGTGACTGCCTAATTAGCTTTCAATTAGCGCCACAGGAAAGGACGAGCCGACAACCGAAGATGTGGTCACATTCCATTATTTAAACTGCCCCTCCCCCCCCCCCCATTTAATTTGTCTGCTCTTTTTTTAAACCAAGTGTATTTTGGCTGTGTGGCTCTGCTTGGGAATCCAGAGTTAACTGTATATCTGGCTTTTATCGCAGTGGATTAAGGACTCTTTACCGCAAACCCAGGGGAATCTGTGGAGACATAAACAGGCAGGAGGCTGTTTGCAACCATGCCATAAAAATAATTGCAGTTTTCAAATCATCTGTAATTTCAAGCACCGGCTCCGGTGGAATGCATGCTTTGATGTAAAAAAATTCATAATTCAAATTGAATTAATGCTCCCCCAATAGACTAGGAGTTGCTAATTACATGAGACCGGTTGTACGCGCCTAACAAGGTCAGCAGACAGCCTGGATAAAGGGAGAATTTGTCGAGACTGGGGACGAACAGACGACGGGGTGAAAATGCACTCTGCCAGATCATCGGCGGGACCGGCGGGAAGTCTGCTCCAGGACCCTGGGCCGGACCTCGCCCGAGCATGCATAAGAGATGGCAGATCCTGCACGCTAAAAAGCTGTGCCTGATTCGCATGTCACTCTGATCGTTATCGTGCCCTTTCAAAGATGACTGACCCGCTTCCTTCCTCTTTATGTCACCCTGAGTCGTCAGACTAATTATAACTGGTGGCCGGTATGGAAAACCTGAGAGGCCGTGACACAGGTCTCACTTCACAAGCATCAGTAGCTGTTCTCCACTCAGGCTACATGTTAGTTGTTGCCATTCATTTCTTTAGTCGTTTGCTCAGCGAACGGCCTTACAGGACGGAGAAGTGTACACATTACTCATTTTCACAGCTGGGTATTGACTGAGGCAACACAGATCAGCTGCCCTGCTCAAGGGTACAGCAGCCAAGCCCCCACATGGGATTTGAACCCGCAGCCCCACTGATCAAAAGGCCAGTTCCCTAAGCGGCACTCCTCAGCTCTGTTTGTTAAGTAAACCTCAAGGGCAAATAAACATGCGGGGAAAAAATCTAAAGTGAAAAGCTTATTTTTTTTCATTCATACGAGGAAAGCCATGGATGACTAGCTAAGGAGTGGAGCTTGTGGCAAGGAGAGGAGAGGTTCAAATCTCGAGGGGGCACAGCTATTGTGTCTTTGAGTAAGGAAACAAAACCTGTTCCTATCCAGGTGTACATGCGTATGCTAAGTAAATATAAAATGCGTAACTGTAATCTATGCAGTTCTCCACTGGGTGAATAATCATAATAAGTCTCTGATGTGAGTCTGGGGACAGGATCTCCTCTTCTGTGTGTGTGTGTGCCGTTAAATGTGCGGGTGCAGCTGCTAGCGTGGCTCTTAAGCTGGATATTAATGACAGGACATGCGGTGCGTGACCCCCTGTCCGTGTCCTCCCGTGTTCTCTCACACCACCAGAGAGGGAGAGCGAGGGAGAGGGAGAGCTAATCGTGGTCACTTGACTGCGTTCCAGCTCCTGCCGGCCTGTGCGAGAACAGACGGGCCCAAATTAAAGACATAGTACAGGACAGGGACAGGCACTGTGGTGCTTTTTGTGGCGGGGAAACTCCTCATGAATCGGGAGGGGGGGGGCGTTATTTCCCATGTTCACATTGGGGGCGGGGCGGTGGAGGAGAGGAGGGGAGTGGGCCTTTCCCGGCTCATTTTCACAATCCCCTGCCCGCCCGGACCTGCCGTCTACTCTCTCCCAACCCACCTTCGGTGCTCCCTCCTGCCACCTCCCCTAAACCCCCCCCCCCCACCTTCCCCCCTCCAACCCCCCCTCCCTGAATCAGCCTGGCCACTGTGTCTGTGTGTTCAGCTGTAGTCTTCCACACCGGAATGTAATGAGATGTACATGGCGATAGCAGGTGTTCCTTACGGCGTCTTAATGGGTCCGCGGTGCTGTTGTGCGGTGATTTATTGCCGCACGCGCCCGTGATAAGGTGTAAGATGTAGATATTTGTCTTTGCTGACAGCTGTAGAACCAGTCTCCCTCTCGCTCTCCCAGCCTCCGTTCTGCCAGCGCCTGTAATCGGCGGCAGGGGCGGAACGCTTCTGGAGAATCTCTCCGAGCCCCTGATTAAATATTATGTAATTGCCTCTCCGCACCGCGCGGTCTCAGATTCCTCCTTGTCGGCTGTTTGTTGATTTGATGTCGGCTTCATAAAGGTGTCGGCGGGGGGGCTGGGGGGGGGGTGTGGGTTGTGAAAGCGGCTCAGGGAGGAACGCAGTAACCCTGGCTTTTTCTCACTGATGTGACGGAATGCCGGGGGCTGGCGTTACCCAGGGGGTGGGTACTCTGGAGTTACCAAGAGTGCCAAGCGTGGTATGGCTCTGCAGTAACGACACACAGCCCTGACCCAGGTCGGGTGTCTGCGTGGGATTCACCCCACTGTGTGCTGGGCAGTTTGGTGAGGTCATGGTGCCGGGTGCATCCCACATCAAACCCGGGTTCAGTCGTTCCCTCGGTGCGCTCGCGGGGTTTTTCCCCCGATGGGAAGTACTGGCCGCTAATGAGCCCGCGGGGCTATGGAGGCAGGCTCGGGCCTCACAGAACAGGGGAGATCTGAGCCTGTCAGCTGACTCTCAAAGAGCCTTTGCATGCTAACAGAACAGGCTGATTGTTATTCCAGGGCTTTCCAGTGTGTTTATGTAATCATTAATCTTGGCACCCCTTTTGTCTAGCGGGGATTAGAGCTTCGGGTCCTTTCACAGGGCATTAAGTAGGTTCATGGAGGAGTAGTTGTAAATGTGCAACACCCCCTCCCCTGAAAACGTCCCGCTTACCACCCAAAACTTCCCTCCCTGCTCTCCAGACTTCCCCCTCTCCCTAAACTTCCCCCTTTCCTCCCCGAACCTCATCCTTTCACTGAGACGATCCCCTTCACGTCAAAACTTCTGCCTTCCCCTATCCACCTTTAACAAAAACATTCCTAATTATTGATAGTGTTGTGAACGGAGTCCACTTGGACTAATGTCTCTCAGCTCTGGTCCTGGGACCCACTGTGCATGCTGGTTTTTGTTCCAACCATGGTAACAGGCTCTGTATTGCTGTGGGCTGCTAATTGCTCCTAATAAGACACATTTTTTTTTCTTCATTTGATTTTTTATGTCTATTGAAGGACAATTTACCCCCTTAAAGTGACATTATGCCAGAAATAGCTATGCATGCCCTAATAAATCAATGTCCCACATTCACATCCCAGGGAATTCAAAAGGATATACTTTCATTTACTGTGCTGTATGTACTATATGGCAAATCATTCCAATTGAAAGAGGTTCCTTTTTTAATTGATGCAGTTACACACTGAAAGGTGAAATCAGCTGGGTCCCATCTGCTGAGTCTGGAAACCTGAAACCATCTGCGTAAAATGATTTTACCGACAGCAAATGGCAACTAGCCAAACCTCCAGTGTGTTAAAATAAGTAACCACACAATTATGGTAGAACACATTTTCAACAAACCTAATTAATCAGGAAACGCCAGCATACACAATGGGTCCCCAGGACCAGGGTTGGGAAACACCGGACTAAACTAAGCAGGGAGTGACCTACAGCTAGCATGCCTTGCACTGTGTGCCTTCATGCTTGCCCATAGCATGCCCAGATAATCTCATCTGGGAATGTACTGTCTGTGATGCAGTGGAAGCTCACGTGAGAAGTAGAGACATAACAATCAGGGCTTTCCTGGCTCAAAACAGGGCTTAGGTAGTGAGACTTGGCATGACAGCGACCGCGGTCGGTTTGGCTTTCCTGCCATCGTCAACTCCACGTGCCGCCTCCCTACGGACGTCGCTACAATTAGAAAGTGACGTTCTGTTCTTCAGGAGACCACCACATTCAGGAGACCACCACATAAATAGACCACCAATAGCCCTATAGACACAAAACCGCCTAACTTTACCAAGGCAGCCAGTTTGGGATGAAAAGCGCTTTGATTACGCCTGAGCGGCACGCGCTGTCACTGGCGCGCTGTCTCATTCTTTTATGCAATTTAGCGGATTGTACTTAATCGGTTGCAAGTAAACTTGATAGCAGCAAAAATCTTTCAAAATATGAAATGCAGTTGGCTATCATTCATGACAAAGTCGTACCAATATATGCATGGACTATTTCTACTTGTTTTATGGGGTGTTTTTTTTTCTTTCTCTTAAGCGGTTTGAAAAAAACACTTATGCTGCCCGTCTAAGACATTTCAGTGCAGGAAAAGCCATGACAATAGGGGGGAAACAAAGATCTGGCTGCTATTTAGACAGTTGCATAAAATGGCTTGAAAACAGGAGAGCTTAATAATGAAGGAGAATTAGCCAGTACTTTTTTCCTTTTGCATGTCCTTTAGCAAAAAGAACAGCAAGATTCAAAGAGGACTTACTGTATGATGTTCTCTTATAGCTGGATTTAGGCCTATATAAATCTAACTTTCATATAGCTTATATAACAATCAATATTCTCTTTTAAACAGTTTAATTTGTGGTTAGGCAATTTTGTTGCCATTGAAAATCAAGACTTGTGGGTACCATTTATTGATTTTGATAATGGATTATGTACTGAATAAAAACCTATCCATGTGTTTAGTAGATGGACCAAAAAGATTTATAATTTTGTGAGGCGAAATATGACACAGTTTATTTGGCACACTGCACCTGTGCATGTGGTACAGGCCACCATTGATTAATGTGTGGGACTGCTATGGATTTATGTTTGGAAATGGAATGCATTGAACTGCAGTGCTCAATGCCCCAGCCCGTTTATTCCCCTTAATTATTTCTTTTTGAAATATTTCACTGACTAAAATTATTTGACAGTAGGGTGATTTGAGATAAAGCAGGTGGTCACGTAAATGGGCCTAGATTACTTATGGGCAGTAGCTTCAAATATGGTTTCAGTTGTAATAAAGCTTCACATTGTGTCCATAAAACTTGAATTGACTAATTGATGAAGAGAACACAATGGTTCTGTGTCAATACGCCAAGCATCTGAGACTAAAGATAGAAAGCTGTTTGTTTTGAAAGGGCTATCTCAAAGTCTAATGTCACTCTTTGTTCGGGCAGACATGGGTTTGTGGATTTGCTCTTTAAACCAGACTATTTCTCTCACCACCGGATCGATCCGTCTTCCTTTGAGACAAAAATAGTGATCAAAAGCAGAGTTTTCTGTGCGTGCGGAGAATAACGGCGTATTGACGGCTGGGTATCGACTTTGTGTGAACACCAAAGACCTCTGCTGGCTCACCCTATAACCCACTACAGTCACACAGTTCTGCATTAGGCTGAGATCTTGATGTTTATCAGTGTGGGATGTTAGTTATACTCACTCTACGGTGCTGCAATAGGTTTTAGTATTGGTGCTCCCTGCAACTGTATATTAAGTGTGGGTGTCGGCTATACTCTCACTACAGTAACTTAGTTTAGGGGGCTGTGCAAGTTCTAAACTGTACAGATGTGATTATGGCGAAACGTTGGTTATATAGTTGTGTTAGCACGGAGAGCTGGTTCCACGTTTAGCTTCGGTACAGCTCTGTCACTGTGCAAGGCTGCTGCTGACTGTGGCGCTTGTGGTTTTGATTTAGTTTTTTTCTCAGACGCATGTGTGAGCGTGGTGAGGCTGCAGCAGGTTTTTTTTTTTTTCTGCACAGTGCACCTGCAAGCAATGCGCCAACCTCAGTGACCAGTCAGGGCTACCAAACGACTCCTGCAAATAAGAGGCAGGAGAAAAACAAGCTAAGCAGGGCTCCAGCTTATTTCTGGGTTGGGGGAAAGACACCTTCCAGGTGACCCTAAGACAGACAGAGGTTCTGAGGTCCTGACAGACAGCTAAAGGTTGACTGCGTTGGTGTGTCAGGGCTATCTCTATAAATCTGCATGAAGGAGGATTCAGTAACCCGGGCTAACGTACCAAGGCCTATTTGTCTCTGTCACACGTCCTGCTGACTACCCCGGGCTTGTCGGCACGGTTCATCTCGAACCGTCGCTGGCGTGTCGGCGGTGCGCCCGGCTCGACGATGCAGCAGCGGAGGAAGCGCTATTCGTTTCATAACCGCTGCGGTTCTTTCTGTGAACACTCTCGAGTGTCATAAAAGTCTCACGCCGGCAACACTTCAGACACACACGCCATTGTATCAAGCTGCTAAATGAAAGGTCACGCTAAATAATCTCAAGAGCGCTTTCATTCACGAGGTTAGAAATTATTTTCCTGGGGTTTTTTTCTTCTTAAAAGCGCGGTGACTCATTTCATACCTTCTAGAGGCGTTCTGCTCTCGCCGGCGGACATTCCCTTTAGCTGGGCCGCAGATGGTCTTACGCGCTACTGTAAGGAGGCGCACTTCGTCCCTGACTGATATCGTCCCTGAGGTGGAGCTAACAGCGAGTCAGGTGCAGTGAATGCTGTGACTCCTGCTGTGACACGGACAGCCAGCAGGGTGCAGTGCTGAGCTGGAGGGATGCCGGGGACCAAGGTTAATCTGGAAGGTTAATCTGGAGTTTGCGCCTGTTCTCGGGCCTTAACTGGGTCAAAAGCGGCTTAACTGGCTTTCCTGTACAGAGGGGGGTGCACCTTTCATTCCTG